>NC_041224.1:43477698-43482717 GCF_002837175.3 Physeter macrocephalus
GCCCAGCCGTTCCGCGGCATATGGGATCTTCCCGGACCGGGGCACGAACCCGTGTCCCCTGCATCGGCAGGCGGATTCTCAACCACTGCGCCACCAGGGAAGCCCCACTATCTTTCTTTATTGGAGCAGGAATTGACTGTCCTGTTATGGTCATCTGTGTCCAGTTTATTTATTTATTTAATTCTTTGGCTGCACCGCATGGCTTGCAGGGATCTTAGTTCCCTGACCAGGGATTGAACCTGCACCCTCGGCAGTGAAAGCGTGGAGTCCTAACCACTGGACTGCCAGGGAATTCCCTGTGTCCAGCTTTTAGATCAGAGTTCTAGAATTCTCCATTGTTAAGGAGCTTCCAGTATAACCCACGAGGAGCCCCAGGGTTCTGCCTTATTGGTCCTCTTGTAGGTGGGCTGGAGGGCTGAAGGCTCATGCTGAGGAGCAGAATGAGGAGGGAGTCCAGAATCCTGGAGTAGTCAATCCTTTAGGGGGAGGGGTGTGGTTCTGGGGGCCAGATGCCTCTGGGACAGAGAACTCTGTCCTCTCTGAAACCTCATGTTGTTATACAACAGGCTGTAATTAATACCACCGAAGCTCTGAAAGACTTCCTATCATTCTAATAAAAAATGAAAGCTAACTGTGCCCAGCGCCCACAGACTTGCAGACACTTGCCCGCCCAGAAGCCTTCAGCAGAGGGCACTCACAGGGACCAGAGGTGTCCCCATGCCAACCGCCAAACTGCAGGAGAATGAAGCCCTGCCCCATCTGGTTCTGCTCTGCCAAAGCAGGGCAGGTACCAGAAGACCTGTGGCCCCAGGGGGTATGAGTCATTCAGAGAGGAGGCCTGGGAGTGTTGGGGGAGGAGGGGGATGGAGAACGGGCATCAGGGCTGATTTCCTTTGACCTCCAACTTACACATCTATTTGTCACCCATTTTGTACTGGTCAGGCTTCCACCCTGGTGCAGAGCACGGAGGCTCAGCCAGGACTTCCCTGCACGCTGCTTCCAGATTCACCTGCTGAAAGCACCACTGGAATCATATCATGTTTCCACTCAAGAACCTGTTATGGCTCCCCATTCCGTGGTATCATGTGAATGTCTCTGCCTTGTGTCCAAGGCCTTTGATTATCTTCCTCCTCACCTCCAATCTGCTTCATCTCTACATGCACTGTTTGCTTCAGGCAGACTAGTCCCTTTGATGGCTCCCCCAAACTGCCATCCACTTTGTCTTTGCAAAATGGCCCTAGTTGTGCCCACTTTATAGAGTTGCTGTTGTGAGGACTAAGTGAGAGAACCCATGTGAACCATATGCCTGGCACATTATAGGCACTTAGATAAAATATTTGTGATAATGATAACGATGCTGCTGCTGAACTATTTCTTGCTTGGTAATTTCCGCCCTCCTCTTCACCCAGCCGAAATATTTTTGCCTTTTGACAGTCCAGCTCAAAGCTGCTCTTCCTCTCAGAAGTCATCCAGGATCACATTGGGCCAGTGGTTTACAAATCTGGGGCACTTCAGAATCACCTGAGAAGGTTTTTTCTTTCTTTCTTTCCTTTTTCCCCCATTTTGGGGTTTTTTTATTTTTTGGCCGGGCCATGAGGCATGTGGGATCTTAGTTCCCTGACCAGGGATGGAACCTGTGCACCCTGCAGTGGAAGCGCAGAGTCTTAATCACTGGACCGCCAGGGAAATCCTGGGGGATGGTTTTTAATATATTTTTTGTGTGTGTTAGAAAACACATAACATAAGATTTACCTTCTTAACCACTTTTAACTTTACTGAACCACTTTTACAGTTCAGTAGTGTTAAGTATATTGACATTGTTGTGCAACAGATCTCCAGAACTTTTCATCTTGCAAAACAGAAACTCTGTACACATTAAACAAAAACTCCCATTTTCCCCTCCTTTCTCTTTAAGACTAAAGAATATTCCATTTTATGTATATACCACATTTTGTTTATTCATCCATCCATTCATCAATGGACATTTGGGTTGCGTCTATCTCTTGGCTATTGTGAATAATGCTGCTGTGAACGTGAGTGTGCAAATATCTGTTCAACTCCTTCCTTTCAATTCTTTTGGATATTTACTCAGAAGTAGGATTACTGGGACTTCCCTGGCGGTCCGGTGGCTAAGACTCTGTGCTTCCACTGCAGGGTGCACAGGTTCTATCCCTGGTCAGGGAACTAAGATGCTGCATGCCAGTGGTGTGGCCGGGGGGGGGAAAAAAAAAAAAAAAAGGATTGCTGAATCATATGGTACTTTTTTTAAATTTTAAATTTTATATTGTAGTATAGTTGATTTACAATGTTGTATTAACTTTAGGGTACAGCAAAGTGATTCATATATGCATATACATATATCTATTTTTTTCAGATTATTTTCCCATATAGTTTATTACAGAATATTGAATAGAGTTCCCTGTGCTATACAGTAGGTCCTTGTTGATTATTTACTTTATATATAGTAGTGTGTATATGTTAATCCCAACCTGTTAATTTATCCCTTCCCATATGGTATTTTTATATAAAATTTTGAGGAGCTGCCATACTGTTTTCCACAGCTTTTGCACCATTTTACATTCCCATCAACAGTAGTGCATAAGGGTTACAATTTCTCTACATCCTCGTCAATATTTGTTGTTTTCTGGGTTTTTCATTTTTTTCTCTCTTTTTTTTTCTAATTGGTGAGTTTCTGTTTTTTTTTATGATTGTGAAGTGATATCTCATTTGTCTGTTTTTGCTTTTGCTGCCTGTATATCCAAGAATTTTTGGCATCATATCCAAGAATTTATTGCAAAATCCAGTGTCATGAAGCATTTCCTCTGTTTTCTTCAAGGAGTTTTATAGTTTTGGGTCTTATGTTTTGGTCTTAATCCATTTTGAATTAATTTTTGTATATGCTGTAAAGTAAGGGTCCAATTTTATTCTTCTGCATGTGGATATCCAGTTTTCCTAGCACCATTTGTTCGAGAATTGTTCTTTCCCGATTGAGTAGTCTTGGCACCCTTGTTGAAAATTGTATGATCATATATGTGAGTTTTTATTTCTGGTTCTCTATTCCATTGGTCTGTGTATATAGTACCACACTATTTTGATTACTATATCTTTGTACATGCATTGAAATTGGGAAGTGTGAGACTTCCAACTTTATTCTTCTTTTTCAAGTTTTTTTTTTTTTTTTTTTTTTTGCAATTCAGGGTCCTTTGAGGTTCCATGTAAATTATAGGATGAAAATTTTTTTAATTTATGCTAAAAAGTCATTGGGGGGCTTCCCTGGTGGCACAGTGGTTGCGCGTCCGCCTGCCGATGCAGGGGAACCGGGTTCGCGCCCCGGTCTGGGAGGATCCCACATGCCGCGGAGCAGCTGGGCCCATGAGCCATGGCCGCTGAGCCTGCGTGTCCGGAGCCTGTGCTCCGCAACGGGAGAGGCCACAACAGAGGGAGGCCCGCATACCACAAACAAAAAAAAAAAGTCATTGGGATTTTGATAGAGATTGCATTGAATTTGTAGATCACTTTGGGTAGTAATGACATCTTAACAATATTAAGTCTTCCAATCCATTAACACAGGATGTATTTCCATTTATTTGCATCTTCTTTAATTTCTTTCAGCAATGTTTTGTAGTTTTCATTGTACAAGTCTTTTTTGGATTGTTCTTTGTTAGTGGGTAGAAATGCAACTGATTTTCACCTGTTGATTTTGTATCCTGCAACTTTGCTGAATTTGTTTATTCTAACACTTTTTTGTGTGTGGAATCTTCAGGGTTTTCTACATATAATATCATGTCATCTCTGAACAAAAATAATTTTACTTCTTCCTTTCCAATTTGGACCCATTTAATTTCTTTTTCTTACCTAATTGTTCTGGATAGAACTTCCAGTACTATGTTGAATGGAAGTGGTGAGAGTGGGCATTCTTGTCTTGTTCCTGATGTTAGAGGAAAAGTTTTCAGTCTTTCACCATTGAGTATAATGTTAGCTATAGGCTTGTCATATATGGCCTTTGTTATGTTGAGGTAGTTTCCTTCTGTTTCCAGTTTGTTGAATGTTTTCATCATAAAATTTTGTTAAATTTTGTCTAAAGCTTCTTGTGCGTCAGTTGAGATGGTCATGTGGTTTTTGTCCTTCATTCTGTTAATGTGGTGTATTTATTGATTTTTGAATGTTGGATCACCCTTGCATCCCAGGAATAAATTTTACTTGGTCATGGTACTTAATCTTTTTAATGTGCTATTGAATTCTGTCTGCTAGTATTTTGTTGAGGATTTTTGCATCAGTATTCATCAGGGATATTGGTCTACAGTTTTCTTTTCTTGTAGTGTCTTTGTTTGGCTCTAATATGATGGTAATGCTGGCCTCATAGAATGAGTTTGGGAGTGTTCCCTCCTCTTCAACTTTCTGAAAGAGTTTGAGGAGGATTGGTGTTAGTTCTTTAAATATTTGATGGAATTATCCAGTGAAGCCATGTGGTCCTGGGCTTTTATTTTTGGGAGGTTTTTGATTCCTAATTCAGTTTCCTACTAGTTGTATGTCTGTTCAGATTTTCTATTTCTTCATGGCCCAGTCTTAGTTAGTATATATGTCTAGGAATTTATCTATTTTTTTCTAGGTTAACCAATTGTGGTGCACAATTGTTCATAATATTCTCTTATAATCATTTTTTTTAAAGAAGATGTTGGGGGCAGGAGTTTATTAATTTTATTTATTTATTTTTGCTGTGCTGGGTCTTCGTTTCTATGCGAGGACTTTCTCTAGTTGTGGCAAGTGGGGACCACTCCTCATCGTGGTGGGCGGGCTTCTCATTGCGGTGGCTTCTTGCTGCGGAGCACGGGCTCTAGGCACGCAGGCTTAGTAGTTGTGGCTCGTGGGCTCTAGAGCGCAGACTCAGTAGTTGTGGCGCACGGGCTAAGTTGCTCCGCGGCATGTGGGATCTTCCCGGACCAGCTCAAACCTCTATCCCCTGCATTGTCAGGTGGATTCTTTTTTTTTTTTTTTTTTTTTTTTTTTTAATAAGTCGGG
>NC_041224.1:43485542-43491129 GCF_002837175.3 Physeter macrocephalus
CTGCCGATGCAGGGGAACCGGGTTCGCGCCCCGGTCTGGGAGGATCCCACATGCCGCGGAGCGGCTGGGCCCATGAGCCATGGCCGCTGAGCCTGCGTGTCCGGAGCCTGTGCTCCGCAACGGGAGAGGCCACAACAGAGGGAGGCCCGCATACCACAAACAAAAAAAAAAAGTCATTGGGATTTTGATAGAGATTGCATTGAATTTGTAGATCACTTTGGGTAGTAATGACATCTTAACAATATTAAGTCTTCCAATCCATTAACACAGGATGTATTTCCATTTATTTGCATCTTCTTTAATTTCTTTCAGCAATGTTTTGTAGTTTTCATTGTACAAGTCTTTTTTGGATTGTTCTTTGTTAGTGGGTAGAAATGCAACTGATTTTCACCTGTTGATTTTGTATCCTGCAACTTTGCTGAATTTGTTTATTCTAACACTTTTTTGTGTGTGGAATCTTCAGGGTTTTCTACATATAATATCATGTCATCTCTGAACAAAAATAATTTTACTTCTTCCTTTCCAATTTGGACCCATTTAATTTCTTTTTCTTACCTAATTGTTCTGGATAGAACTTCCAGTACTATGTTGAATGGAAGTGGTGAGAGTGGGCATTCTTGTCTTGTTCCTGATGTTAGAGGAAAAGTTTTCAGTCTTTCACCATTGAGTATAATGTTAGCTATAGGCTTGTCATATATGGCCTTTGTTATGTTGAGGTAGTTTCCTTCTGTTTCCAGTTTGTTGAATGTTTTCATCATAAAATTTTGTTAAATTTTGTCTAAAGCTTCTTGTGCGTCAGTTGAGATGGTCATGTGGTTTTTGTCCTTCATTCTGTTAATGTGGTGTATTTATTGATTTTTGAATGTTGGATCACCCTTGCATCCCAGGAATAAATTTTACTTGGTCATGGTACTTAATCTTTTTAATGTGCTATTGAATTCTGTCTGCTAGTATTTTGTTGAGGATTTTTGCATCAGTATTCATCAGGGATATTGGTCTACAGTTTTCTTTTCTTGTAGTGTCTTTGTTTGGCTCTAATATGATGGTAATGCTGGCCTCATAGAATGAGTTTGGGAGTGTTCCCTCCTCTTCAACTTTCTGAAAGAGTTTGAGGAGGATTGGTGTTAGTTCTTTAAATATTTGATGGAATTATCCAGTGAAGCCATCTGGTCCTGGGCTTTTATTTTTGGGAGGTTTTTGATTCCTAATTCAGTTTCCTACTAGTTGTATGTCTGTTCAGATTTTCTATTTCTTCATGGCCCAGTCTTAGTTAGTATATATGTCTAGGAATTTATCTATTTTTTTCTAGGTTAACCAATTGTGGTGCACAGTTGTTCATAATATTCTCTTATAACCATTTTTTTTAAAGAAGATGTTGGGGGCAGGAGTTTATTAATTTTATTTATTTATTTTTGCTGTGCTGGGTCTTCGTTTCTATGCGAGGACTTTCTCTAGTTGTGGCAAGTGGGGACCACTCCTCATCGTGGTGCGTGGACCTCTCACTATCGCGGCCTCTCTTGTTGCGGACACAGGCTCCAGACGCGCAGGCTCAGTAGTTGTGGCTCACGGGCCTAGTTGCTCCGCAGCATGTGGGATCTTCCCAGACCAGGGCTCGAACCCGTGTCCCCTGCATTAGCAGGCAGATTCTCAACCACTGCGCCACCAGGGAAGCCCTATAATCATTTTTATTTCTATAAAATAGTTTTATTTATTTATTTTTAAAAATTTATTTCTTTATTATTTATTTTTGGTTGCATTGGGTCTTTGTTGGTGTGTGCGGGCTTTCTCTAGTTGCAGTGAATGGGGGCTACTCTTTGTTGTGGTGCACGGGCTTCTCATTGCGGTGGCTTCTCTTGTCATGGAGCACAGGCTCTAGGTGCGCGGGCTTCAGTAGTTGTGCTATACAGGCTCAGTAGTTGTGGCACACGGACTTACGGCATGTGGGATCTTTCCGGACCAGGGCTTGAACCCATGTCCCCTGCATTGGCAGGCGGGTTCTTAACCACTGTGCCACCAGGGAAGTCCCTCCTGTTTCATTTCTGATTTGGGTTATTTGAATCTTCTCTCTCTTTTTTCTTGTTAGTCTAGCTAAGGGTTTGTCAGGCCACCAGGGAAGCCCTGTCAGGTGGATTCTTAACCACTGTGGCACCAGGGAAGTCCTAGAGTGGTTACTTTCTATAGGCTGGATAATTTCATAGGCTAATGAGTAAGAGGATTATTCCAACTATCTCGGAGAAGGGGGGGGGATTTCCAGGAATTGGGTGGTTTTTGGTCAGCCTCGGAACTGTCATGTCGCCTGTGGGCATGTCGTTAGCGTTTGCTAATGCATTACAATGAGCGTATAATGAGGCTCAAGGTCTACTGGAAGTCGAATCTTCCGCCGTCTTGGGCTGATAGGTTCTAACCAGGTTTTGTTTTGTTTTGTTTTGCGGTACGCGGGCCTCTCACTGCTGTGGCCTCTCCCGTTGCGGAGCACAGGCTCCGGACGCGCAGGCTCAGCGGCCATGGCTCACGGGCCTAGTCGCTCCGCGGCATGTGGGATCTTCCCGGACCGGGGCACGAACCCGTGTTCCCTGCATCGGCAGGCGGACTCTTAGCCACTGCGCCACCAGGGAGGCCCTGTATTTGGATTTTTAATGTGTGACAAGGGCCTGATTATCTGCAGGCCACATTTTCTAATCAACTGTTACGGAAGATTTTTTATTGTGCTGCTATTTCTCGCTTTCTTGGAATTCAAGGAGATAAAGAGTAATGACTTCATTGTTATACCCCAAATATTCTCAAGCATGTCGAGATCCTTTGCTATAACTTCTCCAACATGACAGTGACTGTTTTCCAGGAACATCCTGGAAGCATATTTTAAAGATACACGTAACGTTGGAGATAGTTAATCCATATAATTTACTGGTGACCCCCCTAGGCTTGTGGGGAGCTTGCGTGGTGACAGTGCCCAGCCAGTCCCTTGTCCAGATGTGTGTAGCCACCCTTAGACCCGGTGTGTTCTTGTTATTAGAGCAATTTCTTTCCTTTAAAAAAATACTGTGTTTGAGATTTAATTTGAACCAAGCTAAAAATGGACCCCATGAGAATATACAGATGCATTTTTCTCATGTGTCTCATTTCTAGTTCACCCAGCTCCTGGTTCTCTCATCCTCTTTTCTCCATGTCCTGAATAAGCTGCCTCCTCGTGCTTCATATTCTTTTCTTAAGATCAAAGCCAATTATTTTACAAAAGTCACCGTATGGAAATGCTCATTTTCTGTGTATTAGGCTGTCAGTAGGAACCCCCAGTAAAGCTCTTTCTGGAACAAGTCCTGTGATAGTGGAATCATGGCAGTGTGGAAGAAGTAAGTGAACTGGTTTAATCATAAAACTAAAACAACCAACACTGTTGGTACGTCTATGTGTGAGGCATATATTATCTCATTTAATCCTCATAACAACTCTAGGAGATTCCTACTATGATACCATATCCCCATTTAACAGGTGAAGAAGTAGAAGAATAGAGGTTAAGTAACGTGTCCAAAGTCCCATGACTGTAAGGGTCTGGTTTGAGGGTCTGTGCCCATAGCTGCTCATGTACTTGCTGTGGGAAGATTGAGTGCTCATAGCTTAGCTGTGTGGCTTTTTCTCACCTTTAAATTAGAATATTGGACTAGATCATCTCTGAGTTCACATTTAGCCCTAAAGTTTTATAATTCTTGGTAACTGTAATAAAGTGTTTGAAGTTCACGCCAGCAGACAAAAGGCAAAATTCTCAAAACACCCTCCGTCCCTCCTCCCAGCAAATAATTTTCATCGTTATCGCACTCGATGAGAGCACAGTGGAAAGAATTCCAACAGTCACATCCAATAATAGCCATCGTTTCATGAAGAATTGGTTACCACTCATATTCCAAAAAAGGCTCTGTGTGGCTTTTCGACACCTCCACGGTGGTCCCCAGGAAACGGGTATCTGGGGGGAGGAACGTTCGTCGGGGGGAGAGTGGAGGGTCTATTTTTAACTTGAGACCTTTTGTAGAGTTGCTTCCTCCTCTGTTGTCTCCAGTTGTAGGAAATGAGATTTCACCTCGCTCTCATGCACCGACGTGGCATCGTGGTTCATAAGGGAAATTTTCTCTTGGTTGCTGTTGACGTGTTTTACAAAAGGAGGTTCGATGTGCTCTGTGAGAGGATGGCACGTGGCAGCTTCCTGTGTCACTCTTTGACATGTGCCAGCCGATGTGAAGTGACATGTGGTGACAGTCACGCTTGGGGCTAGCGCTTTCTTTTGTGTTGACAAAACAGGTAGCCTTTCTGTGGAGAGTCAGGAGCGGGGGCATGGGCTGGCCTCTTCTGGAAAAAAGGATGTGTCACTGCATGCGTTTTTAGAGGCAAAGGTGTGGTGTGAGCCACCACCTCCATCCAGTTGTGCACGTGAGCTTGACCTTTGGTGACTGACAGCTGTCACAAAATCTGTCGGGCTGTCCCTGCCCCTGCAGCCAAGCAGCTCTCTCACAACCGTTTCTGCAGAACTCTCCACCGCTGTTTCCCGGGAGACTTGAGGATGCAGGCACACTCAGCGGGTTTTGTGTTCCCTGTCTCTATCTCTTAATGGAACATTTCAAATATACAAACAAATGTAAACAGTAACATAAATGTGCATACAAGCACCCACCAACCCAACGTGATCAAATCTTAACATTTTGCCGTATTTGCATCTGATCTCTGTCTCTGTCTCTGTCTCTGTCTCTCTCTCTCTCTCACACACACACACACACACACATACACACACACACACGCAGATAAATAAATCACTGCAGATCCCCTCATCATTCCCAGTTCCCCAGGGATGGATTTACTGTGAAGCTAATGAAACTTAAGATGTTGGTCCCTTCCTTCCACAATCCCTAGGAGAGGCCCTAGCAAAGTGTTTCCATGATTATATGTTTTGGTAAAAATTTGTAAACTTCGCAAAAGTAAGAGATTTTAGCTGCAATTGGTGAAATCACCATCTCTTTCCACTCTGACCTTTCTTCCATCACACGTTCCCGCCTGTGTCCAGAGGATTGGGCTGTTCTCAGATACTCGAGCATCTGGATAAGGGGAGGCTGACACCGGGCACGCATTTAGGTTGGGTTTAGCAGGATGTATTTACATGGCTCCCAGTTACTTCACTGTATTTGTAAGTTACAGCTAGACGTCCCGGTGGAGGCACAGCTTCCAGGAACACCCTCCCCGCTCACTGTTCCTGCTCACCAGCAACATGACACACAGGCACAGGACCGGAGGTCATGGAGTAACATGGATGTGTCCTGTGGTGCCCACACATGATGTCTGTGGGTGGTAGAGGAGAAACAGTTTGAAAGGTATAGAGCCAGAAACAAGTCTATGGAAAAAATGTCCCGTCATTCAACAAGTAAAATTATAAGCAATTCATTCTACTCTTATCAACCCCAACTCAAATTGGAAGTGCTCTCCTATTAGGACTATACTTGATAATGTAGCATGTGCAGTGATAAACACATCGTATTTTCTGTTCAAAACTCTGTGTTCGGGCTTCCCTGGTGGCGCAGTGCTTGAGAGTCCGCCTGCCGATGCAGGGGAC
>NC_041224.1:43493113-43533237 GCF_002837175.3 Physeter macrocephalus
GGAGCACAGGCTCTAGGTGCGCGGGCTTCAGTAGTTGTGCTATACAGGCTCAGTAGTTGTGGCACACGGACTTACGGCATGTGGGATCTTTCCGGACCAGGGCTTGAACCCATGTCCCCTGCATTGGCAGGCGGGTTCTTAACCACTGTGCCACCAGGGAAGTCCCTCCTGTTTCTTTTCTGATTTGGGTTATTTGAATCTTCTCTCTCTTTTTTCTTGTTAGTCTAGCTAAGGGTTTGTCAGTCTCATTGATCTTTTCAAAAACCAACTCAATTTAGTTGCTTTTTTTTTTCTCCTGTTTCTCTATTCTCTATTTCATTTATCTCTGCTCTAATCTTTATTATTTCCTTCCTCTGCTAGTTTCGGTTTATTTGTTCTTCTTTTTCTAGTTCCTTGAGATAATAAAGTTGGGTTGTTGATTGGAGATGCTTCTTCTTTTTTACTGTAAGCATCTACAGCTATAAACTCCCCCTTTAGCACTGCTTTCACTACATCTCATATTGTGTTTTCATCTTCATTTGTCTCAATGTATTTTCTAATTTCCCTTGTGATTTATTCTTGAGCCATTGGTTGTTTAAAAGTGAGTTGTTTAATTTTCATGAATTTGTGGATTTTCCAGTTTTCCTTCTGCTACTGATTTCTAGTTTCATTCCATTGTTATTTGAAAAAATACTTTCTGTGATTTCAATATTTTAAAATTTGTTAAGACATGTTTTGTGGCCTAACATTTGGTCTGTCCTGGAGAATGTTCCATGTGCACTTGAGATGAATTTACGTTCTGCTGTTATTGTTGGTGGAGTGTTCTATATATGTCTGTTAGGTCCAGTTGGTGTATATTGTTATTCAAGTCCTGTGTTTACTTATTGATCTTCTGTCTGGTTACTCTCTTTCCTTAAAAAACAACAAAAAAGTATACTGTATATTAAAAGGCAGTACATTTACATTGTTCAGAATTTTAAAAGTACAAAAATCCTTCCATTTCTGTCTCCCAATTCCCAGTTCTCCTCCTCAGAACCCAGTGTTACCAGTTTCTTGGCTCTTTTTAGGGAGTTTAAACAAAATATGCATTTCTGGGGCCCTTCCCAGAGTTTTCATTATAGTAGGTCTGGGTTGGGTTCTGGAAAATTGTATTTTTAAAATAAGTCTCCTCCCCGGGTGACTGATGCTTCATATTTGAGGATCACTGCTCTAATCATCTCTCAAGTATATGAACATATGGTTCAGGCATCTTATTGAAAAGGACTAAGGCATTGAGTAGGATGGGGTACTCACGATAGATAATTGAGCAATAACAGGCCACCAAGAAGAGCATCTGTGGTTGTGAGGCAGTGCGGATGAAGTAATGGAGAAAAGGCCAGCCTGGAGTTGGAAATCTCATCCCAGATTTGGTACTAGTTGCTATGGGATGTTGAACACCAGTCAGTGCCCTTCTCTGTCATTGGCTTTTTACTCAAGAAATGAAGAGATTGGACTACACAGTGTCACGGAGTCCCTTTCCCTCCGGCTCTAACATTAGGGGATTCCGAGCCTCTTTTCCTATAACCCATCCAAGTGCTTGTCAAGTGTGTTTTGGAATATTTGCAGCCACATTCATTGTCCCCGCCCCCCCTCACTCCTGGGTAGGTACTGAGCTTGGAGAGAGGGTTGTATTTTCTAGTTGGAGCATCCGGGAAGCAGACCCCAGGTGGAGGAGTCAGTGTGTGCATGAAAACATGGAGGCAAGAAATAGCATAGCTCCTCTTTTTTTGTTGGGGAGGGGCTACAGTTGGTTCAACATCAGTAGAATGAGGGGTTGGTTAGACAGGGAGCCCTGGGAACCCAATGGAGACGTAGGAGGGTCCAGGAATCAAGGGTCTTGTGGGCCAGGGTAAGGAGTTAGCGGTCTGTTCTGAAGGCAATGGGGAGCCATTGAAAATTTTATGTGGGAGACTGAGTCTCTCAAATTTAATTTTAGAAAGAATATTCTAGAAGAAATATGGAAGGTAAAGTGGAGGAAAGCAATACAAGTGTAAGGGAGACCGGGCAGGAGGCTATGAAATCTGGGCAAGAAATTCTGACAGCATGAATTTAAACAGTAAATGTGAAAAGAGTAGAAGAATTTAAGAAATATTTAAATGAAATAATTGATGGGGAGGACAATGAAGATAAAACAAATTATATGATGTGTAGGAATGAGTCTTGAACGAATCTACACTTTGTTGTTCATCCAAATAAGAATACATTTCTAGAGGAAAAAAAAAAGAATTGGTGCGACTTGGTAACAAATTTGAGGAGAAGGTGAAAAGGGAGGCGTCTTAGTGCTGTTCACTCTCCTTCAGTCTGTATGCTAGTGAAATAATCCTATTAAAAAGCCTCTATGCAAAAAAAGACGTTGATTCCACTGTTACTTTTTTTAAAAAAAATAAATCTATTTATTTATTTTTGGCTGTGTTGGGTCTTCGTTGCTGTGCGCGGACTTTCTCTAGTTGCAGCGAGCGGGGGCTACTCTTCGTTGTGGCACACGGGCTTAGTTGCTCCACGGCATGTGGGATCTTTCCGGACCAGGGCTCGAACCCGTGTCCCCTGCATTGGCAGGTGGATTCTTAACCACTGTGCCACCAGGGAAGTCCCTCCACTGTTACTTTTGACAGAAAAAAAATTGTTCAGCATCCTGAACTGTTTTTGAGGTGTGTTTCCTGGGTGTCGAGCCTGGAGATCTACAGAAATAATTTAGCTTAGAGGAGGGACTTCCCTGGTGGTCTAGCGGTTAAGACTCCACGCTCCCAATGCAGGCGGCCCGGGTTCGGTCCCTGGTCAGGGAACTGGATCCCTCATGCATGCTGCCGCTAAGAGCCCACATGCTGCAACCAAAGATCCTGCACGCTGCAACTAAGACCCGGCGCAACCAAATGAATAAATAAATATTAAAAAAAATAATAAAATAAAGAGCACCAATCAGCTATTTAAAAAAAAATTTAGCTTAGAGGAAGCCTGACTTGGGGAGGCCACAATTGCTGACTTCTGATGGGAGAGGAGCATCTGAGGAAGATGGTACAGGAGTGTAAGATCTTTCAGGGCCAGAGACAGGCTTACTTAGGGAGGCCCCACCCCAGGTCACATGAAGCATATTAAAATACACCAGTATCCATAATTAAATACGATTTATATCTAACTCTTCTGTAAGATTTGCATTGCAGTTGTCTGTTTGACAAATGTTACATTTTGCAGACAGTTAAACATTTATTAATTGTGATCGTACTATTTTTATTATTTGTTTGTTTGTTTTTGGTTGAGTTGGGCCTTTGTTGCTGCACGTGGGCTTTCTTTAGTTGCGGCGAGCGGGGGCTACTCTTCATTGTGGTGCGCGGGCTTCTCATTGCGGTGGCTTCCCTTGTTGCGGAGCACAGGCTCTAGGTGTGTGGTGGGCGCAGTAGTTGTGGCGCACAGGCTTAGTTGCTCCGCGGCATGTGGGATCTTCCTGGACCAGGGCTTGAACTCGTGTCCCCTGCACTGGCAGGTGATTCTTAACCACTGTGCCACCAGGGAAGTCCCCACATTACCTTTTGAGAAGCTCAGCCCATGTCCCCAGACAGCCTCCATTGCTCCCAGCAACGACGGGTCTTGGGCTGACTACAGCTATAAGTAAGGACTTATATGGCAGTTAAGGAGGAGTGTCACCCTAAAATTAACTGATGACTGAAAATGCATCTCCAGCCAGCAGCTCAGGGCCCCCAGTGGAGCTGGCTGAAAGCTCTGGGCTGCACAGAGGCTCATAGGATGCTGCTCAGTCCGAGGGACTTAGTCTGGGGGCTGGGTGGGGCAGGGGCCTGCTGAGGGCTAGCTGCCAGCCTCAGGGCACCCTTCTGTGCCCACCGGGCCCCATTCTGTCTTGTATAATGAGTTTCCTTGGTTGGCCTGGGGTTGGTACAGGGCAGCTTGGGGCTCTCTTTGATGTACAGGCCAAGGGAGCTGCTGCTAAGAGGAGGGCAGAGTGGCACCTTAGTGGAGCCTGGTGGGCTAGAATTCTGATTTTCTATGCTACAACCTGGGGGACAGGATGCCACTCAGTCACTGACTCCCTAAGCATTTGCTAACCACCTACTGTGTGCCAGGCACTTTGCAAACATCATGTGATTAACCTGTGCCACAATGTTTTATAATGTGGGCTGGGAGCTGAGGCTCAGATAGGTGAGATGGCTTGCCCCGGCTTCACAGTGGGCTGCACTGCACACCTGACCTGAGAATGTCGAGGCCTGGAGCCTGGAAAGCCTCAGAGTGGTCTGGAGCAAGTGACAGGGGCGTGATGGATCTATCAGGGGCTGAAGCAAATGGGCATCCAGCACTGGTCCTCGTGGAGTTTACAGTCCTGGGAGTGTTAGACAAATGCCCACATGACTCTGAGATAAGGTGGAGGATCCAGGAAGTTCACCTTGCTGTTGGGTGGCCACAAAGTTGGCAAAGGTCGTGTCATCTCCCAGTAGGGAGGCCCTGCCCTTGTAAGGATGCTCCTGGGCCTCAGCCTAGGTCTCCTGCCTGCAAGACCTGTATAAGGACTCACCCCTGATCTGCATTATAGTGGTTTCTTTTCAACCTTTCTGGCTATTGATTTTTAATATTTTTCAACATTGATTTTTAGTATCTTAGCTTGTTCTTTTGTCTTAGTGTATATATCTTTTTAAAAATTTTTTATTCTTTAGTGTATATTCTTCATTGTTTTGATTTGTATTATTCCCCGTTATTTCTCCTTTCTAAATGATCTCATTTTACCTTCTATCCTTTCAAACATTTTAAGCCTTCTGGTTTCCTTTCAAATCTTCTCTTTAATTTTCTGTGTTTATTGTTATATTTCCCTTCAATTTAAAAAATCATATTTTTCTGACTCGAAAAACATAATGCATTTTTATTGCTAAATGTTTGGAAAATATAGGAAGGGGTATAAAGAAAAAAATTTAAATATCCCATTAAGCTCTCCTTTAGGGGTAACCACTGTTGTTGTTCTATTCTTTTCAACTACTTTTTTTGTTCATAAACACATAGATATTGCTTTAACCCTTTGTCTGTCATATGTGTTGTAAATATTTTCCCATGATTTGATGTTTGTTGAAAAAAAATCTTCATTTTTGTAAACAGTAAAAGTTGCACATATTTGCTGTGAAAACATCAGACAATAGTAAGGGGTCTACAGCAAAAATGCAGTGCCCCCTCCTCCCCAACTCTCCCTGTCCCTGGGAAACCAGCCTGAGACAACTACGATGAACTGTTGGGTATCCATCCTTCTAGACTTCGAACATGCATTTTCATGTGTGCTTTAAACAATATTTGTACTAGACATACTGTTCCACCTTTTGCTTTTTCACTCAACAGCACATGATGGGCATCTTTCGACATCAGCCCTGAGCAGTGTGGAGGTGGGGTTTTGAAGGGACCATGGCCAGGAAACCCTGGAAGGCTGTACTTACCCATCACATGAAAGGTTCCCAAAGGAGCTCATGTACAGGGACCAGCAGCCAAATGAGGATCAAAGCACCATTCACTTCGTTTTTAGCTGAGCAAATGCCTGATACCGGAGAGGCCTGGGTTTGAGACCCAGCACAAAATGTGTGCCCTGATGCTTCCATCTTGTAGCAATTCCATTTTACTGCAATTAGCACATAGGAGGTGACTTTCAGCCAGCATGGCTAGGTTTTAATGGGCTGGAGGTGTGAGAAGGTAAATTCTCCAGTTTCCTTGTTCCTCTCAGGAGAGGTGCTAGTGCAGTCAGCTGTTGAGGGTGGAGCTCTGCCTGAGCAGGGGTTTTCTGAGTCTCTTGGATTCCATTGTAATGATAATAACATCCAACATAGTTCTAAGTATGCTTTACATATACTAACTTGGTTATTCCCTGTAAGAGCCCTGAGATAGTATTTTAATACTATTTTTGGGTAATAATATGTTACAGAGGAGAAAACTGAGGCACAGAGTGGTTAACTAACTTTGTCAAAGGTCACACAGCTAGCTAGATGTAGAACCTGGATTTGAAAGCAGGCAGTCTGAAATCTGTGTTCTTAACTAGTATGCTATTGTACCTCAGTAGCTAGTTTATAGTGGCTTCTGGATGTTTACATCATCCAGCTCTAGCATCTGGGTTCATGGGATCACTTCTTCCTACGGCACAATGCCACATTGCTATAGTGTCCTCTGGTTATAAAGTGATGACTAGACTTTGCCTGTTGCAGTCACACTACAACCATGTGAGCATGCATCCTCATTTGTCTTCTGAGTCAGGAGGCCAAGACCAATGTGAACTAGCAGGCCTGGCCATGTCTGCACAGCCTCATACAGGATTCAGGGGCAGATGCTGGACAGCAGCACTGAGTCTGGGCATCTGGCCAGCCCCAAGGTAAGGGGATCTGAAGCAGATCAGCAGATCCCAGGTGAGGGCAGAAGATGAGGCATGGCCAGGCCAGTCCCAAGGCAGCCTGAGAGCTATGAGACCACCAGCGTGTGCATGGAGAGGCAGCACAGGGAAGACCAAGCATGGGCATGTCCATTGGACACAGTGACCTCCCCGCTGCTAAGCAGGGCCAAATCAAAGCCCAGCAGCTCCTCCTCCTTCAGGCTTGGGGTGTGTGAGAGGAAGTGGCAGAGAAATCTTCCCTGAACATGAAAGTAAGTGCAGACTTAACACATTCTTTTAAACCACAGCACATCACACAGTCAGAAGGATTAATTTATGAACACTTAGGTTCTTTCTCTTTCTGTCTCTCTTTTCAAAGATAAAGATGCAGTACCTAAATTCTGCTCCCTCATCAAGCTCTCCATTTTCCCAAGTATTCTTTTGTGTCTTCCAATAAAGTTATTAGGCATTCCACATTTCCTGTTAAATTTATTCCTAGGTATTTTACAGCTGTTATTATTGTGAACTTATGGTGTTTAAAAATATATTTCTTATAGTTTTATGTTTTTATATTGTCAAATCTGTCAACCTGTTCCTTTGTGCTTGCTAACTTTGATACTAGGCTTAGAAAGGTGTTCTCCACTCCAAGATTATGGAACTGTTTGCTTATATTTTCTTCCAAATCTTTATGCTTTTACTTAGTATGATTAAAAGTTTTTTGCTTGCATTTAAATCGTATAGGGTTTTATTTAGCATCTGGTATGAGGCAGAGCTCAGCTTTATCTTCCAAGCTGTTAGCCAGTTGAACCAAGGCAATGTATTGAATTACCCATCTTTCCCCTATTGATTTGAAATTCCACATTTACCACACATCCAATTCTTATATCTATTGACTCTCTTTTTCAGTTTTCTATTCTGTTCTATTGATCTGCTCTTCCCAGGCCAATACTACAAAATGACTTTATTTCTCATTAGAAAAGCAATAAAGGCTTATTACAGAAAGATCAGAAAATACACAGACACAAAGAAACAAAAAACACCTGTGATTGCATCCAGGGATAACTACCATTTTTCCTTGCTGTGTATCAATCCAAATCATTTAATTTATATAAACATTTATAAATATATATTCATAAAGTAAAATTAAGACCATGTCATATAAACAGTTTTATAAACCTTTTTCACTTTATGATACTTCAGGAATGCTTCCTTGCCAGCTAGTACTCTTCTTTTTTAAACTTTTTTATTGTAAAATATAACATTCATACAGAAGAGTATACAAAAGGAATTTTTTTTTTTTTTTTTTTTTTTTTTTTTTGCGGTACGCGGGCCTCTCACTGTTGTGGCCTCTCCCGTTGCGGAGCACTGGCTCCGGACGCGCAGGCTCAGCGGCCATGGCTCACGGGCTCAGCCGCTCCGCGGCATGTGGGATCTTCCCGGACTGGGGCATGAACCCGTATCCCGTGCATCGGCAGGCGGACTCTCAACCACTGCGCCACCAGGGAAGCCCCAAAAGGAATATTTTTAGCTCAATGATTTATCACAAAGTGAATACCCACGTAACCACTACTCAAGTTAAAAAACACATGTCAGCACCCTGGAAGCCCATCTTGTGTGCTCTTTTAATCACTGCTTCCTTCCCCACAAAGATAACTTCTAACTTCCTTGCTTTTTCTTTAGAACTTTGCCACGTGAACTTTTATCCCTAAACAATATAGAGTTTTTTTTGTTGTTGCTGTTGTTTGGTTGGTTTGTTTTGTTTTGTTTTTTTGGCTGCTTGGCTTATGGGATCTTAGTTCCCTGACCAGGGATCGCATCTGTGCTCCCTGCAGTGGAAGCTCAGAGACCTAACCACTGGACTGTCAGGAAAGTCCCACTTTGCCCATTTTTAAATCAGGTCATTTAAAAAATTTTCGCCATTGAATTGAGTTCTTTCTTTATTTTGTGCTTCATGAATCAAGACGTCCATTTCCCTTCTTAGATTTGGGAAGTTCTCAGCCATTTTTTTTTTCTTTTAAATAAGCTTTCTGCCTCTCTCTCTCTCTCTCTGTCTCTCTCTTTTCTCCTGGGACTCCCGTAATGCATATATTATTTCACTTGATATGATCCATAAATCTCAAATGCTTTCTTCACTCTTTTTCATTCTTTTTTCTTTTTGTTCCTCTGACTGGATAATTTCAAATAACCTGTCTTTGAGTTCACTGATTCTTTCTTCTGCATGAATGAATCTGCTCACTGTTGAATTATTATTTTTTTTAGTTCATTCATTGTATTCTTCAGCTCCAGGATTTCTGTTTGGTTCTTTCTAGTGGTTTTTATTTCTTTATAAATTTTTTTTGGTTCATGTATTGTTTTCCTGACTTTGTTTAGTTATCTATCTGTGTCCTCTTGTAGCTCATTCAGTTACTTTAAGATGATTATTTTGAATTCTTTGTCAAGCAGTTCATGGATCTCCATTTCTTTAGGATCAGTTACTGGAGCTTTATTAGTTTCCTTTGTTTTGTCATGAGTACCTAACTCTTCATGATCTGTGTAACCTTGCATTTGTGTCTGTGCATTTAAAGAAGCAGACACCTCTTCCAGTCTTTACAGACTGGTTTTGGCCAGTAAAGACCTACTCCTGCTGAGTCCCCAGACTGAGAGGACTGCCTCTGGGGCTGTGGTCAAGTGGGACTGGAGCCAGGTCATGGGGCTGCTTCTGGGTCTGCAGTTGGGTTCATAGACAGTGGGCCTGTTACCAGAGGTGTGAATGGGTATGGCTCCTGGTGGGTCCCTGGGCATGCAGAGCTGCTCCTGGGACCACAAAAAGTGAGGCTGGAGCTTGGTCATGGGGCTGCTTCAGGGTTCACAGTTGGATCTAAGGTCACAGGGTCCAAGGTCAGCAAGCCTGTTATACTGGGTGCCACTGGGCATGGTTCCTCTTAGCTCCTTTGACAAATGGGGTTGATGGCAGGACTGTGGACATGTGGGGCTGGAGCTGAGCCTACAGGGGGAAAGGGCTGCTTCTGTACCCACTATCAAGACCACATTCGGAAGACTTGCCACTGTGGTGCAGGTCTGCCTTCTCAAAGCAGCACTCCTCAGTCTTGGGCTCCACTGGAGTTTTGCAACCTCCTAACTGGGTCATAAAGTTCCCACAAAGGTAATTTTTTATGTGGACTGCTGCCAAATTGTTGTTTCTGTTGGGGGATGACAGCTGGGAACCACCTATTCCCTTATCTTGCTGATGTCACTCCCTTGTTAATTCTTGATGATATCAATAATCTTTAATTTTAGCAACTCTGATGGGTAGGTAGTGGTATCTCATTGTGGGTTTAATACACATTTCCATCATGACTATTGATGTTGAACACTTTTTTTTTCTTGTAGAAAACATATATTCTTTATTTTTTTTCAAATTCTTTTGCCAGTTAGATTGTTACAGAATATTGTTGAACACTTTTCATACGTTTATTGACCATTTAGATATTCTCTCATTCTGTAATTAAGGTTTATTCAAGTATTTTGCTTTTTTTTTGTTCTATTGGGTTTTCTTTATTTTTTTCTTGTCAGTGTTTGAAGTTCTTTATATTTTCTGGATATGAATTCTATTTTGATTATAGTTGTTGCAAATATCTTCTCACTCTGTGGTTTGCCTTCATACTCTTTGTTTTTAATGGCTTTATTGAGATATAATTCACATGCTGTACAACTCACCAATTTAGAGCATAGAGTTCAATGGCTTTTAGTATATCCACAGAGTTGTATGACCATCACCACAGTCATTTAGAACATTATTCATCACTCCCTAAAGAAACCCCACATCTCTTAGTTGTCATCCCCCACTCTGCTCATTACCTCAGTCCTAGGCAACACTGATCTAATTTCAGTCTCTATAAATTTGCCTATTCTGGACATTTCATATAAATAGAATCACATAATATGTGGTCCTTTGTGACTGGCTTCTTTCACGCAGCATGTTTTCAAGGTTCACCCATGTTTTAACATTTATCAGCATTTCGTTTCTTTTCAAATAGTATTCTATTGTATGGATATACCACATTTTATTTATCCATTCATTAGATGATGGACATTAGGGTTATTCTACTTGTTGACTGCTATAAATCATGCTGCTATAAACATTCATGTACAGGTTTTTGTGTGATATATATTTCATTTCACACACACACACACACACACACACACACACACAGGAGTGGAATAGCTGAATCATATGGCAACTCTATGTTTAATCTTTTGAGAAACTGCCAGACTATTTTCCAAAGTGACTGTACCATTTTACATACCTATCACCAATGTATGAGGGTTTCAACTTCTCCAGATTCTCACCAATATTTGTTACTATCTATCTTTTTGATTATAGCTATCCTACTGGGTGTCAGGTGATAGCTCATTGTGATTTTGATTTGCATTTTCCTGATGGCTGATGATGTTGAGCATATTTTCATGTGTTTATTGGCCATTTGTATATCTTCTTTGGAGAAATATCAGATCCTTTGCCCATTTTTATATTGGATTATTTGTCTTTTATTATTAAGTTTTAAGAGTTCTTTATATATTCTGGATACCAGACCCTCCTCAGACATATGATTTGCAAAAATATTCTCCTATTCTGTTGCTTGTCTTTTCACTTTGAAAAAAAATTAATTTATTTATTTGGTTGCGTGGGGTCTTAGATGTGGCAGGCAGGCTCCTTTGTTGCAGCTCGCGGGGCTCCTTAGTTGCAGCATGTGGGCTCCATAGTTGCAGCTCCAGCGCTCCTTAGTTGCGTCTCGCCAGCTCCTTAGTTGCGGCACATGGGCTCCTTAGTTGTGGCATGCGAACTTTTAGTTGTGGCATGCATGTGGGATCTAGTTCCCTGGCCAGGGATCAAACACAGGCCCTCTGCATTGGGAGTGCAGAGTCTTATCCACTGTGCCACCAGGGAAATCCCCTTTTCACTTTCTTGATGGTGTCCTTAAAAGCATGAATGTTTTTAATTTTGATGCTTCTTACTCTCTTAATGTCATTTTTTGATGAACAGAATTTATTCATATTCATAAAGTCCAATTATTAATCTTTTCCTTTGCTGTACTTTCTTTGTGTCCTTTAAAAAATACTTGCTTATCTCAAGGTTATAAAGATGTCCTATGCTATCTTCTGGTGCATAGCTGCTGAATGGTAGAAACATAACATGAGCCACAACTGCAAATCATATATGTAATTTAAAATTTTCTGGTAGTCACATTAAAAAAATAAATAAACAGGTGAAATTAACTTGAATAATATTTTATTTAACTCAGTATAGCAAAATATTATTTCAACATGTAATCAGTATAAAATTTTAATGAGATATTTCACATTCTTTTCTGGTATTAAGTCTTTGAAATATAGTGTGTATTTTATACATAGAGCACAACTGAAATCAGACTAGCTACATTTCTAGAGCTTGTTAGATACATGCAGCTATTGGCTGAAAGCTTTTTTAAAAATTATTTATTTATTTATTTATTTATTTATTTATTTATTTATTTATTTTTGGCTGCGTTAGGTCTTCATTGCTGCACGTGGGCTTTCTTTAGTTGTGTCAAGTGGGGCTACTCTTCCTTGCAGTGCACGGGCTTTTCATTGCAGTGGCTTCTCTTGTTGCAGAGCACGGGCTCTAGGCGCATGGGCTTCAGTAGTTGTGGAGCATGGGCTCAGTAGTTGTGGCTCACAGGCTCTAGAGCACAGTCTCAGTAGTTGTGGCGCATGGGCTTAGTTGCTCCGCGGCATGTGGCATCCTCCCGGACCAGGCTTGAACCAGTGTCCCCTGCAATGGCAGGCAGATTCTTAACGACTGCACCACCATGGAAGCCCTAAAAGCTTTTTTGTCTGGCTCTCCACATTTAGATCTATAATTCACTTAAAACAGATTTTTGTGTATTGTATGAGGTCGGAGTTGAGTTTCCTTTCACTTTCCATTTAGGTATGCGGTTGACTCTGCAACATTTCTTGAGAAGACCATCTTTCTCCTTCTATTCTGCATCTCCATCATAAATCGAATGATCATTCATCTGTTTATCTGTTTCTGGGTTTTTTATTCTGTTCAATTAGTCTTTTTTTTCTTGTGCCGGTGCCACCTGCTGTATTAATTTAGCTTCATTATAAGTCTTAATACTTGGTATTATCAGCGCCTCAACTTTTTCTTCATGATTGCCTTGGCTATTCTTTGTACTTCTGCCATTTTCCGTACAAAATTTAGAACCAGCTTGTCACATTTTGTAAAGCAAAACAAAACAACAATGACCTCTTAAGTGTTTCATTGGCATTGCATTGAATCTATAGATCAATATGGGGAGAATTGTCATTTGTAATTCTTTGCTTCTAGTACATAAAGAATAATTAATTTTGTATATTCATCTTATATCCAGCAACATTCCTAAATTTACTGATTTCTATGCATTTTTCTGGATTTTCTACATACACACACAATCGTATTTTCTGTGAATAATGAAAATTTTATTTTTTCTTTTCAATCTTTACCTTTATAGCTTTATTTCAGTTTGGATCTCTAGTATGAGTGGAATAGGAGTGGTAATTATAGGTAATTGTTCCTGGTCTCAGGAAGAGAGCTTTTGATATATTACTATTAAAGAGTTGCTGGAGCTTTATCTGATTAAAGAAATTACCTTCTATTCCTAGTTTGCTAAGAGTTTTAAATCATAAATTTGTGATTTCATCAAATTCCTCTTTTCAGATGATCCTATGACTCCCTCCTTTATTCTGCTATGTGAATTACACTGATTGATTTTCAAGTGTTAAACCAACTTTGCATTCCTGAATTGGTTGTGATGTAATATCCTTTTTTGCACATTGCTGATTAGATTTGCTAATATTTTATTTTAGATTTTTTTTAGAATTTTGCATCCATAATCATGAGAGAGATTTGTCTGTCATTATTCTTTCTGGTAAAGTCCTTTTTGTATCAAGGTTATGTACACCTCATAAAATGAGTTATAAAAGTTCAGTTGACCTTTAAACAATACAGATTTGAAATGCACAGGTCCACTTATATGTGAACTTCTAAAAACAGTAAATACTACAGAACTACATGATCTGTGGTTGGATGAATGTGCAGATGTAGAACCATGGATATGGAGGAACCATGGATGCAGAGGGCTGACTATAAGTTATAAGTGGATTTTCAACTGTGTGGAGGATCCATGACCCTAATGCCTGCATTGTTCAAGGATCAACTGTATTCTTTCTTTTTCTTTTTCTTTTGCTCTCTCTCTCTCTCTTTTTTTTTGTTATGCTTTCTTTTTCTACTCTCTGAAAGAGTTTGTGTAAGATTAGAGTTATTTATTCAATAAATATTTGGAAACATTTAATATAAGATTCAATTCCCAGTTACAGGAGTATTCAGATTTTCTATTTCTTCTTATATCTATTTTTGGTAAATTATATTCTTCTAAGAATTAGTCCATTTTCAAATTTATTGGCATAGTTTTTCATAGTTTCTTCTCATTATGCTTGTAAATTCTCTAGATTCCATAATTATACTCTCTTTCCAATTTCTGAGACTGGTAATTAATGTTCTCTCTTTGTTTCTCTGAAACAAAGCTTACACATTTTATTAGTTTCTTCCAAGCAAACAAAGTTTGTTTTCTATTTTATTAATTTTTGCTCTTTTTCCTTTTTTCTCCTTTCTTCAGTCTTATTTGCTCTTCTTTTCTAGCTTTTTAAGGATACTTAGATAATTGATATTCTTCTTTTCTAACATATGCACTTAAAGCTATAACATGTACTCTAATCACAGTTTTTGCTGCATCTTGAAAGTTTTGATATGTCAAATTTTTATTATCCTTTAGCTCAAAATATTTTTAAATTTTTATTTGTGATTTCTTCTTTGACTCTTGGGTTACTTAGAAGTATATTGCTTAATTTTCACACATCTGTGGATTTTCTAGCTATCTTTTGTAACTGATTTCTAGCTTAATTCCACTGCAGTAAGAGAACATATGATTTCAGTATTTTGAAATATGTTGAGACTTGCCTAATGGCCTAGTGTATGACCAATTTTAGTAAACAATACATTTGCACTTGAAAAGAATATGGATTCTAGGGTCGTTGGATGCAGTGTACTATATATGTCAATTAAGTCAAATTTTCTAGTAATACCCTAATCTTCTTAATTCTTGTGGATTTTTAAACTCTTTGAGTTACGAATAAGGGTAGCAGAGTACACCACCCCAAAATATGCCACTCTGGCAAAGAATTATTTTGAGTTAAAGGCAATTGAAAAGAAGAAAACACAAGAAAAATTCTGTGATCCTCCCACCCACCAGGAAGGACAGAAAGATTTTTAATCAACAGAGACAGCTCTAGACTCTTCTCAATCTGGAGATGTCACCAGAGGAACCAACATACCAAATCTTACTCCCCAATATATTGACCTCCACCCCTAGGAGCTCAAAGTCCCTTTACTTTGTTTTGTCACTGCTTTATAATTTATTGTTCCTTTGTCAAGATGCTATAAAAGCCCAAATTCTAACCACTTCTTTGAGTTACTCATCACTGAGTATTTCTGCATGTATGCATAATACATCTTAGTAAACTTCTGTTTATTTTTCTTTTGTTAATCTGTCTTCTGTCAGACTAATTTGCAGGGCCCCAGGCAATGAACTTCAGATGGTAGAGGAAAAACATTTTTTTCCTCCCCTAAAGTTTTGGTGATCATGAAGGAACAGAAAAGGCTGGGGTACCCTACTTGCTCTGGAAACCACTGATGAGATCCTGGGACAACAGATAAAAGCTGGCAAAAGGTAAGAATGCTTTTTTTTTTTTCTTTAATATTTATTTATGGCTGTGTCAGGTCTTCGCTGTGGCATGCAGGATCTTCGTCGCAGTGTGTTGGCTTCTCTCTAGTTGTGGCATGTGGGTTTTCTCTCTCTAGTTGTGGCATGCAGGCTTAGTTGCCCTGTGGCATGTGGGATCTTAGTTCCCCGAACAGGGATCGAACCCTGTTCCGATGTGTCCCCTGCGTCAGAAGGCGGATTCTTTACCACTGGACCATCAGGGAAGTCCCTCAAAAGGTAACAGTTCTTACCATGTCAGCCTCCTGCATGTCTGTTTGTCATGCCCCTGGTATGACCCACTGACTGGAGACTTGACTGAAAATCTGGAAGCACGCCTATGATCTGGCTTCAGCTTTGCTCACCCATAGTCCTAGAAGCAGTCCTGATCACCCAGGGACCCAGGATGAACCATGCCAATTGGCACCTCTAGTAACAGGTGTGTCAACCACAGACTTGACTGTAGGCAGCCTTATGACACAGCTCTGGCCCCACTCTACCATAGTCCAGAGGCAGTCCTGCCAGCCTAGGAACCTAACCAGGGGTCTAGCAGAAACCTGGCCAGGCTAAACCCATTCATGCCCCTGGTAACAGGCCTGCCTTCTGTGGACCTGACTATGGACCTGGAAGTGGCCCTGTGACCTAGCCTTGGTCCAACTCAACCATGGTCCCAGAAACATTCCCATAAGCCTTGGGATCTGATAGGAACCACTCCTGCCTGTGCCGCTGGTAATAAGCCCACTAACCAGACCCAACTGCAGACCCAGCAGCAGCTACATGACCCAGCTCCAGCCTGGCCTTACCACCATCCTGGAGGCAGTCTTGTCAATCCAGGGACCCAGCAGGAAAAGATCTTTACCTGCCAAAACCAGTCTGTAGAGATTTGAAGAGATGAGATATCTGTTCCTTCAAATGCACAGACACAAATGCAAGTCTACAAGTATCACAAAAAATCAGTTAATCATGACAAAACAAAAGGAAGCTCATAAAGTTCTAGTAACTGATTCTAAAGAAATGGAGATCTATGAACTGCTTGACAAAGAACAGGTCATTTGAAATTATTCAGTCAGAGGAACAAAAAGGAAAAAGAATGCAAAAGAGTGAAGAACACATTCAGGACTTATGGGATACCATCAAGTGAAATAACATATGCATTATGGAAGCCCCAGGGGAGAAGAGAGAGAGAGAAAGGGGCAGAAAGCTTATTTAAAGAAATAATGGCTGAGAAATCCCCAAATCTAGGCAGGAAAAAGGACATCTTGATTCGTGAAGTCTAAATGTTCACAAATAGATTGAATCCAAAGGGGTCTACACTGAGACACACTATCATTAAGATATCAGAAGTCAAAAACAAAGAGAGAATTTGGAAAGCAGCAGAAGGAAAGTAACTTGTCACATACAAGGGAGCCCCCATAAGTTACAGTACCCAAGACAGTGTGGTATCAGTGAAACAACACACAAATACCTCAGTAAAACAGAATAGCGAGCCCACAAATAGACCCACATAAATATAGTCAACTGATTTTTAACAAAGGAGCAAAGGCAATACAATGGAGCAAAGATAGTCTTTTCAACAAAGGATACTGGAACAACTGGACATCCATATGCAAAAAAATGAATCTAGACACAGATTTTATGCCTTTCATAAAAATTAACCCAAAATGAATCACAGACCTAAATGTAAACTACAAAACTATAAAACTCCTAGAAGATAACAGGAGAAAACCTACATGATCTTGGATGGTGATGGCTTTTTATTTTTGTTTTTTTTTTTTTTTTTTTGCGGTATGCGGGCCTTTTTATTTTTGTTTTGTTTTTTTTTTTTTTGCGGTATGCGGGCCTCTCACTGCTGTGGCCTCTCCCGTTGCGGAGCACAGGCTCCGGAAGCGCAGGCTCAGCGGCCATGGCTCACGGGCCCAGCCGCTCGGCGGCATGTGGGATCTTCCCGGACCGGGGCACGAACCCGTGTCCCCTGCATAGGCAGGCGTATTCTCAACCACTGTGCCACCAGGGAAGCCCGGTGATGGCTTTTTAGATAAAACTCCAAAGACACAATCTATGAAAGAAAGAATTGATAAGCTGGACTTCATTAAACTTAAAAATTTCTACTCTGTGAAAGACAATGTCAAGAATGAGAAGACTAACCTCAAACTGGGAGAAAATATTTGCAAAGTCACATCTGATAAAGGACTGTTACCCAAAATATATGAAGAACTCTTAAAAATCAGCAATAAGGAAACAAACAACCCAATTTAAAAATAGGCCAAAAATCTTACAGACACTTCACCAGAGAAGACATACAGATGGTAAATAAGCACATGAAAATATTCTCCACATCATATGTCATCAAAAAAAATGCAAACTGGGGCTTCCCTGATGGCGCAGCGGTTGGGAGTCCGCCTGCCGATGCAGGGGACACGGGTTCGTGCCCCGGTCCGGGAGGATCCCACATGCCGCGGAGCGGCTGAGCCCGTGGGCCATGGCTGCTGGGCCTGCCCGTCCGGAGCCTGTGCTCCGCAACGGGAGAGGCCACAGCATTTAGAGGCCCGCATAACGCCAAAAAAAAAAAAAAAAAAAAGATGTTAAAAAAAAAAGCAAAAAAAGAATCCGCCTGACAATGCCTGTGCGCCGCAACTATTGAGCCTGCGCTCTAGAGCCCACAGGCCACAACTACTGAAGCCCGCGCTCCTAGAGCCTGTGCTCTGCAGCAAGAGAAGCCACCACAATGAGAAGCCCGCACACGGCAACGAAGAGTAGCCCTCGCTTGCCACAACTAAAGAAAGTTCGTGTGCAGCAATGAAGACCCAACACAGCCAAAAATAAATAAATAAATAATTATTTCTTTAAAAAAGAGAAAAGAGAACCCATCGCAATGAGAAGCCCGCGCACCGCACGGAAGAGTAGCCCCTGCTCGTGGCAACTAGAGAAAGCCTGTGTGCAGCAACGAAGACCCAACAAAGCCAAAAATAATAAATAAATTAATTAATTAATTAAAAAATATATATATTAAAGAAAAAAGAGGGGAAGGGGGAGGAGAGGACCAGGGTTTTTGTTTTGTTTTTTTTTTTTTTGCGGTATGCGGGCCTCTCACTGCTGTGGCCTCTCCCGTTGCGGAGCACAGGCTCCGGAAGCGCAGGCTCAGCGGCCATGGCTCACGGGCCCAGCCGCTCGGCGGCATGTGGGATCTTCCCGGACCGGGGCACGAACCCGTGTCCCCTGCATAGGCAGGCGTATTCTCAACCACTGTGCCACCAGGGAAGCCCGGTGATGGCTTTTTAGATAAAACTCCAAAGACACAATCTATGAAAGAAAGAATTGATAAGCTGGACTTCATTAAACTTAAAAATTTCTACTCTGTGAAAGACAATGTCAAGAATGAGAAGACTAACCTCAAACTGGGAGAAAATATTTGCAAAGTCACATCTGATAAAGGACTGTTACCCAAAATATATGAAGAACTCTTAAAAATCAGCAATAAGGAAACAAACAACCCAATTTAAAAATAGGCCAAAAATCTTACAGACACTTCACCAGAGAAGACATACAGATGGTAAATAAGCACATGAAAATATTCTCCACATCATATGTCATCAAAAAAAATGCAAACTGGGGCTTCCCTGATGGCGCAGCGGTTGGGAGTCCGCCTGCCGATGCAGGGGACACGGGTTCGTGCCCCGGTCCGGGAGGATCCCACATGCCGCGGAGCGGCTGAGCCCGTGGGCCATGGCTGCTGGGCCTGCGCGTCCGGAGCCTGTGCTCCGCAACGGGAGAGGCCACAGCATTTAGAGGCCCGCATAACGCCAAAAAAAAAAAAAAAAAAAAGATGTTAAAAAAAAAAGGAAAAAAAGAATCCGCCTGACAATGCCTGTGCGCCGCAACTATTGAGCCTGCGCTCTAGAGCCCACAGGCCACAACTACTGAAGCCCGCGCTCCTAGAGCCTGTGCTCTGCAGCAAGAGAAGCCACCACAATGAGAAGCCCGCACACGGCAACGAAGAGTAGCCCTCGCTTGCCACAACTAAAGAAAGTTCGTGTGCAGCAATGAAGACCCAACACAGCCAAAAATAAATAAATAAATAATTATTTCTTTAAAAAAGAGAAAAGAGAACCCATCGCAATGAGAAGCCCGCGCACCGCACGGAAGAGTAGCCCCTGCTCGTGGCAACTAGAGAAAGCCTGTGTGCAGCAACGAAGACCCAACAAAGCCAAAAATAATAAATAAATAAATAAATTAATTAAAAAATATATATATTAAAGAAAAAAGAGGGGAAGGGGGAGGAGAGGACCAGGGTTGGGGAGGCTGGGTTCAGGTCGGCAGAGGCAAGGAGCCCAGCCCTGCCAGGAGTCAAGGGGCCCCAGGAACCGGGAGGCGAAGGCCCAGGTCTGAGGACCGTGTCCTCAGGTCACAGAGCAGAGGAGGCCCCGGCAGTGCCAGGTGTCAAGGTGAGGTTGGCAGGGGACAGGCTGCACAGGACGAGCGCCATTGTGAGGCCTGAGAGCACCCCTCAAAAGAAAACCTGCCCATGGTCCCCATCTGTCACCCCTGTCCACACTCCTGTCGGCGGCCGGACCGCAGTCATCGTGCCCCTGGTGCAGATGAGTGAGCTCTGCAAGCCTGAGGCAGACCTTCAGGACCCAGTCCAGGTGCAGGGCCCCATGGAGGCGCAGATAGCTGTTCTGGGCTGAGGGGGAGGAAGCCGCATCCCCCGCATCCTCTTCCTCCCCAGGCCCCTCCTCCTCCTCCTCCACCCATGTGGAGTCCTTGCCCCAGGAGGTACTTAATGTGATGATGGCTGACCTGGTGGGGTTACTGCTCCTTAAGTATTGCGTCAAGGAGCCGACCTCCAAGGCAGAAATGCTGAATATGGTCCTCAAAGACCATCGGGACCACTTCCCCCGTGGTCTTCAGCCAAGCCTCTGTGTGCATGCAGCTGGTCTTTGGCGTGAAGAAGGTGGACCCCAGTGAGCACACCTATGTCCTGTTCCCCACCCTGGGCCTCACCTGGGATGCCATGCTGAGCAATGGGCAGAGCGTGCCCAAGGCTGGCCTCCTGGTGATGTTCCTGGCTGTGATCCTCCTGGAGGGTGAATGCGCCTCTGAGGAGGAGGTCTGGGAAGCACTGAGTGTCATGGGGGTGTATGCAGGGAAGCAGCACTGCATCTGTGGGGAGCCCAGGGAGCTGCTCACCAAAGTGTGGGTACAGGAGGGCTACCTGGAGTACAGGCAGGTGCCCCACAGCGACCCCACCCACTCACTACGAGTTCCTTTGGGGTCCCCAAGCCCATGAGGAGACCAGCAAATGGCAGGTCCTGGAGTATCTGCTCAGGGTCAATTGATGGGATCCCAGGTCCTTCCCATCCCTGTCTGCAGAGGCTGTGAGCGATGAGAAAGAGGGGGCCTGAGCCAGAACAGCAGCCAGGCTCCTTCCAGGCCCATGCCCAGCAGCTCCTCTTGCGGGGTAGGAAGGGAGGCTGATCCTCCACTCTGAGTCTGAAGAGGGAGCGGTCAGCCTTCTAAGTAGTGACGGCCCAGGCGAGTTGGGGGAACACGGTGTGTAGCATATTTGGGTTCCTCTTGTGTATAATGACATGGAATTTCATCTCTGTTTTCTTTAGGAATTTTTCAAATATTGTTCCTTTTAAAAGAAGGCTTAATAAGCTTCAGTATCTAAGTTTGTGAATGACATTGATCACACATGTATTTGCACTAATTCAGTTCAAAGACAAGAGTTTTGCTATTTTGTAAAACAAATTGTAAGACTCCCATATTATTTTGTGATCCTGAACAAGATAACATGGCATTGGAATATGAATCTCTTGGAAATGAGAAAGAACTTTAGAATAAAATTGATGGGGTCAAGAAAAAGAGAATAAAAGTAAACGTTAGTTAATTCTTTAAAAAAAAAGAGTAAAACAGACTTAAAACGTGTTAGCAATTTGTGTCTTCCTTTCTTTTTTCTTGATCAGTCTATCTAGAGGTTGATCAATTTTATGGATCTTTTCAGAGAACCAGCTTTTGGCCTCATTGATTTTCTCTGTTTGCCTGTCTCCTATTTTATTGATTTCCATTCTTATCTTATTTCTTTCCCTCTACTTACTTTGCGTTTAATTTGCTCTTCTTTTTCTAGTTACTTAAGTTGCGCCACAACTACTGAGCCCACATGCCACAACTACTGAAGCCCATGTGCCTAGAGCCCGTGCTCTGCAACAAGAGAAGCCCCCGCTCGCCACAACTAGAGAAATCCCGCGCCCAGCAACAAAGACCCAATGCAGCCAAAAATAAATAAATAATAAATAAATAAATTTATTTTTATAAAAAGAGTATCTCTTTGTGGTCTTGATTTGCATTCACCCGATCATTTTTTAAATCTCTCTTCATATGTTTATTGATAATATGTGGTTCCCATTCTGTAAAATGTCTGTTCACATCTTTTGTCTATTTTTCTATTGGGCTCTTTGTTCCTTTTATATTAATTAATGAAAGTTCATTATCCATTTCTGAGCTGAATTCTTTGTCAATGTGTGCTTTAGGTTTTCCTTTGAGAAAAAATTTCTAAATTTTAATATAGTCGAATTGTCAATCTTATATTTTATTTTCAATGTTTTTTTGTAGCCTGTTTGAGAAAATTTTCCCTACTCCATGTTCTAAAGGATGAACCTCTAAGCTCTCTGCTAAAAATTTTCCAGTTTTGTTTTGAAATCTAAATTCTTAATTTTCTGTAATTGATTTCTGTATATGATGTGATGTAGGGATCCAATTTTCCCCTCTATAGATAACCATGTTTTCAGCTCCTTTCCCACTGACCTAACATATTATCTCTGTAATTTGTGTATTCTGCATCCATACCAAACTATCTTAATTATAATAAGTTTATATTAAATCCTGATATCTTGTAGGGAAAATCTTCACATTCTTCACTTTGTCTTTAGAAACGTCCTGGCTATCTTTGGCCTTTTACATTTCCATGTACATTTTGGAATAATCTTAACAAGTTCTATGGAAAACTATTGAGATATTGATTGAAATTGCATGAACTATAGTTCAGATCAATTTGGGGAAGATTGATATCTTTATAATAATATGCCTTTCTATACATAAGTGTGATATATCTCTACTTATTTAGACCTTTTAAAATATGTCCTAATAAAGATTTATTATTTTGCCTTAAAAGTCTTGAATATCTTCTCTTTAACTACATTTTCTAGTTGTTTGCTGTTGGGGTATAAAAGTGCAACTGACTTTTAAAAAAAAATTTTTTTATTTTTGGCTGTGTTGGGTCTTCATTGCTGTGCGCAGGCTTTCTCTACTTGCGGCAAGTGGGATCTACTCTTCATTGTGGTGGGCCGGCTTCTCATTGCGGTGGCTTCTCTTGCTGTGGAGCGCGGGCTCTAGGGAGCAGGCTTCAGTAGTTGTGGCTTACGGGATCTAGAGCACAGGCTCAGTTGCTGTGGCACACAGGCTTAGTTGCTCCGCAGCATGTGGGATCCTCCAGGGCCAGGGCTCGAACCTGTGTCCCGTGCATTGGCAGTCGGATTCTTTACCACTGCACCACCAGGGAAGCCCCCTGTTTAGAATTCTTACATCTATATTTATGCAGTTGTCCTTTCTCATATTCTTTGTCTTTAGCATCAAAATTATGCTGGCCCTGTAGAGTGAGTGTGAAAGAGTCTGTATTAACTTGGTTAATCTGTTCCTTGAAATTCTGATAGACTGCTCCTTAAAAACTGTGGGCCTGGGGTTTACTTAGTGGAAGGATCTCAACCACTGATTAATTTTAAAAAGTTATAAGACTATTCTAACTTTTCATTTCTCCTTGAGTCAGTTATGATTAGTTATATTTTTCTGAAAAATCTGAATATGTTGTCCAAGTTCTGAAAATTGTTGACATATAGTTGTTAATCTTAGCCTCTTATCCTTTTAATCTGTACTTTATCTGTGGTTATGTCTCTACTTTCATTCACAGTACTTGTTTGCATCTTATCTCTTCTCTTGAATAATATTGCTAGAAGCTTGTCAATTTTATTCTTTTTTAACCAAACTTTTTTTTTAATCCCAGGAAATGCTATATACTTTTTTCTTTTAATATTTTATTTATTTATTTGGTTGACCGTGGTCTTAGTTGTGGCCGGCCAGCTCCTTAGTTGCGGCATGTGAACTCTTAGTTGCAGCATGCATGTGGAATCTAGTTCCCTGGCTAGGGGTCAAACATGGGACCCCTGCTTTGGGAGCTTGGAATCTTAACCACTGTGCCACCAGGGAAGTCCCTATTCTTTTTTTTTTTTTTTTTTTTGGCCATATGGCATGCAGGAGCTTAGCTCCCCACCAGGGATCGAATCGTGCCCTCTGCAGTGGAAGCGTGGAGTCTTAACCACTGGACCACCAGGGAAGCCCCGTCAATTTTACTTTTTTTCAAAGAACCAGTATTCACTTTTTTTTTTTTTTGGCCGCACCATGCAGCATGTGGGATCTTAGTTTCCCTGTTCCCTGACCAGGGATCCAACCTGCAACCCCTGAAGCAGGGAGTCTTCACCACTGGACTGCCAGGAAAGTCCCGTCAATTTTATTCTTTTGCATGGAACCAATACTCACTTTTTGATCAACTCTGTTGACTCTTTGTTTTCTATTTTATTGGTTTCTGCTTTTATTATTTTTTTCCTTCTACTTTGTTGTTCTTTTTCTAGCTTCTTAATGTGACCACTTAGCTCAGTAATTTTAAATCCTTCCTCTACTCTAATATAAATATTTAAACAACTTGAAGTGAAGATTTGCTGTACCCCACACAGTACAGTGTTTTCTATCATTCTATCTATTCTATCTATTTCTATCATTCTGTTTTGGTTATTTTAAATTTCCATGATGACTAATTTTACACATTAGTTATTTAGTAGTATGTTTAAAAGTTTCCAAATAAGTAGGGATTTTTAACTAACATTTTTGTAATTAACTTCTAACTTTAAGTTTTACACAGAGATTAGGATCTATATAATACCAACGCACTGAAAAATGTGTTGAGGTTTTCTTTATCATTTTTTGTTAGTATTCTGGGTGACTGAAAAAAGGAAATTGTATCCTCTCACTGTTGGATACAGAACTCTCTCCATATTTATTATTATAGCAAATTTGTTAATCCTGTTGTTCAGATTTTCTATATTTTTGCTGAATATTTTTCTGCTTGACCTATCAATATTCAAGAGAGATGTGTTGAAATCTCCCACTTTGATGATACATTTAAGAATTCCTGGGAGTTCCCTGGTGGTCTAGTGGTTAGGATTCGGCACTTTCACTGACGGACTGAGATCTCACAAGCTGAACGGTGAGGCCAATAAATAAATAAATAAATAATTCCTCCCTATATCTTTATCAATTTTTGCTTTATGTACTTTATTACTTGCATACAAGTTTAAAATTGCTGTAACTTCTTGGAGAATTATGTATCATCATACAGTGAACTTCTCCCACTTAATAACACTCTTTGTCTTAAAGACCATTTCATCTAATAATATGATTACACCATCTTTCTTTTAGTTTATATTTGCCCAGTATGTCTTTATCCATCCTTTTACTTTTAACATTTGTGTTTCCTTATGTTTTTAGGTTCATTTTATATAAATGGTGTATAACTGTATTTTTAAAAAATCCAATATGTCTGTCTATCTTTTAAAGGAGTTTAGACCTTTAAAAATTATTTTAATGATCAATATAATTGGAAGTGTTTGTACCTACTAATTTATTTATTTTATTTTTGGCTGCGTTGGGTCTTCATTGCTGCATGCAGGCTTTCTCTAGCTGTGGCGAGCGGGGGCTACTCTTCGTTGCGGTGCGCGGGCTTCTCATTGCGTTAGCTTCTCTTGTTGGGAGCACGGGCTCTAGGCATGCAGGCTTCAGTAGTTGTGGCACGCAGGCTTAGTGGCTCTGCAGCATGTGGGATCTTCCCGGACCAGGCCTCGAACCCCTGTCCCCTGCATTGGCAGGCAGATTCTTAACCACTGCACCACCAGGGAAGCCCTCCTACTAATTTATTATTTTAATTTTTCTGTTTCTTTTTCTTTATTTTTTCATGTCTCCTAATAAGACAACAGCCCGTCACATTGATATTATGAGTATGTTTACCTTTTAGTTTCATCTTAAAAATGTTTTAAAGACAAGTTTGATCACTTTTAATTCTTATATCTCTTGTAACATCTACTATTTAAATACTTTATTCAAAAGTATTTCTGGTGTAGCTCTTTCTGTGGCAAACATTCTCAGGCCTGGTATATCTGATTTTTTTTTATCATGTCCTCATTTAATTTATTTCTTTTATATATTTTTATAAATTTATTTATTTGTTTATTTTGGGCTGCACTGCTACTTCGTGGCTGTGCGCAGGCTTTCTCTAGTTGTGGCAAGCGGGGGCTACTCTTTGTTGCAGTGCGTGGGCTTCTCATTGCGGTGGCTTCTCTTGTTGCAGAGCACAGGCTCTGGGCACGCGGGCTTCAGTAGTTGTGGCACGTGGGCTCAGTAGTTGTGGCTCACGGGCTCTAGAGTGCAGGCTCAGTAGTTGTGGCGCATGGGCTTAGTTGCACCGCATGGGCTTAGTTGCACCGCGGCACATGGGATCTTCCCGGACCAGGGCTCAAACCCATGTCCCCTGCATTGGCAGACAGATTCTTAACCGCTGAGCCACCAGGGAAGCCCAATGAGATACCATTTAATATCCATGAGATTAACAAAAATTTAAAAATCTGACTGTACCAAGTGTTGGAGAAGATACGGATCAATGAGATCTTCTAAATATTGCTGGTGAGTGTGTAAATTGATTTAACTACTTTGAAATAATTTGGAATTATTGTGTACATTTGAGCTTTTTTTTAAGTAGATTCTGGACCCAGGCTGGGTTTATTTGTTTATTTATTTATTTTTGGCTGCATCTTGTCTTAGTTGCGGCATGCAGGATCTTTCATTGAGGCGCATGGGCTTCTCTCTAGTTGTGGCACGTGGGCTTAGTTGCCCCGTGGCATATGGGATCTTGGCTCCCCGAACAGGGATCAAACCTGCAACCCCTGCATTGGAAGGCGGATTCCTAACCCCTGGACCACCAGGGAAGTCCCCGCATGTTTGAGCATTCTTAAACCCTATGACCCAGTGACTCCTAGGTGGATAGCTGAGAGCACTCTTATACACATGCACCAAGAGACACATATGAAAGTGTTCACAGATGTATTTTGTAGAGTAGCAAAAAACTAGAATTGATGACATGCCCATTCATAGGAGAATGAATGAGTAAACTTTGGTATATTTACACAGTGTAATATTATACAGCTCTGAAAATAAACAAACTATAGAGCTAGGTGTTGAACAACAGGTATGAATCTGGACAGCATAATGATGAGTGAAAAAAGTACTTCTCAGAGGACCACACAGTGTACCATATACTTTTTATAAGACTCTAAAACAAGGAAAACAATACATTGTTTAGGCAATCACAGGCAACAAAAGATAAAATAGATAAATTGAAGTACATCAAAATGGAAAACTTCTGTGCATCAAAGGACACAATCAACAGAGTGAAAAGGCAACCAGGGCACGGGTTCAGTCCCTGGTCAGGGAACTAAGATCCTGCAAGCTGCACGGCATGGCCAAAAAAACCAAAAAAAGGCAACCCGTAAATTAAGAGAAAATTTTTGCAATGCATATATTTAATAAGGGATTAATATGCAGAATATAGAAAGAACTCCTACAATTCAACAACAACAACAAAAACCAACCCAATTAAAAAGTGGGCAAAGGACTTTAAGACATTTCTCCAAAGGAGATATTCAAATGGCCAACAAGTACATGAAAGGTGTTCAACATCACTAATCATGAGGGAAATGCAAATCAAAACCACAGCGATACCACCTCACACACATTAGGATGGCTATTATCAAAAAAAAAAAAAGGAAATAAGTATTGGTGAGGATGTGAGGAAGTTGAAACCCTTAAAAACTTGGTGGGACATGCCGCGGAGCGGCTGGGCCTGTGGGCCATAGCCGCTGGGTCTGCACGTCTGGAGCCTGTGCTCCAAAAAAAAAAAACAACTGTTGGTGGGAATGTAAAATGATGCAGCTGCTATGGAAAACAGTATGGCAGTTGCTCAAAAAATTAAAAACAGAACTACCATGTGACCAAGCAATTCCACTTCTGGGTATATATATCCAAAAGAATTGAAAGCAGAGCCTCAAAGAGATATGTGTATGTCCATATTCATAGCAGCATTTTTCACAATAGCCAAAATTGTGATAGAAGCAACCAAGTGTCCATCGATATTTGAATGGATAAACAAAAGGGGTGGTGTGTATATATATATATATATATATATATATATATATATATATATGTAATGGGTTATATATTAGCCTTAAAAGGGAAGAAAATCCAATCACATGCTACGACATGTATAAACCTGAGGAGACTGTGCTAAGTGAAATAAGCCAGTCACAAAAGGACAAAATGCTGTCTGATTCCCCTTACATGAGGTATTTAGAGTGGTCAAATTCATAGAGATAGAAAATAGAATTGTGGTTGACCAGTGGCTGGGGGGAGGGGAAGATGGGAGTTACAGTTTAATGGGTATGGAGTTTTAGTTTTACAAGATGAAAAACATTCTGGAGATGGATGGTGGTGATGGTAGCACAAAAACATGAATGTTTTTAATGCCTCTGAACTGTACACTTAAAAATGGTTAAGATGGGGCTTCCCTGGTGGCGCAGTGGTTCAGAGTCCACCTGCCGATGCAGGGGACACGGTATCGTGCCCCGGCCCGGGGTGATCCCACATGCCGCGGAGTGGCGCAGGGGACACGGGTTCGTGCCCCAGTCCGGGAAGATCCCACATGCCGCGGAGTGGCTGGGCCCGTGAGCCATGGCCGCTGAGCCTGCGCGTCTGGAGCCTGTGCTCTGCAACGGGAGAGGCCACAAGAGTGAGAAGCCCGCGTACCGCAAAAAAAAAAAAAAAAAAAAAAAAAAAATGGTTAAGATGTTAAATTTTATGTTATGTGTATTTTACCACAATTTAAAGAATGAAAAAAAGCAGAGGAATGATAAGCACAAAATTCAGGATAGTGTTTACTTTTAGTTGTGGAAGGATGGGGATGGGAAAGGAGCCAAATAGTTATTGGCAATATTCTAGCTGGGTGGTGGTTTCTTGGGAGTTCATTACAGAAATGCATACATAAACAAATCAAAATAAATAAAATGAAAGTGACCGTGCGTGGACTATACAATGACAGTGTGTTCTTGTCTAAGAATTATAATCTAAATACATGCATTTGAGGTCCAAAAAGTAAAAATCATTTTAAAATGCACTTTAATGAAAAAGAAGAGACTATAAATCACTCTTGATTTACTATTGTAATATTTTTGCAGTCTTTATGTATATATGTGCATGTGTATATACATACATATAATTGTGCTAAAATTGGAAAATGGAACACTCTCTTTTGTAACTTTATTTTTCACCTAACGATAAATTGATAACATGTTTGCATGTCATTAAATATTCTTTAAGAGTATTTAAAATATAGTCATAAAATTCCATTGTATGGATACACCATAGTTTATTTAAATAAATGACTACTGCTAGAATTTAAATTGCTCCTATAAGTTTCCTATTATTAACACATTGGGTTTAATATCCTGGTAGCTTAATCTTCGTACCTGTTTTTTTTGTTTGTTTGTTTGTTTTGTTTTGTTTTTTGTTTTTGGCCACACCCCACGGCTTGTGGGATTTTAGTTCCCTGAGCAGGGATTGAACCTGGGCCACCGCAGTGAAAGGACTGAGTCCTAACCACTGGACCACAGGGGAATTCCCTTTGTACCTGTTTTTGATTCTTTCCTCTGGGGAAATTCATGGACATGGAATGGTTGAGGCAAAGATATAGGAAAAAAGTTAAGGCCTTTGATATAAAAAAAAGTCCTATGATCCTCAGGAAAGGTTTACCAAGGCTTATTCCCACCAGGAAAACATACAAACAATACACAAGTCCATTTTCTCATATCCTCATCAACTATGAGCTTTATGAGTCTTTAAATCCTTCCTAAAAAATTTTTTTCCCTGATGTTTTAATTTGCATTTCCTTAATTACAACTGAGATTGAATATTAAGATGTTTCCATAGTTTAAAAAATTAACTAGTTTTTAATTGAAAAAGCAATTCATGTATATGGTAAAAATATCAAACAGCATAAAAAAGATACACTATGAAATAAGTCTCCTTCCCACCCTGGAGCCCCACTCCCCCGCGAGGCAGCCACCATGATCAGCTTCTTGTTTCTACTTCCAAAAATATGTACATAAGCAAGCACACATGCAAAAAGAAAAGCATTTATGTCCATATATAATTCTCCATTTTAAAACCCATGAGAACATGTTTTTAGAGTGAAATACAAACTCCCTGACCTGCTTACGGCTCAGACCTCATCTGTACAGCTTTCCCCACCAGTCACCACTCTCCGACGGCAGTGGCCATCTTTGTGGCCCTTGGCATCCTAAGCTCTTTCCTGTCTTGGGGCCTTTTTTCTTGTGCCCTGTTGCCTCAACTCAGATAGCACCTCTAGAGAAGTCTTCCCTGACCACCTGTTCTAAAGCAGCCCCACTGCACCCAGTCTCTCACTGTAACATCTCTTTCCTGAGTTTCCTTCATAGCATTTAGCACTATTGGAAATGATCTCATCTCTGGGTTGTTTTATTTGTTCATTGCCGCTCTTCTCTACGAGCATGCAAGCTTCATGACAACTTGGATCTGAGCTGTTCTGTTTACCTCTATTTCTCCAGTACCTGGGACAGCTCTCGGCATAGAGCAAGTCCTCGATTAATATTTGCTGAATGAGTGGTTCTTAAGCACACTGTATTCTACTGTGCTGCTTTTACTTAAGCAAGTAAGAGAGTTCAATATTGCATGCAAACACACCTATATATGTTATGTATATATATGCTTCATTCTTTTTTATGGCTGTGTAGTATTGCTTTGAATTGATTTCAGTTTATTTAGCCAGTCCCCTATTGATGGACTGTTTGGGTGTTTCTAGTATTTTGCTATTTGCTCACATATATATTACTTCACATATATAGGAATATATTCATAGAAATAGTTCTATTCCTAGAAATTGAACTGCTGAGTAATAAGGTATGTGTGTGTATGGTTTATTTTATTTTATTGAGGTATAATTGACATTGTATTAGTTTCAGGTATACAACATAATGATTCAATATTTGTATATATTACAAAATGATCACCACAATAAGTCTAATTAGCATTTCACCATACATACTTACAGAATTTTTTTTCTTGTGATGAGAACTTTTAAGGTCTATATGTTTGTAGTTTCAATAGCATTGTCAAGTGTCCTTTCAAGAAAGTTGCACCAATTCACACACATATTTTCCCCAGAAATGTATGTGAGTGTCTCTTTATCTATGTTATAGACAAATTTGTATTATCAAATGTCCTGATCTTTAACAAACTGGGGGAAAATATGGATGAAAGCAAAAATCGGCTTTCATAGAAAATATAAATATAAACTGCTCATAAAACATGTTAAATATTTTAAAAATAAAATAAAGTTCAAAGAAAATGATTTGAAAAACCATGTGAAAAGATGCTCAACCCCACTCAGTGTTTTTATTTGCATATCTTTAATTGTGAATGAGGTTGAGCATCTTTTAACATGTTCACAAGCGATTTATAAATCTAGAACAATGTTTCCTCCACCACTTTTTTCATGTCATTGGCATGTCAGTGCAGAAATTCTAAAATTCAAAGAGCCAAATTTATCAATCTTTTCTTTTATGGCTGAGACTTTAGGTTTTGTTTAGAAAAGCTATCCCACATTGAAATTATTAGACTTTTTTCAATGTTTTCTTTTGGTATTTTTACAGTATTTAAAAATTTTTATCTTTATTGGTATTCAATTGTCCTGTTACCATTTATCGACCTGTCTGTCTCTTCTCTGCTAAGTTGTAATGGCACCTTTATCATACACTGTGTTTTATATGTCCACCTACACCCTCACCATGGGATTGTGGAGTCACACATGAATGTATAAAGTTGCCTTCCTTGAGATTTTATTTTTGGGAAGCCTAAGAATCTTGAGGCATATGCTATGTGGAGGGAAAATAGGCAAGTCCCTTTGAGAGTACCAAGAAAGGAATATTTCTCAAAACTATGAAGAGGACAGAAATCTGGGGCTCTTGATGGGTGCGGGGGGCACCTTTCACCCTCTATCTCAAGGGCATCAGGAAGATGGCAAGGCCTAAGGGTGTTAGAGCTTGGAAAATTTACAACCTTATAAACTGAGACTGCTGAACCAGATAGAATGAAAATAAATGGACTTAACATTCAATTCAGGACATTTAAAAAAAACAGAAAAATAAATGTAAAAAAAACCAAAAACGGGGCTTCCCTGGTGGCTCAGTGGTTGAGAATCCACCTGCCAATGCAGGGGACACAGGTTCGAGCCCTGGTCCAGGAAGATCCCACATGGCGCGGAACAACTAAGCCCATGCGCCACAACTACTGAGCCTGCGCTCTAGAACCCGTGAGCCACAACTACTGAGCCCACGTGCCACAGCTACTGAAGCCTGCGCGCCTAGCGCCCATGCTCCACAACAAGAGAAACCACCACGATAAGAAGCCCGCGCACCACGATGAAGAGTAGCCCCCGCTCGCCACAACTAAAAAAAGCCCACGCACAGCAACGAAGACCCAATGCAGCCAAAAATAAGTAAATAAAATAATAAGTTAAAAAAAAACAAAAACAAAAGGAAGGAATTTGTAAAGCTAAAAAGATAAAATAATGAATTAGAAAACAGGAAAATGCTAGAACTAATAAATATATTCAAAGAATGATTTTTAGAGAGAAAAATTAAAAACTGGTAAATAAGGATGAAGAAAAAAATGGTAAAGCATACTCTCATAGCAAGATACTGTACTAGGATATTAACAAATAATTTTTGTCTATTTCATTTATTCTGGGCTGAGAGAGGTAAATTAAAGTCTCCCATTTCTATTGTATTTCTGATACACACACATACACGCACACCTGTGCACACATGCATTTTTTAATGACACTTCCCCTTCATGCACCATTTCCACTCCCATTCCAGCTCTACTCTTCCCCCACCCTCGTCCCCTGGTACCCACTAATGTATTTAACTATGTGTCCTTGGTTACACATGTCTTGTCAAATGACATACAGTATTATGGTCTGAATTGTGTTCCTACATTGAAGTCCTAACCCCTAGAACCTCAGAATGAGCAGTATTTGGAGGTCAGGTCTTTAAAGAGGTAATTAAGTTAAAACAAGGTCTTTTAGGATTGGCCTTAATCCATTATGACTGGTGTCCTTTTAAGAAGAGAAAATTTGGACACAGATATGTATGTGGACAGAGAAAAGAACATGTGAAGATACAGGGAGAAGACTGCCATCTAGAAGTTAAGGAAAGAGGCCTCAAAAGAAACCAACCCTGCTGACACCTTGATCTCACACTTCTAGCTTCAGAACTGTGAGGAAATAAATTTCTGTTGTTTAAGCTACCCCATCTATGGTATTTTATTATGGCATCCCAGCAAACTAAGACATCCAGTATTGGAGTATGTATGTGTTTGTTTTTTAAATTTACATATATCATCATAGATATAGACTCAGTTTGTTTCTTTTTTTCCCCCTTAGTGCAATTTCTAAAAATATTTTCTTTTCACTTATCATATTTTCTACAGTGTATATTGATTTTTTTGTTTTTTCTTACTGTGGTAAAATATATATAACATAAAATTTACCATCTTAAACCATTTTTAAGTGTACAGTTCAGTAGCATTAAATACATTCACATTGCTGTGACTCATCCGTCTCCAGAACTCTTTCATTTTCCCAGACTGAAACTTTATACCCATTAAACAACAACTTCCTCTTCCTCCCTCCCCCCAGCCCCTGGCAACCACAATTCTATTTTCTGTCTCTATGAATTTGACTATAGGCCCTCTCAGAGATATTGCATGTTCAGTTCCAGACCACCACAATAAAGTGAATAGCGCAGTAAAGTGAGTCACATGATTTGTTTTTGTTTTCCAGTGCATATAAAAGTTATGTTTACATTATATTAAGTGTGCAATAGTTTGATGTCTAAAAAAACCCAATGTACTTACCTTAATTAAAAAATACTTTATTGCTAAAAAATGCTAACCATCATCTGAGCCTTCAGCAAGTAGTAATCTTTTTTGCTGGTGGAGGGTCTTGCCTCAATGTTAATGGCTGCTGACTGGTCAGGGTGGTGGCTGCTGAAGGCTGGGAGGCTGTGACAACTTCTAAAAGAAGACAACAGTGAAGTTTGCTGTGTTGATTGACTCTCCCTTTCACAAATGTTTTCTCTGTAGCAGGCAATGCTCTTGGATAGCATTTTACCCACAGTAGAACTTTTTTCAAAATTGGAGTCAATCCTCTCAAGCCCTGCTGCTGCTTTATCAACTAAGTTTATGTAATATTCTAAATCCTTTGTTGTCATTTCAACAATCTTCACAGCATCTTCACCAGAAGTAGATTCTATATCAGGAAACCACTTTCTTTGTTCATCCATAAAAAGTAGCTCGTCATCTGTTAAAGTTTTATCATGAGGTTGCAGCAATTCAGTCACATCTTCGGGCTCCACTTCTAATTCTAGTTTTCTTGCTCTTTCCACTATATCTTCAGTTACTTCCGCCACTGAAGTTTTGAACTCAAAGTCATCCGTGAGGGCTGGAATCAACTTCTTCCAAACTCCTGTTAATGTTGATATTTTGACCTTTTCCCATGAATCATGAATAATGGCATCTAGAATGGGGAATTCTTTCCAGAAGGTTTTCAATTAACTTTGCACAGACCAATCAGAGGAATCACCCTCTATGGCAGCTATAGCCTTATGAAATATGTTTCTTAATAACAAGCCTTGAAAATCAAAATTACTCGTTGATCCATGGGCTGCAGAATGGATGCTGTGTTAGCAGGATGAAAACAACACTAATCTCATTGTACACCTCCAACACAGCTCTTGGATGACCAGATGCATTGTCAATGAGCAGTAATATTTTGAAAAGAATCTTTTTTTTCTAAGCAGTAGTTCTCAAAAGTGGGCTTAAAATATTCAGTACACCATGTTGGAAACAGATATGCTGTCATCCAGGCTTTCCTGTTCCATTTATAACACAGGCAGAGTAGATTTAGCATAATTCTTAAGTCCCTAGGATTTATGTAATGGTAAATGAGCATTGGCTTCAACTTAAAGTCACCAGCTGCATTAGCCCTTAACAAGAGTCAGCCTGTCTTTTGAAACTTTGAAACCAGGCATTGACTTCTCTCTAGCTACAAATGTCCTAGATGGTATCTTCTTCCAGTATAAGGCTGTTTCATGTACACTGAGAATCTGTTATTTAGTGTAACCACCTTCATTAATTAGCTTAGCTAGATCTTCTGGGTAACTTGCTGCAGCTTCTACATCAGCACTTGCTGCTTCACCTTTTATGTTACGGAGATGTCTCTTTCTCTAAACCTCATGAGCTAACCTCTTCTAGGTTCAAATTTCTTTGCATCTTCCTCACCTCTCTCAGCCTTCAGAGAATTGAAGAGAGTTAGGGGCTTGCTCTGGATTAGACTTTGGCCTAAGGGAATATTGTGACTGGTTTGATCTTCTATCCAGACCACTCAAATTTTCTCCATATCAGCAATAAGGCTGTTTCCCTTTCTTGTTATTCATTTGTTCACTAGAGTAGCCCTTTTAATTTCCTTCAAGAACTTTTCCTTTGAATTCACAATTTGGCTAACTATTTGGTGCAAGAGTCCTTGCTTTCAGCCTGTCTCAGCTTCGACATGCCTTCCTCACTAAGCTTAATTTCTAGCTTTTGATTCAAAGTGAGAGATGTGGGACTCTTCCTTTCACTTGAACACTTAGGGGCCATTGTAGGGTTATTAATTGACTTAATTTCAATATTGTTGTATCTCAGGGAATATGGAGGCCTGAGGAGAGAGAGAGATGGGGAACGGCCAGTCGGTTGAGCTGTTCCCACCAACATAACATTTATTAAGTTCTGTGTCTTATATGGGCATGGTTCATGGCACCCCAAAACAATTACAATAGTAATATCAAAGATCACAGATCACCATAACAAATAAAATAATAATGGAAAAGTTTGAAATATTGTGAGAATTACCAAAATGTGACACAAAGACAGGAAGTGAGCAAATGCTGTTGGAAAAATGGTGCCAGTAGACTTGCTTGATGTAGGGTTGCCACAAACCTTCAACTTGTAAAAAAACACAATAAAGTGAAGTGCAAAATGAGGTATGCCTGTACTCTAGGCACCTCATGTAAGTGGAATCATGTAATATTTGTCCTTCTGTGTTTGGCTTATTTCACTTAGCATAGTGTCTTCAAGGTTTATCCATGTTGTAGCGTGTGTCAGTATTTCCTTCCTTTGTAAGGGTGAATAAATACTCTATTGTATGTAAATACCACATTTTAAAAATTCATTCATCCACTTATGAACGTTTGGGTTGTTTCTACCTTTTTGCTCTTGTGAATAATGCTGCTATGAACATGGGTGTGTAAATATCTCTTTACGATCCAGTTTCAATTCTTTTGGATAAATACTCAGAAGTAGAATTGCTGGATCATACAGTAGTACTATTTCCAGTTTTTGGAGGAAATTCCATACTGTTTTCCACAGCGGCTGCGCCATTTTGCATTCCCACCAGCAATGCACAAAGGCCCCAATTCCTCTACATTCTTGCCAACATTGGTTAATTCTGTTTTTGTTTTTATATAATAGCCATCCTAATGGATGTGAAGTGGGATCTCATTGTGCTTTTAATTTGCCTTTCCTCCTATAGCTTTTAATTTTTGAATTTTAATCCTACTTTATTTGACATATTAATATTATCTTCATTTAGTTTCTTTGTGGATTGTAACATTTAGCACTATGAAGTTCCCTTTTTAAAAGTCTGATTTAGGGACTTCCCTGGTATTGCAGTGGTTAAGAATCCGCCTGCCAATGCAGGGGACACGGGTTCGATCCCTGGTCTGGGAAGATCCCACATGCCGAGGAGCAACTAAGCCTCTGCGCCACGACTACTGAGCCTGCGTTCTAGAGCCTGCGAGCCACCAACTACTGAGCCCGTGCACCACAACTACTGAGCCCACGTGCTGCAACTACTGAAGCCCGTGCACCTAGAGCCCGTGCTCCACAACAAAAGAAGCCCGCGCACCGCAAAGAAGAGTAGCCCCGGCTCGCAGCAACTAGAGAAAGCCCATGCGCAGCAATGAAGACCCAACTATAAAAACAAACAAACAAAAAAATTAAAATATATGTGATTTAATGCCTTTTCTGTTAAGTTCAACCTTGTCCCTTATTAATATTAAAAGTGTGCCTCTTCCATTTTGGTTTGCATATTTCTACTCAGTCTTTGCCAAGTCCTTTTGCATTTATCTTTCTGGCTCACTTTGTTTCAGAGAATTTTTGTATGTGATTGTATTAGCTTGGGTTCCTCAAAAGGCAGAGCCCGAGGCAAAAATCTTCCTTGCCATTACTTAATGAGGGAGTGCAATCCCAGGGAAGCCAGAGGAAAGATGAGGAGCAGGGAAGGAGGAAGAGCAAATCTAAGGGTGCGTTACTCAACTGGTCACCACTTGGAATTAAGAGGGAGTGCTTGTCTGGTCTTATGGGCCCATCTTCCAAGAAGCCCTTTCTTTCTTTCCTTTTTTTGGGGGGGGCGCCAAGCGGCTGTGGGATCTTAGTTCCCCAACCAGGGATCGAACCTGTGCCCCCTGCATTGTAAGTGCAGAGTCTTAACCACTGGACCACCAGGGAAGTCCTCCAAGAAGCCCTTTTAACTATATTTCATTACAGTCTGAAAAGGGAGAGAAAGGAGGAAGAATTTATCTGCCAGCTTCTGTCCCCCATTGGTCAAAGGTTCTCTCCACAGGTGTTCACTCCTCTGCACTTAGGGTTGTACAAGCCCTGGTGCCCAGAGGGCCCTGGTGTCTCGTGCTTCAGCCTCAATAAGGATGCCCCAGGGCAAGAGGGGGAGACAAGTGACACAGAGACATCTGAGGCACTGTTGGGTTGTACCCACATGAAGTGAGTTGAAACACACATGGTTTGTCATCACAGCAACAGCTAGAATGGAACAAGTGGCCAAAGGCCCCAGAGACAGGTGGGGCGAAAGGTCCAGCACAAGCACCACCGCTCAGATCTGCTTCAGCTGCCCCCACCCAACCTGACTGCTGTACTACAACATGAGACCTCCTTTTTTGTGAGAAAAAGATTCCTTAGTCTCAGGATTCCCTTCAAGATGGTGGCCAGCCACACATCTCTGAAAAGACTTTTATTTGAGAGTCTAGTTCCAGGGTAGTACCTACTTATCTACTCCCATCAACCCCATGGGGCATCTCAAACATACCGGTGGCCCTGTCCTTCCTCAGTGTCTCTGGGACTTCCTGCCCCTAGTCAGATGGTGGGTTCTCAGGTCTTACATAGTAAATCTCTCTTACATTCCACTCTCCCTGACCCTTGTGATCACTTTCTCAACATTGTGTCAAGGAAGTTCTGGCATCTCCACCTCACTGTCATGTACAAGTTTCGTAGCCATCTCCACACACAGTTGAGACCAGCTCCAGGCATCCTTGCTAGAATATTGAAGGCCATGTCGCAGGTGAATGCCCCATGTCAATACATTCTCTCCAACTGAGACTTATGTTCCACTCCCCCCTGTCCCCGGTCGATCACCTCAGATCCACTGCCATGTGGCTTCCCTTTGTTCCAGGTGGCACGTGTTGACCAGGTCCTGCAATTCCTTGGGTGTGTAAGCTGAACCTCTGGGAGGAGGGACTGTACCCTCCTGCTCAGGTTGTGGTGAGTCCTGATTCTCATTATGGGCCTGGAGGCAATGAGTGGCGAAGGACGCAGATCTTAAGAAAAGCAAATGACATTTTGCAAGGCATCTGCTTCCGGTGAGGTCTTTGCACTCTCTTCACATTAGGGGAGGGGCTGCTTCTGCTGGCCAGGAGAGTTTAGGGGAATTTGTGGTTTAGGGGATCAAGGTTTTCATGCTCATCCGCCCAATGTCCCCATCCCAGGGTCCCATGCTATTCGGAGCAGGGCCCTGAGTTTGACAGGAGATTATCAAACCTGCACATTCAGCCTCCTTTGGCAGCTCTGTCACCCTTAAAATCAGCTGCTGAGCCTGACTTTTAGCAGTTTGCCCGAAGCTGCAGAAGATGAGAGTCTCCTTAAAAACTGCCATAAAACTCCCCGTGGCTTTCATGTATCTTAAGTTGGCTGTTAGCTACCCTAAGCCTATCATTTTCTTTTCTGCAAGGTTTCTTACGCTGTTACTAAAAGCTAGCCTACTCTACATTTCTTATAATTATCATTGCCCCCATACAATCAAATGCTACATTCCATTTTCCAGCTCAATTTCACCTTCTGCCTGCACCTCCCCCCAATTAACCACAGATGAAAACCTTAGTCATTCTGATGCCACTTCATGCCAAGAGTTATCACCAACCACTTACCACTAGCAATAGTGTCCCTATTACTGTCAGAACAATATAGGTAATCCAATTTCACAATCCTATCCTGAAAGTCTTCTTTTAAGGACCACCCTTGGGGCCAATTATCTTTGGGGGCAAGTGGTGCAGTGTGCCCTTGAGATGAGGTGTGGGGGATTGTTTCTGCGTGAAGTCAGTTGGAGCCCAAGAGGAGGTGGGTCACTACGGAGAGGCTAGTACAGGATAGGTCAAAGGCACTGGAGGCCAAGAGACTCAGATATGGCATTAAGAGATGTTTGCTACAAAGGCACATCACAGATTTTCTTTCCAAACTAGGTTTACCCCATTTGCATGTATTGATGTAATGTGATGGATAGGTTTAGTTCTTATTCTGGCATCATGTTTTATGTTATGCTTTCTCTCTTGAGTGCTTCCTTTGTTTTGCATCTTTCCTCTGTAGTGTGTATGTGTGTTTTCTTCAGGCTATTTCACTGCATTGGTGGCAATTTAGCACACTATTTCTTCTGAAACCACCAAACTTTATCAGGACAAGATGTGTCAGATATGCTAAGATATGATCTGATGCATAAAAGCTAGGAGTCCACATGCATGCCTGCTCCTGGATTTTTTACTGTTATGTATTCGTGCCTGACAGAAATCCTGATAAATTCTATTTTGCTTTCCATCAAAAGAGAAAAAAAAGTTGGTGTGTTTATAATTACGTGCACAACTTTAGTGAGAACGCTCCTGAAACTGCTTCCATTTTGACTAGGCTTTTTTTTTGGTCGTGCGGCATGCAGGATCTTAGTTCCCCAACCAGAGATTGAACCCAGGCCCCTGGCAGTGAAAGCATGGAGTCCTCACCACTGGACCGCCAGGGAATTCCCTTGACTAGAGTTAACGAGAATCAAATCCTCTGCTTACAGTTTTACCTGTCTGGTAAGCGGAAGAATTTTCTTCACAACAGCTTCCGGCTCCTTAGTTTCACACCTTGTTTCTCCTACACTCCCCACACAGTCCAGGCACTGGGCACTGAAGGGCATGTTTCTCCTGTGATGTGACCCCTTGCCATGCTCTTCTGTGTCACCCACTTTGTGCCCTACAACAGATAAGCCATCACAGAGGGTGGTAGGGCACTCCAACACCAGGACAGCTGGCGAAAACTGAATTATAGGTGGGAAGGACTACAGACCACATAAATCTATTTTGCGAGACCCAAACTAAATGTATCTCTTGTCAGCTTTCCTTCGCTCAGGTTCATTCCAACATCATCTAACATGAGGCAAAGGAGAATTTGGGCAAAATAAGATAGTGGGGACTTCCCTGGTGGCACAGTGGTTGAGAATCCGCCTGCCGATGCAGGGGACACGGGTTCGTGCCCCGGTCCGGGAAGATCCCACATGCCGCGGAGCGGCTGGG
>NC_041224.1:43533257-43543717 GCF_002837175.3 Physeter macrocephalus
CGCGGAGCGGGTGGGCCCGTGAGCCATGGCCGCGGAGCCTGCGCGTCCGGAGCCTGTGCTCCGCAACGGGAGAGGCCACAACAGTGAGAGGCCCGCGTACCACACACACACACAAAAAGATAGTGGTCTTAACTGACTGCACTAAAACTGCCTTACCTATGAAAATTTTACAAAACCAAATGCCCACGTGAACACATTGTTAGGGACCTTCAACCCCATCCTTAAAAGGGTCCATGGAACTAAGGAAGCTTTAACTGTCTCCATGTTGTACCTCATGGTTTATAATTTAATGTAGAGACATCAATAATCTGCAAATAGGTGTAAGAAAGTCCAACAAAGTTCTGTTTCTTTCCCCATGATGATTGATGCTTTTTTAGGAAACAAATATCAAAACCTTAAAAAAAAAAGAAGTTTTCTTGTTCTTTTTAGTTGCCTGTCTTGCTGGTGCCTGGTTGGCCAATTGTGCTGATGGGTTGAAGTCACAGAGCCCAATAAGCAGATTACTCTTTTTTTTTTTTTTTTTTGGGGTACGCGGGCCTCTCACTGTTGTGGCCTCTCCCGTTGCGGAGCACAGGCTCCGGACGCACAGGCTCAGCGGCCATGGCTCACGGGCCCAGCCGCTCCGTGGCATGTGGGATCTTCCTGGACCGGGGCACGAACCCGTGTCCCCTGCATCGGCAGGCGGATTCTCAACCACTGCGCCACGAGGGAAGCCCCAGATTACTCTTTTTAAGAAGGGATTTACAGCAGTGCAGTCTGATAGAACTTTCTGCAATGATGGAAAGGTTCTTCTCGGCACTGTCTAAACTGGCCACATGTTGCTAGCTTTCGAGCTCTTGAAATGTGGCTAGTGAGACTTTAGAAATGAACTTTAAATTTTATTTAGGTTTAATTAATTAAAACTTAAATTTCAATAGCCACATATGGCTAGTGACTGCAATTAAAGGAAGTGAAGATTTGGAGCCATTTGAGGGGAAAGATGACACAGAATGGGGAAGGAGGAGGGGGGTGTGCTGGCCATGAGGCTGTGACCAGCCTGGGAGTATTTTGGCTTGTTTTTGTTGTTGTTGTTTTCTTAATAAATTTATTTATTTATTTATTTTTGGCTGCGTTGGGTCTTCATTGCCGCGCGTGGGCTTTTTCTAGTTGCAGTGAGTGGGGGCTACTCTTCGTTGTGGTGCACGGGCTTCTCATTGCGGTGGCTTCTCTTGTTGCGGAGCATGGGCGCTAGGCACGGGGCCTTCAGTAGCTGCGGCACGCGGGCTCAGTAGTTGTGGCTCACAGGCTCTAGAGCGCAGGCTCAGTAGTTGTGACGCATGGGCTTAGTTGCTCCGCGGCATGTGGGATCCTCCTGGACCAGGGCTTGAACCCGTGTCCCCTGCATTGGCAAGCAGATTCTTAACCACTGCGCCACCAGGGAAGTCCCAAAAAGCTGTACGTTTTTAATGTATACAACTTGATGAGTTTGGAGATAAGTACACACCCATGAAACCATCACTACAATCTATACTGTAAACAAATTTATCATTTCCAAAAGTTTCTTCAAGCCTTCTTTTTTTTTTTTTAAATACTTTATTTCTTTGGTTGCTCTGGATCTTAGTTGTGGCAGGTGGGCTCCTTAGTTGCAGCATGTGAACTCTTAGTTGTGGCATGTGGGATCTAGTTCCCTGACCAGGGATTGAACCCAGTCCCCCTGCACTGGAAGTGCAGAGTCTTAAACACTGCGCCACCAGGGAAGTCCCAAGCCTTCTTTCTTTCTTCATTATTAGTGCGTGTGTGTGTGTGTGTGTGTGTGTGTGTGTGTGTGTGTGTGTGTAAGAACACTTAACATAAGAACTGTCCTCTTAGTAAATGTTTAAGTATATAATACAATATTGTTAGCTACAGGCACTCTACTATACAGATGTCTACGTCTTATTCATCTTGTACACCTGAAACTCTGGGCCCTTTGACTACTATCTGTGCATTTCTTGCTCCCCCCAGCCCCTGGCAGCCATTCTACTCTCTGCTTCTATGAGTTTGACTATTTTAGATTCCTCATGTAAATGAGATCATGCAATATTTGTCTTTTTGTGTCTGGCTTCTTTCACTTCCAGGTTCATCCATGTTGTTGCAGATTGGCAGGGTTTCCTTCTTTTTTTAGGCCTGAATAATATTCCATTGTATGCATATACCACATTTTCTTTTTCCATTCATCCACTGATGGACATTTAGTTTGCTTCTACGTCTTGACTATTGTGAAAGGACCATGGGAGTGCAGATATCCCTTTGACATCCTGATCTCAGTTCCCTTGGACATATACCCAGAAGTGAAATTGCGGGATCATTTGGTGGTTCTATTTTTAATTTCTTGAGAAACTTCCATAGTGTTTTTCATAGTGGCTGTACTAATTTACACTCCCATCAATGCTGTAGAAGGGTTCCCTTTTCTCCATATCCCTGCTGACACTTACCTTTTGCTTTTTTGATGATAGTCATTCTAACAGGTGTGAGGTTTTCCCTGATGATTAGTGATGCTGAGCAGCTTTTCATATACCTGTTGGTCATCTGTATGTCTTCTGTACGTCTATTCAGTTCCTTTGCCCATTTTTTTTATCGTGTGTGGTTTTTGTTTTTGTTTTTTTTTTTTCTTTTGAGTTATGGGAGTTCCTTATATCAGCCTGGGGAATTTTGAAGAGACAGAGCCAAAGGACAGTTCTGCCCAGAGGGTCTTCTACATCCTTCCTTCTTAGAATTTAGGGAGCAGCCAGGTAGGCCAGATAGGGGTGGGGCTGACTAATCCATTAGGCACAATGCCTAAAGCACAGGAAAATATATTAATTTCTTTTAAAATCAGAAGAAAAAAAAGAATTTTTAGGCCAAAGAAAATGTCTTAATATATTCATCTTTATGTCAACCCAGTCATAAAATATAATTTAAACACTTTTTTTATGGAGGAGGGAGCCCTTGAAAACAAAAATGCCAGAAATGCACAAAAGTCATAATGTGTGGCCGGAGGGGGTGCTTCTTCTACCACTGACAGCTCAGCTTGGGCCCCCAGGTATCTAAGCTGGCCACCTCCCCTTTGAAGTCTCCCCCAGAGGCTACACCCCGACTCCATGAATGGGCCCACCTGCCCCAGGGCTTGCCACAAAGGAGTCAAACAAGAGAACCAAGGCTCTCAACAATCCCGGGGTCTAAACAGACCCCTGCACCTGGGCTTGGGAAATGCATCCCTAGACTGTTACATACTTGGGCAAAGGGCAGTAGGGAGCTGGGAAGGGGTCCAAGAACTGTGCGGGAGGACGGCGAGGGGCAATGCTCCTTTCTAGAGTGAGTTTATTAAATCCTTACAACCCCTCTGATACTGACCCCGTTTTACAGAGGAGGAAGCACGGGCTCAGAGAGGTTGAGGAACTTGCCCAAGCTCACACAGCTGGGATTCCAACCTTGTTAGGCCGTAGATCTTGACACCCAAGACCAGGCTCCTTCGTTACAGATCCCTGGAACCCCTCCCTCAGCCACTGTGCGACCTCGCGCGAGGGCATAAAGAGCAGCTCCGTACTTAGCACCCCGCCGTTCCTGAGGGCTGTTCCCTTTTTCCCATTCCTGCTCTCTGGAAACTCATCCTTTCAGAGCTGATCCTATAGGCTCTCTTGGCCTCAATTTCCCCTTTGTGCGTGTGTGGGGTAGGGGTCTCCTTCTAGTAACAAGGAAGAAGGAGAGAAAGAGAAGGGAGTGGCTCCCTTCCCCGCCCCCACCCCCGGGGCTAAGGTCCCAGCCGGGTCTTCAGGCAAGCCCACCTCCCGCCTAGCAAGGTCCCGCGGGCAGGAATGGGGCTCGGCCCCTTTAAATCCCGCGCGGGAACGCCCCGGGCCGGGCTGCGCAGGTCCCGGATCTGCAGCTGGGAATTTCTGGTCTCCGCGCGTCCTCCCGGCGTTTCCCCTCGCTGTACCCCACCTCGCGGTGCCGCCAGCCCCGCGTGCAGGCTCCTTGCGCCAGGCCTTGAGGGCGCCGCGGCCGTGGGGAAAATGAGCCGCATCTATCACGACAGCGCCCTCCGGAACAAGGCGGTTCAGAGCGCGCGTCTGCCCGGGGCCTGGGACCCCGCCGCCCACCAGGGGTAGGCTCCGCCCGCGTCTCCCCACCGCCTCCTGGGCCCGGCCTCCGTTGGCTCTCGAGGCTTAGCTTTGAATCCGGGCTCCTTGGTTGGCGGGGAGTTGGGGGGGCGCTAGCGGGGTCGGGTGCGGGTGGGAGGAAAGGCGCGGCTCGCCAAGGACCTCCCTGGCCTCCAGGCCGCTCCTCCCTGCGGTCCCCTCGGAGCGCACCCCTCTGAGACACTGATCGGCGTAAAGCTCAGCGAGGGTCGGTCCCGACTCCCAAGCAGGGCTCAAAAGGCGGTGCTTACTTCACGTCAGCCTTTGTCTCAACCCCACCCCGGTGACTCTAAGCTTCACCCCGCTGCCTTGCCTTCAGGCCTTTGCACAAGCTGCACCCCGCTCCGGAAGGGACAGTGTCCTGCTGGACGGCAGCAGCGGGTGGGAGTTGGCCTGGCAGGGCTGGGGGAGGGGCAGGGCCTGTCTGGAGGGCGTGTTGGATCCGGAGGGCCAAGCCCTGCCATCACGGACGCCAAGGTCATGAGAACGAATGGACCATTCCATTTGCAATTACAAACACTAAAGAATGGAGGGCGTAAGGGGCGGTGGGGGGGCGGTAGGGGCAAGTAAGGTCCAGGGAGTTTTCACTTTTCATCCTCATCCCTTCAGCTGCCCCCAACCCTCTTCCATTTCCGTGGTTCCAGAAAAGGAAGTCCCCAGGTTTTGCTTTTATGAAAACTAGATTTGGCAAGCGGGGGTCCAGTTCCTCTCAGTGAGGGACCCTGCGATCTTGGGCTCATCACGAAACTTTTGAGTCTGGGTTTCTCCACTTCTAAAGTGGATACGAATGAGAACAGGAATATGAAAGTGCTTTAAAACAGGTGCAAAGGGAAGATACTTTATAGCAGTTTAGACCCCGCCCCCCCCCAACAAAAATTTGGTGAAATAAAAAAGTAAAGTCCTCCGGTCAGAATGGCCATCATCAAAAAATCTACAAACAATAAATGCTGGAGAGGGTGTGGAGAAAAGGGAACCCTCTTGCACTGTTGGTGGGAATGTAAATTGATACAGCCACTATGGAGAACAGTAAGGAGGTTCCTTGAAAAACTAAAAAAGAATTACCATATGACCCAGCAATCCCACTACTGGGCATATACCCTGAGAAAACCATAATTCAAAAAGAGTCATGGGGCTTCCCTGGTGGCGCAGTGGTTAAGAATCCGTCTACCAATGCAGGGGACACAGGTTTGAGCCCTGGTCCGGGAAGATCCCACATGCCACCGAGCAACTAAGCCGGTGTGCCACAGCTACTGAGCCTGCGCTCTAGAGCCTCCGAGCCACAACTACTGAGCCCGCGTGCCACAACTACTGAAGCCCGTGCACCTAGAGCCCGTGCTCTGCAACAAGAGAAGCCACCACAATGAGAAGCCGGCGCACCACAACAAAGAGTAGCCCCTGCCCCCTGCAACTAGAGAAAGCCTGCGCGCAGCAACGAAAACCCAACACAGCCAAAAATAAATAAATAAATAAATAAAATAATTTTTAAAAAAAAAAAAAAATGGTTCTGATGAACCTAAGGGCAGGACAGGAATAAAGACACAGATGTAGAGAATGGACTTGAGGACACAGGGAGGGGGAAGGGTAAGCTGGGACAAAGTGAGAGAGTAGCATTGACATATATACACTACCAAATGTATAACAGATAGCTAGTGGGAAGCAGCTGGATAGCACAGGGAGATCAGCTTCGTGCTTTGTGACCACCTAGAGGGGTGAGATGAGGGTGGGAGGGAGATGCAAGAGGGAGGGGATATGGGGATATATGTATGCATATAGCTGATTCACTTTGTTATACAGCAGAAACTAACACAACATTGTAAAGCAATTATACTCCAATAAAGTTGTTAAAAAAAGTAAAGTCCTTTATATTTAGTAAACAATAGTTTACAAAGTGCCTTCATATACATGATCGTATGTCATTGTCATAGAAGCAGAGTGAGGTGGCTATTACTCTCCCATTTGGTGGATAAGAAGACTGAGGCTCTGGTTACAGTAACCCCCTGCAGGAGGGGCCATAGCTCGGTCTTGCAGCCTGTCAATGTTCCTTCCTACCCTCCGGATGGTGCCCCAGCCTTTGGGACCCTCAGAGGAGTGGGGGCCCAGTGTGGGAGCCCAGAGAAAGGGGCTGCATCATACTGGGCCTGCCCAGGGACCAGGTAAATGGGAGACACACCTGGGACTTGCTTCTGTCCTAGTGCAGACCCTGACCTGGGCCGTCGAACTTGTGGTTCTTGCCTGAGGACTGACAGAACCAGTTGAGCCCTCATTCTCTCTCATCCTTAGGGGGAATGGCGTCCTGCTGGAAGGAGAACTGGTCGATGTATCTCGGCACAGCATCTTGGATGCCCATGGCAGGAAGGTGAGGATGTTTCCCTGGGGGTACTCGCAGGGCACTGGTTTCAGGGTCCTCACTCACCAAAGCATCTCTCTGCTTGGCTCTGCCAGTGCCAAGACTTGGGGTCCAGCTCTTTCCTTGAGGGGCTCACAGGGCAGGTGGGGGGGTGGTTGGTTAGGAGATTAGCAGCCAAAAGGGGCGACAGATGGAAGAGGTCAGTTAGGGCTGTGCTGGGTGCGATGGGAGGGCCTGGGTTCTTGCTGAGAAGACAGACCAAGCCCTAAACCCAAGGGGTGTGTTTGGGGCCAGGACTGGGAGGGCTGAGAGCAGGAAAGGGTGAGGTGAGTGGTTCAGGACTCAGGCTGTGGGTTCTGAGTGGGCTGGAAGGCCTGCCTTCTGAAGAGGTCCTGTCACCTTCTGATGGAACAAATTTAGAGTGCTGGGAAGCTTGCTGGGTAGGCAGGATGAGTGGCTCTTTATTCTGGGGCTGAAGGCCCAGCTCCTGTCCTCTGGCCTGGTGGTTCCCACTGCCTCCGGACCTGATGGACAAGGTCAGAGTGAAGTTATCTGCCTATGTGGGTGCAAGGTCAACAGTGACCTTCCCCTTTAGGGGTACCAGCTCTGTAGCTGGGAAGTCGTGTGTACTTTGAATGTTTAAAATTGAATTACTTTAAGTGCATTGTTGGAGTTTGCTGTTAGAAGGCGCCACTCTGCATTTGCAGAGTGGTGAATATCTTAGCATGGGTTTACGCATCTTTTTTTTTTTTCTTTTCTTTTCTTTTTGGCTGAACTGCGAGGCTTGAAGGATCTTAATTCCCTGACCAGGGATCGAACCCTGGCTCCCTGCAGTAGAAGCGTGGAGTCCTAACCATGGGACTGCCAGGGAATTCCCTTGCACATTTTTTAATATCACTGTGTGGCTGGGTGTTTTGGAATGTTGGATTTTTATAAAGCAAGTCACTGGTGTGGACCTGGACCTCCATGTGTGTAGGGGTGTGAGAGGGTTGAGGTGGGAGGAGGGTTGCTGAGTTCTGGGCCTTTGTTTCCAGCCTGAGTGTGAAGTCCACGTTGCTGATACCACCCGGGGCTTTGGTTCCCATGTCCATGCCCTTCTCCCTTTGTCCTCTCAGCCTCCTGGGGTTATGCCCTTTATCACCCACCCATCTCAGATGTCCATGGACACACCTGGCGTTCTCCATCCTGTACTAGCCAGTGTTTCTTTCCTGAGCACTAATTCTAAATCTCCACCCCTCCCCGCCCAAATAACCCCACCCAGATGTGCTGACCACCTTATCTCCTTGATCTATAGAACTGCGCTCATTAAATCCCTTCTTGAGGCAGGCCAGAGGCCTGTGGCTACACACAGCTGGTTTCTCACCCACACCCCATGTGTACAGCCTCGGCTCTGGCTCAGCACTAGTTTCAGATCAAGAGATGCTTTGCTGCACCCTCCCCTCCTGAGCACGCAGGTCAGCAGGCTGAGCACAGCAGTCTGGAACCCTAGCCAGCCTGCCCAGGAGAGCCCAGCAGTAGCTGATGTGGAGCTGGCCTGCCTCGGCCATCCTCCACAGGCAGGGTGTTCTACAGCCCCTCTCCAAACTTGCCTCTTCCAACTCCTTCTTTCCTAATGATAGTGCACTAGACGCCCCCGACCACCAGCCTGCAAACCCCCACTGTCTCCCCTCCCCCCTCCCCCAGGTGAGTAATGCCTAGTCCTGCAGGCCTCCTACCTTGACCATTTTCCCCTCCCCTCCCTTCCTCTTTCCATGTCTGCTCACCTCACATGGGCCCTCAGGAGCTCAGCCTGTCCTGACTAAACCTTGCACCCCCTCTCCTGCCTTCTGGCTGCACCCAGCGCCCATTCCTGCCCTGCTGCCAGCTTGTCTCCTGAAAGACATCTCTCAGCCTCGCTGCTGTTCAAAAACCTTTCAGGATTCCTTCTAGTCTACCACATAAAATGCAAACTCCAAATTCCAACTCAAGGCTGATCCCCCACTTGCTTCCCTAGCCTGGACTCCCATGAGACCTCTAAGGGTCCTGCGTTGCTCAAACATCCACACAGGACCTTGACTTTTATTTTATGTACTTGTCCAGGCTCTTAATATTCTTCCTATACCCTTTTCCCACAGTTGCAGGTTTCTCCCCACTCTGAGACCTTGCCTTCTCTGTTTCTCCCAGGAAGTGGTTTCCTTTTCTTTAATCTCCTGTTTTGTGTGTGTGTGTGTTTTATTATAATATTTATTTATTTAAAATTTTATTGATGTGTAGTTGATCTATAATATCGTCAGTCTCCTGTTTTGATTAGGATAGCTGGCAAAGAGCATTTATAGCACATTTCATGCTTTATACTGTGCTTGCTCCTTGAACCCTTACAACGTGCCTGAAAGTAGACATCACGTTGTCTCCAGGTAACAGGGGAAACTGAGGCTAGGGGTGATTTGCTCCAGGACTCACATCTGTTGGAAGAGGCACAGTGGCTGTCCTCACTCAGAACTCCATTTCAGTGCCCTTTCCATGGCATCTTGGCTGCTTCCGCTCCTGCTTCATGGTATTTGGGCCCCTTGGTGCTCGGGTTATGGTTTTCTGTATATTCTTTCTGTCTCTGACATGTGGAGGCCTTGGGGTCAGGCTCTGAGCCCGCCCTCTCATGGACGTCTAGCCATGGTTCATTATGTGTGGCAAGTGCTCTACTAAACACATGAATGAATGAATGAATATGGGGAGTGGGAGCCTGTGGCCAGCTTGAATATCTTTTGGAGGTGGGGTGGGATTCTGGGGTAGAGAGTGAGGTTGGGGGGCTGCAACCCGAGCACGTGGGGAGTGTGTGTTGTGTTGGAGGCTGAAGGGAATGAAGCAGCCCCTCACTGTCTCTCTGCTTGGCCCCAGGAGCGCTACTACGTGCTGTATATCCGGCCTAGTCACATCCATTGCCGTAAGTTCGACCCCAAGGGAAATGAAATCGAGCCCAACTTCAGCGCCACCAGGAAGGTGAACACAGGCTTCCTCATGTCATCCTACAGTAAGTACCCTTCGCCCTTTCTCCCTCAGAGCCTTCATACACTGTGGTCTTCCTTTGTCTCCAGGGGTCTCTTGGTCCCTAGAAAGTGTCTTCTCAGCATGGTTGGCCTTGAAGCCCACGTTTGGCCTGAGGCCCCCCCCTGGCTGGACTCTTCCTGCTCCCCATTCACTCAGAGGATCCCCAGTGTCCCACCTCAGTGCTGAGGACCTGGTTGCCATCCCAGCTCCTGCCATCTCCTGCAGTCTGGCAGAATCGTCCATGAACCTGCCTTAGTGCAGAGCCCAGGCCAGGTGGCCTCCATTTTCCTGCCAAAATTCTCACTTGGTTCTTGGGCCCTTTGTGATCTTATTCCTCTTCCCAGTTTTGGCTGGAGAATGACCTCCTTGCTGTCTGCCCTGTGTGAGAAGGTTTTGAGATTGAGTGGGTACTCATCATCCCTCTATCATTTTATCCATTCATGCTTTCAGTTGCTCATTAAGTATATGAACATTTAATGAGAATCCACCATGTGCCAGACCCTGAGCTGCATGCTGAGGGTTCAGGGACGAGCAAGACTCGGACTTGCACACAAGCCGTTCTCAGTCTGGTAGAGGAGATGGACAGGCCATGACTGGAGCCCTAGCGGGGGCTCTGAGCCCAGGCAGGTGTGGTTGGGGGAGGTGCCCTGGAGGAGGGAATGCCAGTACTGGATCCTGAAAGACAAGCAGGTATCAGCAGGGTGCCAGGGCTTGGAAGGGTGTTTCAGAGAGGGGGCAGGGTGCCAAGGGCATTCTGGGAACTGAGGACTCCCGCAGGTGAAGAGCAGCCCTGCAGAGAGGGCAATCAGTCGAGGGTGCAGGGGAGCTCTGCGTGAGTGGTTTTAAGTTAGGTGAGTGATATGATTAGATTTGCTCTTTTTTAAAATAGATTTATTTTTGGCTGCGTTGGGTCTTCGTTGCTGCATGCGGGCTTTCTCTAGTTGCAGTGAGCGGGG
>NC_041224.1:43543813-43557739 GCF_002837175.3 Physeter macrocephalus
TTTGGCTGCGTTGGGTCTTCGTTGCTGCATGCGGGCTTTCTCTAGTTGCAGTGAGTGGGGGCTACTCTTCGTTGTGGTGTGCAGGCTTCTCATTGCGGTGGCTTCTCTTGTTGCGGAGCACAGGCTCTAGGCACTCGGGCTTCAGTAGTCGTGGCACACGGGCTCAGTTGCTCCGCAGCATGTGGGATCTTCCCGGACCAGGGCTCGAACTCGTGTCCCCTGCGTTGGCAGGCGGATTCTTAACCACTGCACCACCAGGGAAGTCCAGATTTGCTTTTTAAAATCCCTGCGGAAGTGAAGAGATTGGAGGCCAGGAGGCTGTTAGGAGGCCGTGATGGCATCTAGGAGGGAGATAAGAGGGCCAGGATTAAGGACTGGTCAGTGAGGATGGAGAGAGTGGGCAGACTCAAGATAGAGGAGGGACCATGGCCTCGGTGTTTGTTTGGATATGGGGGGAGTCAGGGATGACCCCAGGATTTGGGCTCAGGTGCCAGGTTTGGGGGATGGAGGTGCAAGAGGATCAGGTTTGGGGAGAAGATATCTGTTTGGAACACATGGCATTAGCCACGTGGTGGTGCTTCCAGGTAGAGGCAGATGTGCACTAGGGACTTGGTACAGTTCTAGAACCCAGGAAGAAGGCTGGGCTGGCGGCAGGTATTTCGGAGTCATCACACATGGGTCGTATTGAAGGTGTGCCAGTGGACAGAGTCACCCAGGAAGTTGTCCTGGGGAACAGCAACAACGGGGGTGGACAGGGAAGGAGCCTCGTAAGGAGCAGGGGAGGGAACGCTGGAGGGGTCTGAGCGGGGTGGGGCAGGTGTGTGTCTCTGAAGCCTAGTGAAGCCCAGGGGTGAGGAGTAGCGATGGGGTTAGGCGGTGCCCAAGGCCCAGTTAAATCGGGACTGCGGAGCATCCAGTGGCTTCACAGTGACATGCTCCCCACTGACTGGTGGGGGGTGGACAGTGTCTAGAGTAGTGGGTGTCAGAGCCGGAATGCAGGAAGGTGGTAAGGAAAGATCCAAGAGCTGAGAAGGAGACGCATGTCCTGGAGGAGGTGGGAGGGGCTGGGGTCTGGGGCCCAGATGAGCTGGCCTGAGGCAGGAGGGGAGACACCTCGTCCTTTGAGACAGATGGGAAGGAGGAGAGGTTTCTTGTGGTTCTAGGTAACTGGACAGGTAGGTGGTGGCCCCACCTCTGGCTTCTTTTATCTTGCAAAGTAGGAGATGAGGTGGCTTGTCTGGGGGACAGTGGGCAGGGTGAGGGTTGAGGAGGAAGTTCTCTGTGTCAGCAAGGTGTCTAGGGAATCCCAGAAGGCGTCCCTGATGGAGCTTGGCAGAGGTTTTACACCACAAATGGAGCATGGTCTGGTCTTTGGGACCCGCGGCCTCCTGGGTATCAGTGTGGGGAAGGCAGCCAGTGGATGGCACTGGGGTTGCCATACTCTCAGCGCTGCAAGGTCTCACTTCTTAGTCTGGGACCGGGACTCCCCCCTCCATGCTGCCCCCACCCTGGGATTAGCAGATTTGGGACTTTCAGGGTAGGCGAGTAACAGGCTGTTGGAACCTTCCCTGAGCCTCTGTGCTCTGCCCGAGCCAGGATGAGCAGGCTAGTAGAGAGTATGAGGACCACCAAAGTTTGCTGCTGGTTCCAGCAGACTCCACCCCAGCCAGGGAGTCCCTGAGAGCCTAGAGAGAACCCTGCCTGGTCACTGGGGTCTCAGTAGGAAGGCAGAATTGTGTGAAGGGCTTGAATCCTGCCTCCTCCACTGACTAGCTGTGTAACCTTGGGCAAATTACTTAACCTGTCTAAGCCTTAGTTTTCTCATCTGTGAATAGGGCTAGTAAAAACCTTGACACTTGCTGAGTGCCAGGCCCCATGCTAAGTGCTTTATGTGCATTCGATATTTCTTTCACATGTCACGTCAGTCCCATCAGGTGGGTACCTCTTTTATCCCTATTTGTCAGGCACAGAGAGAGGTTAAGTAACTTGCCTGTGGTCACACAGCATGTAAGCAGATTTGCACCAGCCAGCCTGGCTCCAGAGCCCACAGCCATAACTCCTCTGTGAGGCGTTCCTTGAGTACTGGCAGGGTGGGAACTCAGAGCCCTACCTTCAGGTGGTTGTGAGCATGTACAACACTGAGGCCTCACCTGGCTGGTAAAAAGCCCTCCTAGAGTGCTTGCTATTACAGTGGTAATGACTGTCTCGTGCCGTGTGCCTGCAGAGGTGGAAGCCAAGGGGAACACCGACAGACTCACGCCTGAGGCGCTGAAGGGGCTGGTGAACAAGCCAGAGCTGCTTGCGCTGACGGAGAGCCTCACCCCTGACCAGACAGTGGCATTCTGGATGCCTGAGTCAGAGATGGAGGCCGTGGAGCTCGAGCTGGGGGCTGGGGTACGGCTGAAAACTCGAGGCGACGGCCCCTTCCTGGGTGAGCAGTGCAGCCCTCACTGTGGCCTGATGCTCCTATATGGCCTGTGGGGGCTCCTGGCCTCCTGTCTGAGGCTTACCCACCCCTCTGGCTTCGAGTTCATGGAGCAGGCCACATCTGGCCTCCCCGCGGACAAGACCCCTTGAGATTTATTCCTAAGTCCCTGGGCAAGTGCCTTGGGGCCAATAGCCTAGACACTTTGGATCCTGGGGTGCTGCCCAATCCCATGGTTCCTGTGGGTGATCTCTCCTATCCATTGCCTTGGGGGTCCCATCCAGGGCCTCCGTGAGTACACTCAGGCCTAGGGGACCCCAGCATAATGAGCCAGCTCCCACTATGTTTTTGCCACATGGAGAGAGGCCTTCAACTTCTCCTTTCAGATTCATTAGCCAAACTCGAGGCTGGAACAGTGACCAAGTGTAATTTTGCTGGTGATGGGAAGATGGGTGCATCCTGGACGGACAACATCATGGCCCAAAAGTCTTCAGAGGGGGCTGCAGTTGAGACCCGAGAGCAGGGGGACGGCGCCGAGGACGAGGAGTGGGTAGGTCCAGGGAGATAACCGTGGACCTGGCGTTAGTGTGGTTCATCCCCTGGCAGGAGTTTTGTATGCACTGGTTGTGGTTGGGTGTAGGACAAAGAGACAGCAGCATAAACTTTACTCCCCAGCTTTGGTGGAATTCCTGAGAGTGTGTTAGCATCAGGAAAATTCCCTCAACGTATGAAGGGACCTTTCTTTTTGGTGGGTCTGAACTGTGCCAATCAACAAGAGAGCCCCAAAGATTTATGAAAGCAAGGGATGGAAAGAAGGGAGCGCAGAGGGGAACCAAGGAGACTTAACTCCATTAAGGCTCCAAACATTTCTACTTCAAGTGAATACATTAGCCATGTTGAGCAGCTGAATGTGCATTTTCCCCCCCTTTGTTCTGGGCTCCCTGCCCAGAGTGGCTGGAAAATGGCTGACCTGGTCCTTAATAGTTATTTTGGCCCAAAGTTCAGCCTCCTGGTTGATCCTCAGCCTACTCACAGTTGATTTGGTATTTTGAGGTATATTTCACCTGAAGATTTGAATTGGTGTCAAAAGGCCCCAGATTGAACGTTTAAAACAAAGTCTCAGAAGAATGGGCTCTTTATCTAAGTGATGAAGATGATGATATTTGCCAGAGAAAGCAGGGGCAGATAGAGGGAGTGGATTCCCTTTTGTCTTAATAGAGTGAGTCTTGGACTAAAAAACAATTGGAGTTGCCACGCTGGCTCCCTGGGCCAACACTAATGAGATGAGGCCAAGGCAGGTAGCCGCGGGCCCCACTGGTACCACTCAATCGAACTATTGTTTGATGACGGTAGAAGACTTTTACGAAATGTGCTCTGTTCATATCTCTTTACTTTACCTCTAGGACGACTGAGGTCAGTGAGAGATGGGGTGCCTCTGGGGCCCACTATTGAGCATTTCTTCCATCAACTTTCACTCTGGAGCTTGAGAGAGCAGGTCCGCCAAGCCTTACCTGGTTCTTCCTTACAGCCACTGTGGAATACCCTTTGAACAAGCTCTGCTAAAATCAAATGCAAGACCCTGACGTTAGACGTGGGGCCCCAGCCTGTGGCTCATGGAGGGTCCCTCCCTGGATGTGAGTCTAGCCTTCCTAGACATTTTCATGGTGGCCCTCACCCTGAGTGGCAGCCTTGTTTCTGGAGGCAGGCAGGGGGCAAGTCCCCCAGGGCAGTCAGAAAAACTGGACTTGGTTTTGGTGCAGAACTGGTGGGGAATCCCTCATCTGCATGCAGAGTGGCTCAGAGAAGTTAGCGGAGCCTCCTTCTTCTGTCCTTGTTGTATTTCCTGCTTTCCTTCTGCAATTGCCCTCCTCCCCAGCACTCTGTGCTGTAGCCTCTGCCCTCCTGCTCAAGCCTCCTTGTCCCCTGGGCCCTTTTCAGTCCTCAGAGCTGCCAGTTCTTTATTCCTCCTCTGGTTCTCTGCCACCCTGGGGGTTCCTGTCTCCTGACCTCCTTTGGCTGCTTTCCTGGGAATGCTCTTTTCAGGGAGGCTAAGAGCGTTCACAGGTGTGGCCGGCTGGTCTCCATCTCTCTGACTCATTCTGCCAGGCCACATTTTGGACAACACCTTTTTTTCTTGTTGTTTTGTACCTTGAGAACTTTTTAGGAATGAGTAAATCTTCAGGAAGGATTCCTCTACACTGACTGTGTTATTATTAGGTATAAACTGAGCAACCTCCCTATAAGAAGAAAGCTGTATCTTTTTGGTCATGAACATTGCCTTGCTGGGTAGTATGCCCACACCCACATCTATGAAGAGATCTGGAGTTGAAATCGACACGTCCTAAGAATGGGTAGGGAGTTGGTGGAATGTGGATCCTGCTTCTCGCAGGGAAAAGAGGGGTAAACTAACAGTTATGGAGTCCCCTAATGTGTCAAACACAGCACTAGATGCTTTCCATGATGATAATAGTCCCTGACTGTTGAGTGCCTCTTCGTTCTATTACTTGTGCCAAGCATTTCCAGTATCTTACTTAACTGTTACAACAATCCCAAGAGGCACATGTGATTATTATCTCCATTTTTTTTCATATGGTTTTCATGGTTGAGGTCCCAGCGTTTATTATCATGGTTCAAACTTTCATTTCCCTTCCTGCATATTTGAGCCGGGGCTCAACAATATGGCTGTGAGGCTTGGGGTTAACACTTCATTTAGGTCACCTGAAGTCACAGGTCACTGAACTGCCCTTGGGTCTCTTTTGTTCTTGTTGCCCTTTTCTTAGTTCACATCCTTGTTCTCTTACCTCGGCTACTATAGAAGCCACCTCGCTAGTGTCCTGTGTCTGAATGGGGCTGGCTCACTGTTGAGCATGCTGGGACCTCAACCATGTGGTGGCCAGGGGAGGGGTTAAACAGGAGGACTGGGGACACTGACATGGGGAGAGGCACCCAGTGAGGGCATCCTGTTGCCCAAAGCACTGTGGCCAAAGGGTATGGCAAGCTCATGTGGGCAGGCCACCATTCTAAACAAGGAGGCACAGCATGTCAATCGGGGAGCCCCTGGGCAACAACTAGGCTTGGTGTCCCCCCGGGGGTGGGGATGGGCTCCTGCAAGGAAAAGGCCATTGTGGCTGGAGCTTAGAGAATGGTGGGAGGTCGGGCATGGCATCTTCAGCATGTTAAGTATTTTGGGACTTTATCCTTAATACCTTGGAAGCCAGTGATCCCAGGGAGAGTAATAAGATCTGATTTGTATATTTCAAAGATCACTTGACTGCAGAGAAACTGAAGGCAATGAGCCCAACTAGGAGACTCCTGCAGTGGTGGGGGTGAGAGTCTAGAGTGATTTAGTCTATCGAAGTGGCAGAGGAGATGGAAAGAAATTCAGGTAGACAGGTGGAAAGGGACTTTCCAGCAACAGAAGAGGACCTGCGAGGCCATGCCATGGAGGTGGGGGAGTGGCCTGATCTTGGAATATGCAATTTCTGTACATGGTCATTGCAGTTTTATACCAACATATAAAATTTGATAATCCTTTTTCAATTGATTTTATATAACTACTTCCTATCAATATATTGCTAGTCTTCATGTCATTGTTTTTAAGATTGACTACCTTAATAGCTCTATAATTTGGGTAATTAATTGATCCCTCTTTGGAGCTATCTGTGTCAAAAACCATTGTAAATTACATAGTTCCCTCAATCTCACCTGCCTCCCCCCGCCACTATATATATATTTTTTAAGATTTTTTGATGTGGACCATTTTTAAAGTCTTTATTGAATTTGTTATAATATTGCTTCTGTTTTATCTTTTGGGTTTTTTGGCGCGAGGCATGTGGGATCTTAGCTCCTGGACCAGGGATCAGACCTGTACCCCCTGCGCTGGAAGGTGAAGTCTTAACCGCTGGACTGCCAGGGAAGTCCCGGGGGTTATTTCTTTAGGAATGGATTCCTAGGAGTCAGATTACTGGGAATCTAGGAATTCTTTGTAAAGGTCTTGGGGGTTTTTTTGTTTGTTTGTTTTGGTTTGGTTTTTTTTGGCCACGCCATGTGGCATGTGCGATCTTCCCTGACCAGGGATTGAACCCATGCCCCCCCTGCATTGGAAGCTGTAAAGGTCTTGTTATATTGCCAAATTGCTTTCCAAAAGGGTTGTTCTAAATTATAATATTACCAGCAAGGTAGGAGAGGACTATTTTCACGCCACCCTTGCTAGACTTGGGTATGATATTTTAAAAATTGATATTTGATAAGGTAAAAATAACACTTTAATTTTAAGTTAATACTTTAATTTTAATTAGCCTTTTCCCCCATTAATAGTGAGCTTAAGCATTTTTTTCATGTTCATTTTCTAGATGTATTTCCTCATTTGTTACTCAGTTCCTTTGCCCATTTATTACTGAGAGAGGGAGGTATTTTTGGTTTATCAGTTATTTATATTTTAAATATAACCATTTGCCATATTTTAAAAACTTTTCCATTAAAAAAATTGACTTACAAATGTAAAATTTTTATATAGCTATATCTTGACTTTTTATTATTTTTATTGCTTCTAAGCTTATATACTCTTTTCAGATGTTAGATTCTCTATCATTTTCTTCCATTCTAGTTATTACTTGGTTTTATATTTAACTCTGTAATCCACTCTGCCTTTAATTTGAGAGAGTATGAAGGGAGATAACTAAATTGCTTATTTTCAAATTGCTAACCAGTTATCCCAACACACTGAATTCCTTCCCACTGTCAAGGTATGATGTCTTCCACATCACATATTAAAATCACTTACACTTAAATTATCCATTATATTTCAATAAGTCTCCCTTTAATGACAATGTGAACTATCATAGTAGGTTTTAATAGTTGCTAGAGTTAGGTCTCACTTATTATTCTTCTGTTTCAGAATTTTTTTTGGTATTCCTCCTCAACATTTGAAATATTTTGTCAAGTTTCAGTGCATATTTATTGCCTTTGGATTCTTTTAAATGAAAAAAAAACCTCTGGCTACAAGAGTAATTTTTTATTTTAGAAAATTTAAAATAAGAAAAAAATATAATTCCACCACCATTTTAAAAATCACTTATGTAGTACTCAGTTATATACCATGCACTGCTCTTACAAATATTAACTCTTTTTGTGCTATAACAACTGTCTTAGGTAAATATAATTTTTTTTTAAGTAGAAGTAAACTAGTTTTACAGTAAAGGAAACTGATATTATGCCTGTTTTACAAATGATGACACTTGCCCAAGGTGCACAGGCGGTGGAGAGCCAGGGTTTTGATCAGAGCAGTGTGGTTCCACCGGCCTGTGGTGAACACTATGATGCTGCCATTCCATCAGACACAATTATTATTCATATTTTGGTGTATATACTTCCAATCTTTTACAAAGTGGAGTGTCCCTCTACATACATATGCATGTGGATCAATGCATTTAACCAGTTTCTCATTTTGGAATAATTAGTTTGCTTCCCACTTTCCCCTGTAATAAGACTGCTGAGATGTACGTTCTTGAGGCTAAATCTTTTCACACACCCACATCGTTTTATTATAAATTCTAAAACTGGAAATGCTGGGTCTAATGTTCAATATATTTTAAAGGCTTTTGATAAATATTGTCAACTGTCCTTTGGGTAGGTGATTCCAATTTGCTGCTCTGTGATATAAGGACGTGCTCCACCTCACCCGCACTAAGTCATTAAAAGAAAATACGAAAACTTTACTAATTTGGGGTCGCCGGTACCTTTTAAAAGAAATTGCATTAAAGATCCCTTAATTCCACCATTCGCTATCTACCTTGGAGAGAGAGCCCTTTTGCACGAGGAGGCACATATATAATTCACTATAGCATTGTATGTAATACTAAAAAATAAAAATGAACTTAACTTTCCCCAACCGGGGAATGGCTAAATTAGCCTGCATCTCCACACCGCGCAACGTCTGCAGTGTTAAGGGGAAGGTAAGACTGCATGTGTTTAAGGCAGACGATGATAAAGGGAGACTCCCGCTGCGCTTCACGTGGGAGCGCGGCTGCTGCTGAGGTTTCTGCTTCTTGATCCGCTTTTCCGGTGTGCTCGGCTTTGCGCCAGGCCCGGGATTCTGCGGCCCCAGCCTCGGTGTCCGCACCAGCCTTTCCCCCGCAACCCGCCGCCTGTCCTGGAGCCTTCTCCAAGGCGTGCTGGGAAATCGGACTCTTAGTGGTCGGGCCCTTGGGCGCCGGGACATGTTTCCGGGAGTCACTCTCAGCAGCGCACCAACCGGAAGCGTCCGTGTTGTGACGGAAGGAGATGCTCTCTGGAAGCGGCCGGTGGTGAAAGGAGCGTGGCGGGCAAAGATGATTCAGGCGATTCTGGTTTTCAATAACCACGGGAAGCCGCGGCTAGTCCGCTTCTACCAGCGTTTCGTGAGTGCGGCCGAGCTTCGTCACATCCTTACAGGGCACCTGCGCCCCCTTTCTCTCTCTTTGTCCCGTACGGCGCATGCGGGCATCGCCTGCTGACCTCCTAGGGCTCCTGCACCGTATATGTGACCTTCCCCGGACCGGGGCCCGTGTCAGGCCTTGTGTCCCACGCCCCGCTACCCCCGCTCTTTCCCACCCCTTCCTGGACCCCGGCATTGTTGTGACACTTCTCGCAGAGTCTCAGGGCACTATAAATGGTGTGTGTGTGTGGAGGGGGTGTGCCTCATGGACAACTTGAATGATTGAAATCAAATTAATCTTGTTGGTTGTTAAACGCAGTTTCACGAGGAGGAAGAAATATGCAGCTTCTTAATGATTTTGCTTTAGCTAACGGATTTGGAAAAGTGCTTTCTTGGAATTATTTTGCTTCAGTGTAGGCTCGGACTGCCCAGGAACTAGATACCTTTCACTACGTAGAGTTGAAGAAAGTCAGTTTGAAAGTGGGAAATGTTGAGAAATTATACGTGATAATGTGAATTTGAATTTTCCAAAGACGTTACTTTGGAAAAAATAAACATCATTATTTGCCTCCTGCCCCCCGACGTTTTATTTCTTCGTGGCTAGGTTTCAAAATGTTAAATACGTAATTGGGAAACCGTAGAGGGGAAAGTGTCAGAAAACTTATGTTCAGGCCTCAGCAACACCTTATTTTACCCTTGTGTCAAGTTAACAAAAACCTCTTTCAGACTTCATTTCCTCTTTTATCAAGTAGAAATGAAAAGAAAAATTTTTTACCTTTTTCATAGAATTTTTTAGCTAGGTTACATTTTATTATATCGATTTTATATTAACATTCAATAACACTGTTCAATTTGTATTTGCATTTGTGTGTGTGAATTTTTCTCTCAGGTTTTTTAAAGTGTTTTTTTTTTTTTTTGTGGTACGCGGGCCTCACACTGTTGTGGCCTCTCCCGTTGCGGAGCACAGGCTCCGGACGCGCAGGCCCAGCGGCCATGGCTCACGGGCCCAGCCGCTCCGCGGCATGTGGGATCCTCCCAAACCGGGGCGCGAACCCGGTTCCCCTGCATCGGCAGGCGGACGCGCAACCACTGCGCCACCAGGGAAGCCCTAAAGTGTTATTGAGTTGTGTTACATGCCATACAGTTCACCTTTTAAAAATATACAGTAGAATGGTTTTTAGTACTTTACAAAGTTATGCAACCATCACCACAATTTTAGAACATTTTCATTGTCCCAAAAAGGAACCCCCTACCCATTAGCAATCATTGTGTTTCCCCCTCAACTCCTCCAGCCCTAGGAAACCACTAATCTACTTTCTCTCTAAATTTGCCTATTCTGGACATTTCATATAAAATGGAATCATACAATATGTGGTCTTTTATGACTGGCTTCTATTACTTAGTGTAATGTTTTCAAGGTTCATCTGTGTTGTAGTGTGTATCTGTTCTGTATTCCTTTTTATTGCCAACTTATATTCCATTGTGTGGATGCACCACATTTTGATTGTCCATTCATCAGTTGATATTTCCACCTGTGGCTCTTGTGAATAATGCTGCTGTGAACACTGATGTACAAGCTTTTGTGTGAGCATGTATTTTCATCTCTTTTGGGTATATATCTAGGAGTAGAATTGCTGAGTCACGTAGTAACTTTACGGTGATCATTCGGAGGAACTGCCAAACTGCTTTCCAAAGTGGCTGCACCATTTTACATTCCTATCAACAATATATAAGAATTCCAATTTTTCCACCTCCCTATCAACATTTTCTATTATCTTTTTGATTAAAGACATTTTAGTAGGTATAAAGTGGATTCTTGCGGTTTCAAAAATTTTTCTAATGTCTAATAATGTTGAGCATCTTTTCATGTCTTTATCGATCATTTGTTTATCTTCTTTGGAGAGCATAGGATTTTTATAAGACCTAAATTAGCTCCTAAGTGAAAGTTACCTTGAAAACTGCAGAGTACTAAAAGATATGAGGGATTATTAAAATGATTGAGAGATGTAAGCAATTGGTAGTTTGCTATTTTGTTGAATTAGAAATTAGGTAGCCTCACCATTTCATAGTGCTTACCCACTGACTATCACCACTTCTCTGTAGAATCAGATAAAAGGCTTTGCAAGATGTTTTTGTCAGTTTAAAAAAGTGCTGATGCTTAGCATGTTTTGTATTTCTGGGTACACAGAGTTAATCTTTTACAGCATCCTGGCGTCTGTGAGCTTTCTGAATTCTTTAAATGGAAACCAGGAAATAGTGATTGATTTACTCAAACTTACAGTGACCAGTTATTATCAAATTTTCATTTATCCATTTGGTAACTACAGAGAGCCACTGTATACCAGTGTAAGTCGAAGTTATGAAAAGTAATTTCTCCACAATGACATTTTCCCTGTTTTTTCCTGTTTTGTTTAAGTAACTAACCATTTCAAGTCTAAATTCAATGCTGTAGAAAGAAAGGGGTTAATGTTACTTGAATCTATGTTCTGACTCTTAAGGGAAGTCCAATCTGAAGGTTTTCTTAAGCTTTGCTACTCAAAATGTTGTCCTCAGACCAGCAGCATTGTTATCACCTGGAAACTTGTTAGAAATGCAGTCTCAGGACTTAGCCCAGACCTACTAAATTAAAATCTGCATTTTAACAACATTCCCGGGTGATTCATTACACATTGAGATTTTTTTTGACCCTGCCACGCGGCTTGCAGAATCTTAGTTCCCCAACCAGGGATTGAAACTGTGCCCTTGGCAGTGAAAGCACAGAGTCCTAACCACTGGACAGCCAGGGAAATCCCATTATACATTGGGCACTGGTCTAGAGCTTTTAATTACTTCTGTCTTTTTTTATTTTGGCCATGCAGCATGTAGGATCTTAGTTCCCCGATCAGGGATGGAATCTGAATCCCCTGCATTGAAAGTGCCAAGTCTTAACCACTGGACCTCCAGGGAATCCCTACTTCTGTCTTAATGACTGATTTCTCCCTCCCACTATCCTTTTTTAAAAACCATACTTACTATGAACTTCGTATGTATAAATAGAAATCAAATGTGAGTTATCAAGAGATTCCATCACAGTTGAGCTTTCTGGAGTGTAGTAAGTGAAAAAAGGTGTTTATAGCTCTGCAATTGTTCAAGATTCTAATCTGTAAATAGAACATTTTCTGTCTTTCTCTGTAGTACTTTGTTGGTAACACAGCATCTTATGTGTAATGTCTTTATTACCAGTACAAAAGATGGCAAATGCAGGTTTTTAAAGCACGTATACGATTACATCTTGACTTCCTTAAAGTGTTAGACCTATTAACGTTTGTTATTTGCCCTGGCATAGATGTTTTCTAGAGTAAGACAAAATATTTCAGAACCAGGCCTTCTAGTTATTCTTTGACCGTGTATGAGAGTTTGTCAGTTCTCCTTTCCTTGGTTATTCACAGTAAAGAAATATCAGCTTACCTATCAGGATGGTAATGGTTAGGGACTAGATATCTAGGTAAATATACCCTATTTTAATTCCTGTAACAGAGCCTTGTCAATTTTTCCATAGATTCCCCTTTTACTTTTTCTCTACTCATCATTTCTATCTTTTCTGTAAACTGGTACCAAATGTTCAGATCATTCCTAGTTTGGAAGCCCTTGCCTTCCTCTCCATCCTCACTGATGGGATGTAGTTTTTCAGACTTTCCCACTGATTCACTTTATTTCTTTTATTCCATAGCCAGAAGAAATTCAACAGCAGATTATTCGAGAGACCTTCCATCTAGTTCTCAAGCGGGATGACAACATCTGTAACTTCTTGGAGGGTGGAAGGTAAATGATCAGTTTTCTCGCCATACATCCACTTTTGGGTGGCCTTCATTGTTATTTCTTCTTCAGGCAGTACTCAAGTGTCAGGTGAGTACCTGATGCAACTTGAGCTGAGCTGAGCTAAATCTGCTTAGGGAGAGACCCAGTTCTGTTTTGGAAGCTGCTAAATGGTTGTGCTTCAGATATTTACAAGTTTGGTGCCTGGGAGGATGGGCAGAAGAAAAGGGGAGGTAAAATGGCTTTAGTCACCTCTGCCAAATTTGGTTGCCGTTCACCTGGTAGAAATGGCCTATTGTTTGGCCTGTCCTCCCCCTTTCTGTTGGGCCCCTTCTCCTCCCCTGGCACAGAGTTTCTCTTTGATATATTCAGTTAAGATATAGACATTTAAATGTTTCCCATCTTCCACAGTTTGATTGGTGGCTCTGACTACAAACTGATTTATCGGCATTATGCTACCCTCTATTTTGTATTTTGTGTGGATTCATCAGAGAGTGAACTTGGGATCTTGGACCTCATCCAGGTATGTGTAGCAGGTAATGATGGCAGCCACTTCAGAGAGTTTGCATGGGATTTTTGAGTAACCATCTGTAGATCCTTTTGTCAGTCTCTTTTTTGATACTTGGTGAAAGTTGCTAGATGTCCACCAGATGGTGCTATGAGAAAGCTCCTTAGCAACCCTTAAAAACTCTTAGAGCTTTTGGATTCTTCTTCTCCAGCCCTCTCACTCCCTTGGTTTTCTTATACGAGGCTGACACCAGTTCCAATGTGTGTACTCACCCCCACCCCAAGCAATTAACTCAGTTCTCCATGGACAGTAACCAAGTGTCCCACAAATTTGCTCAATTCTGACACTGTCTACCTGGAGATAGATACCAATCTCAAGTCCAGGTTGTCTTGTCACCTGTGCTTCTGACTGACAGCTTATAGCTTGAAGATTCCCATGATTTCCTCCTCAGGTTCAGTTTATTTGCTAGAGTGGCTCGCAGAACTTTGTAGAGAAACATTTTACTTACTAGTTTACCAGCTTAATTTAAAAGGGTATAACTAAAAAAAAAAAAAAAAGAAAAGAAAAAAAAATAAATAAAAGGGTATAACTTAGGAACAGCCAGATGGAAGATGGGGAAAGGGCGTGGAGCTTCTATGCCCTCTTCAGGCACACCACTCTCCTCAAATATCCACATGTTTACTACCTTGGAAACTCTCCGAACCCTGTCCCTTTTGGGTTTTAAGGAGGCCTCTTTTTTTTTTTTTTTTTTTTTTTTTTTTTTTTTGCGGTACGCGGGCCTCT
>NC_041224.1:43557761-43560099 GCF_002837175.3 Physeter macrocephalus
GCAGGCTCAGCGGCCATGGCTCACGGGCCCAGCCGCTCCGCGGCATGTGGGATCCTCCCAGACCGGGGCGCGAACCCGGTTCCCCTGCATCGGCAGGCGGACGCGCAACCACTGCGCCACCAGGGAAGCCCCTTAAGGAGGCCTCTTTACATAGGCATGATTGATTAAATCATTGGCCATTGGTGACTGATTGAGTTTGCAGCCCCTCTCCCCTCCCCAGAGGTCAGGAAGTAGGACTGAAAGTTCCCACAATCACATGGTTGGTTCCTCTGGCAACCAGTCCCCATTCCTGGGTGCTTTCCAAAAGTCACCTTATTAACAGAACAAAAGGCACCCTTATCACTTAGGAAGTTCCAAGGTTTTTAGGAGCCCTGTGCCAGATACAAGGATGAATACCAAATATTTCTCATTATAAATTACAGTGGCATATCATGTTTTAAGATTTTTTTCAAGTATCAAACTAAATGACATTTAAAAATGCATACTTTGTATTTTCACTTGTAATTCTAGCCTAAAGCAAAGAAACTTGATGTTTTATTTAGTCTGAGCAACCTTGACATAGGTAAACATGTTTTTTTAGGCTTTTTGAAAATTAGAAATGGCTTACAGATTTCTTTTCATTACCTTCATGGAAACTGAGATATGTAGGGACCCTATACTGGGAACTATTAATTTAGTACAATTCCATCATTTTGTACATGATATTCTAGATAGGCTTTAAGTGACTTGAACAAGTCACTTAAGTTGAAAGCACTCAAAAGGAGCATGCATTAAAACCTAATAACAACAATTATAGACAACTCTATAGATTATAAACTTTACATGCTTACAACTATATTTTATTTTGTTAAGATAAAATTAAAGAAGCTAAATTTAATATACCTTGGGACAAATAAATGGAAATTTTAAATGTGTATTTTTATTTCAGATATACTACACTCTTCCAAAAAGTTATATTCTTGGACATAGCAACTTTTAAATTTTATTTTATTATTTTCTTTTAAATTTTATTTATTTATTTTTATACAGCAGGTTCTTATTATCAATTTTGTATACATTAGTGTATGTATGTCAATCCCAATCTCCCAATTCATCCCACCCTCTTTCCCTCCTTAGTGTCCATACGTTTGTTCTCTACATATGTGTCTCTGTTTCTGCCTTGCAAACCGGTTCATCTGTACCATTTTTCTAGATTCCACATATATGCGTTAATATACGATATTTGTTTTTCTCTTTCTGACTTACTTCACTCTGTATGACAGTCTCTAGGTCCATCCACATCTCTACAAGTGACTGAACTTTGTTCCTTTTTATGACTGAGTAACATTCCATTGTATATATGTACCACATCTTCTTTATCCATTCGTCTGTCAATGGGCATTTAGGTTGCTTCCATGACCTGGCTATTGAAAGTAGTGCTGCAGTGAACATTGGGGTGCATGTGTCTTTTTGAATTATGGTTTTCTCTGGGTACATGCCCAGCAGTGGGATTGCTGATTCATATGGTAATTCTGTTTTTAGTTTTTTAAGGAGCCTCCATTCTGTTCTCCATAGTGGCTGTATCAGTTTACATTCCCACCAGCAGTGCAAGAGGGTTCCCTTTTCTCCACACCCTCTCCAGCATTTGTTTGTAGATTTTCTTTATTTCTTTTTTTAAAAATTAATTTATTTATTTTTGGCTGTGTTGGGTCTTCGTTGCTGTGCATGGGCTTTCTCTAGTTGTGGCGAGTGGGGGCTTGGTTGTGGTGCGCGGGCTTCTCACAGCAGTGGCTTCTCTTGTTGTGGAGCATGGGCTCTAGGTGCGAGGGCTTCAGTAGTTGTGGCACGCGGGCTCTGTAGTTGTGGCTCACAGGCTCCAGAGTGCACGCTCAGCAGTTGTGGCTCACAGACCTAGCTGCTCTGCAGCGTGTGGGATCTTCCTGGACCAGGGCTTGAACCCGTGTCCCCTGCATTGGCAGGCGGACTCTTAACCACTGCGCCACCAGGGCAGTCTCGTTTGTAGATTTTCTGATGATGCCCATTCTAACCAGTGTGAGGTGATACCTCATTGTAGTTTTGATTTGCATTTCTCTAATAATTAGTGATGCTGAGCAGCTTTTCATGTGCTTCTTGGCCCTCTGTATGTCTTCTTTGGAGAAACGTCTATTTAGGTCTTCGGCCCATTTTCTGGTTGGGTTGTTTGTTTTTTTAATATTGAGCTGCATGAGCTGTTTATATATTTTGGAGATTAATCCTTTGTCCGTTGATTCATTTGCAAATGTTTTCTCCCATTCTGAGGGTTATCTTTTCATCTTGTTTATAGTTTCCTTTGCTGTGCAAAAGCTTTTAAGTTTCATTA
>NC_041224.1:43560180-43561158 GCF_002837175.3 Physeter macrocephalus
GTTTTCCCAGAACCACTTATTGAAGAGACTGTCTTTTCTCCATTGTATATCCTTGCCTCCTTTGTCATAGATTAGTTGACCATAGGTGTGTGGGTTTATCTCTGGGCTTTCTGTCCTGGTCCATTGATCTATATTTCTGTTTATGTGCCAGTACCATATTGTCTTGATTACTGTAGCTTTGTAATATAGTCTGAAGTCAGGGAGTCTTATTCCTCCAGCTCCGTTTTTTTCCCTCAAGATTGATTTGGCTGTTCGGGGTCTTTTGTGTCTCCATACAGATTTTAAGATTTTTTTGTTCTGGTTCTGTAAAAAATGCCATAGGTAGTTTGGTGGGGATTGCATTGAATCTGTAGATTGCTTTGTGTAGTATACTCATTTTCAGAGTATTGATTCTTCCAATCCAAGAACATGGTATATCTCTCCATCTGTTTGTGTCATCTTTGATTTCTTTCGTCAGTGTCTTACAGTTTTCTGAGTACAGTTCTTTTACCTCCTTAGGTAGGTTTATTCCTAGGTATTTTATTCTTTTTGTTGCAATGGTGAATGGGATTGTTTCCTTAATATCTCTCTGATCTTTCATTGTTAGTGTATAGGAATGCAAGAGATTTCTGTGCATTAATTTTGCATCCTGCAACTTTACCAAATTCATTGATTAGCTCTAGTAGTTTTCTGGTGGCATCTTTAGGATTCTGTATGTAATAGTATCATGTCATTTGCAAACAGTGACAGTTTTACTTCTTCTTTTCCAATTTGTATTCCTTTTATTTCTTTTTCTTCTCTGATTGCTCTGGCTAGGACTTCGAAAACTGTGTTGAATAATAGTGGCGAGAGTGGACATCCTTGTCTTGTTCCTGATCTTAGAGAAAATGCTTTCAGTTTTTCACCATTGAGAATGATGTTTGCTGTGGGTTTGTCATATATGGCCTTTATTATGTTGAGGTAGGTTCCCTCTATGCCCACTTTCTGGAGAGTTTTTAT
>NC_041224.1:43561710-43575257 GCF_002837175.3 Physeter macrocephalus
TAGAATGAGTTTGGGAGTGTTCCTTCCTCTGCAATTTTTTGGAAGAGTTTGAGAAAGATGGGTGTTAGCTCTTCTCTAAATGTTTGATAGAATTCACCTGTTAAGCCATCTGGTCCTGGACTTTTGTTTGTTTTCTTTGATTTCTTCAGTGATCTCTTGGTTATTTAGTAATGTATTGTTTAGCCTTCACGTGTTTGTGTTTTTTACATTTTTTTCCCTGTAATTTATTTCTAATCTCATAGCGTTGTTGTCAGAAAAGATGCTTGATATGATTTCAGTTTTCTTAAATTTACCGAGCCTTGATTTGTGACCCAAGATGTTATCTATCCTGGAGAACGTTCCGTGTGCACTTGAGAAGAAAGTGTAATCTGCTCTTCTCAGATGGAATGTCCTATAAATATCAATTAAATCTATCTGGTCTGTTGTATCATTTAAAGCTTGTGTTTCCGTATTAATTTTCTGTCTGGATGATCTGTTCATTGGTGTAAGTGAGGTGTTAAAGTCCCCCACTATTATTGTGTTACTGTCGATTTCCTCTTTATAGCTGTTAGCATTTGCCTATGTATTGTGGTGCTCCTTTGTTGGGTGCATATATATTTATAATTGTTATATCTTCTTCTTGAATTGATCCCTTGATCATTACGTAGTGTCCTTCCTTGTCTCTTGTAACATTCTTTATTTTAAAGTCTATTTTATCTGATATGAGCATTGTTACTCCAGTTTTCTTTTGATTTCCATTTGCATGGGAAATTTTTTTCCATCTCCTCACTTTCAGTCTGTATGTGTCCCTAGGTCTGAAGTGGGTCTCTTGTAGACAGCATATATATGGGTCTTGTTTTTGTATCCACTCAGTAAGCCTGTGTCTTTTGGTTGGAGTATTTAATCCATTCACATTTAAGGTAGTTATTGATATGTATGTTCCTATTACCATTTTCTTAATTGTTTTGCGTTTGTTTTTGTAGCTCCTTTTGTTCTCTTGTGTTTCCCACAAGAAGTTCCTTTAGCATTTGTTATAGAGCTGGTTTGGTGGTGCTGAATTCTCTTAGTTTTTGCTTGTCTATAAAGCTTTTGATTTCTCTGTCAAATCTGAATGAGATCCTTGCCGGGTAGAGTAATCTTGGTTGTAGGTTCTTCCCTTTCATCGCTTTAAATATATCATGCCGCTCCCTTCTGGCTTGTATCCTTGGGTTTATCCTGCCTGGGACTCTCTGTGCTTCCTGGAGTTGGGTAGCTATTTCCTGTCCCATGTTAGGGAAGTTTTCAAATGTAATATCTTCAAATATTTTCTCAGGTCCTGTCTCTCTTCTCTTTCTGGGACCCCTATAATGTGAATGTTGGTGCATTTAATGTTGTCCTGGGGGTTTCTTAGGCTGTCTTCATTTCCTTTCATTTTTTTTTTCTTTATTCTGTTCCATAGCAGTGATTTCCACCATTCTGTCTTCCAGGTCACTTATCCATTTTTCTGTCACAGTTATTCTGCTATTGATTCCTTCTAGTGTATTTTTCATTTCAGTTATCGTATTGTTCATCTCTGTTTGTTCTTTAACTCTTCTAGGTGTTTATTCTTTAATTCTTCTAGGTCTTTGTTAAATATTTCTTGCTTCTTCTCGATCTTTGCCTCCATTCTTTTTCTGGAAGGTTGCCTATCTCCACTTCATTTATTGTTTTTCTGGGGTTTTATCTTGTTCCTTCATCTGGTACATAGTCCTCTGCTTTTTCGTTTTGTCTATCTTTCTCTGCATGTGGTTTTTGTCCTGCATGCTGCAGGATTGTAGTTCTTGCTTCTGCTGTCTCCCCTCTCTTAAGTTTTATTTATTTATTTATACCCATTCACATTCAGAAAATGACTTAAAATGATTAGTTTTAAAATTTCATATAGCATATTCACTTATATATAAAAGTATAAATAAATACTAGAAACATCCAAAAAAGATTCATCTCTAAGTTTTTTTTTTTTTTTTTTGGCTGCATTGGGTCTTTGTTGCTGCATGTGGGCTTTGTCTAGTTGTGGCGAGTGGGGGCTACTCTTATGAGTGGGCTTCTCATTGCAGTGGCTTCTCTTGTTGCAGAGCATGGGCTCTAGGCACGCAGGCTTCAGTAGTTGCAGTGCGCGGGCTTTAGTATTTGCAGCACGCAGGCTTGGTAGTTGCGGCACGCAGGCCCTAGAGTGCGTGGGCTTCGGTAGTTGTGGCACGTGGGCTCAGTAGTTGTGACGTGTGGGCTCTAGTGCGCAGGCTCAGTAGTTGTGGTGGACGGACTTAGTTGCTCTGTGGCATGTGGGATCTTCCCAGACCAGGGATCGAACCCATGTCCCCTGCATTGGCAGTCAGATTCTTAACCACTACACCACCGGGGAAGTCCCTTTAAATGCTTTCTTAACACCTGAGTTCGATTGGACGTTGAGAGTCAATGTGGCATAACAGAAAGAGCTCAAGATCTAGAATCAGAAAACCTGGATTTGAGTCATGGATCCACCATCTGATATAGAAATACTAGGTTGTAAAAATGGAACAGACTTACAGGTACAGAGAACAAATGGGTAGTTGCCAGAGGGAAGGGGGTTGGAGGTGGAGGGCAAAATAGGTGAAGGGGATTAAGAGGTACAAACCTCCAGTTATAAAATAAATAAGCCACAAAGGTATAATATGGGGCTTAAGGAATATGGTCAATAATATTTTAATAACTTTGTTTGGAAAGAGATGGTTGCTAGACTTACCATGGTGATTGTATCATATGTATGCAAATGTCAAATCACTATGTAGTATATCTGAAACTAACATAATATTGTATGTCAACTGTATTTCAACTAAAAAAACCTGAAATACTAGGTTGTAGAATTCAGTTGTGACAATGTACTTTATATTATTGTACACTGTAGAATGCTATAGGAATTTTCATGTAATAAGTGTATTAGAAAATAAAGGTAAAATACACAGTGATAATATAGTTTTAAAATTGAGATGCAGTTATTAGAGGAGATGCACTTCAAGACAAAAGAGAAATGCATATTAACAAGACAAAAAGAGAAGTGTAACTTTTTAATGTCGTGGACATTTATTAAATACTTAGCATGCATTGGATTTGGGAAGATAGATAAAGAAAAGGTAAAAATAATAGGAACTAAGTTTTCATCATTGAAAAGACAATAAAATCAGTAAATAGTTTTCCTAATATAAAGAGGATAAAAGTCAGAAATAGAAAACATTAAAATGTTTTAGCGGATGATATGCATAGTTATAAATGCCCAATATATTTGAAATAGCTGACCTCAAAAAATAAATATCCAAAGACACTGAATCCAATATCAGGATGAAATAAGAAAGGTAAAATGAAAAACTGACTCCCTAATAGACTCAGTAGATTTTAGTACAGTGAGACTTCTATTATGTAAGTTATTTTTTAAACTCAGACTAAAAAATCATACTGCTTAAGTGTATTTTATGGAGTAAATTGGTTATGATCCAAAAGCTTCTCAAAAAGAAAATGTTAGTCAGATACTGCATTTTTTAAAAAAATGTATTTATTTTATTTTTTGCTGCGTTGGGTCTTCGTTGCTGTGTGCAGGCTTTCTCTAGTTGCGGAGAGCGGGAGCTACTCTTTGTTGCCTTGCGCAGGCTTCTCATTGCGTTGGCTTCTCTTGCTGAGGGAGCACAGGCTCTAGGTGCGCAGGCTTCGGTAGTTGCGGCACGTGGGCTCAGTAGTTGTGGCTCGCAGGCTCTGGAGTGCAGGCTCAGTAGTTGTGGTGCACAGGCTTAGTTACTCTGCAGCATGTGGGATCTTCCTGGACCAGGGATTGAACCTGTGTACCCTGCATTGGCAGGTGGATTCTTAACCACTGCACCACCAGGGAAGTCCCAGATATTGCATATTTTTATTGGACAGAATTATTAAATAAAATCTTAGCCAATAATCAGTTGAACCAGGGAGTCATGAGACCTGGCTCTTGTTTTGGACTCTCCTGTTCGCAAGCAGCATAGTCTTAAATCATTTAAGTTTTGTTGGCATTAGAGTTTTTGTTTTATGTTTTGGCTCTGTGTGTGTGTGTGTGTGTGTGTGTGTGTGTGTGTGTGTGTGTTTATTTTGATTTATAAGTATACTAGGTGTTCTTTCTAGCTCTAAAATTCTTTCTCAGGAATACTGCATACTAGAAGAATTATTTATTATGTCCAAATAGTCTTTATTCCAAGGATACGAGTCAATTTAACAATGACATATTCTTAGAGTCTCCGTTACAACAGTAAGGAAAACATAACTAATATAATTTCATCAGTAGATGCCGAGAGAAATGATTACCCAAATTATATTTCTGAAATACTCTTAAATTGGAATAGGAAGCATTTTTACTTGATTATTTAGTGCATGTTTTCTTTATTCAGTATAAACTATTTATTGTTGAAGAAATAATACACTTTTGTGGTTCAGAATTCAAAAGGCATACCAAGAGTATACAGTGAAAAACATCTTTCTTCTCTTCTCCCCCAGTCACCCAGAAACAGCCAATTTTAGTTTTAAAACCAAGAGCCAGGGCTTCCCTGGTGGCATAGTGGTTGAGAGTCCACCTGCCAATGCAGGGGACACGGGATCGTGCCCTGGTCTGGGAGGATCCCATGTGCCGCGGAGTGGCTGGGCCCGTGAGCCACGGCCGCTGAGCCTGTGCGTCCGGAGCCTGTGCTCCGCAGCGGGAGAGGCCACAACAGTGAGAGGCCCGCGTACCGCAAAAAAAACAACCAAAAAAAAAAACAAAAAAACCCCCAAAAAACCAAGAGCCAGAGCCAGTGTTATCTCAGGGGAGAAATCTACAGACATTTATGAAAACAAGGTGTCTCTTACTGTTTACTCTAATTTGAGCAAACATTTGTAATGAGTGATTAAAAAAGAAATGAAGAAGTAACATAGTAAAGGAGGAGAGAGGTAAGTTATTACTGTAAGAGAGCCTGATTATGTAGTAAACCTTAAAAAAAAAATGGAGGGAGACTGTAGCAAGTAATGAATGATATGCGCAACATGGCAGAATATGGAGATCAATTTGTCAAAATTGAATTTCCTATTTTTTGTGAAAACAGCTAGGAAATTCATAATTAAAGAAATTTTACTTACAGTAGTGACAAAGGATATTTAGTGTTTGGAAATTAACTTAGTATGGAATACTTGATATTGATTCCAATAAAATTCTAAAATCTTTATTTATTTATTTGGCTGCGTTGGGTCTTAGTTGCAGCACATGGGATCTTTAGTTGCTGCATGTGGGATCTAGTTTCCTGATCACGGATCGAACCCAGGTCCCCTGCATTGGGATCATGGAGTCTTAGCCACTGGACCACCAGTGAAGTCCCTAAAATTGTAAAATTTTAAAGGGAAAACATAAAGGAATACTTGAAATCAGTGGAGCTATAAGCCCGTTATTGGGAAGAGTTGAGCAAAGATGACAGTAGTAATCAATAGATTAAATGGGGAACCAAGTATAAATCCAGAAGATCTTTTTTTTAAAAAAATTTTTTTTTGGCCATGCCACATGGCATGCGGGATCTTAGTTCCCCAACCAGGGATCCAACCCGTGCCCCCTCCTGTGGAAGCACGGAGTCTCAACCACTGGACTGCCAGGGAAGTCCCAATCCAGGAGATCGTATAGAACTTGGGAAAGAGAAAGTTTATGAGGAAAAGTGAATGGCCAAGAAATGCAGAAGTATGTTTGTTCTGAGGGAAGAAGGGCAGTAATGAGTGATTGGCTTCACTAGGCTTCAGAATGTATAATGGTTGCAGATGAAATTATTATCTACCTAGAAAATCCAAAACAATCAACTGGAAAACAATTAGAATTAGCCATATAGTTCAGTAAGGGACTGGATACAAGTTTAATGTATAAAAACTAATAGCTTTCCCTTAGCAATAATAAGTTAGAAAATGTAATATTTAAAAGGGGCCCATTCACAGTAGGAAAACGTTCCTTAAGATACCCAAGAATAAGTGTAAAAAATGTGTAAGATCTATATGAAGAAAACTTTAAAATTCTACTGAAAATATTATAAAGGGGCAAAATGAATGAATAAAACATACCCTTTGCCTGTGGAAAAAACTTTTAAAGCTGTCAGTACAGTTGACCCTTGAACAACACAGGGGTTAGAGGTGCTGACCTACCATGCTGTCGAAAATCCCTATATAATTTACAGTAGGCCCTCCTGTATACCCAGTGCCTCTGTATACACAGTTCCTCCGTGTACACGGTTCCTCCATACCCGTGGTTCTGCATCTTCAGATTCAACCAACTGGGGATTGTATAGTACTATAGTGTTTACTATTGAAAAAAATCTGAGTGTAAGTGGAACCGCAGTGTTCAAACCTGTGTTGTTCAAGTGTCAACTGTACTTCCAGCTTATAAATTACTGAAAACCCAATCAGAATCTCAATAAGATTATTGCTGGGGTGGTGTTTTTTTTTTTTTTTTTTTTGTGGTACGTGGGCCTCTCACTGGTGTGGCCTCTCCCGTTGCGGAGCACAGGCTCCGGACGCACAGGCCCAGCGGCCATGGCTCACGGGCCCAGCCGCTCAGCGGCATGTGGGATCTTCCCGGACTGGGGCACGAACCCGTGTCCCCTGCATCGGCAGGCGGATTCTCAACCACTGCGCCACCATGGAAGCCCCTATTGCTGTTTTTTAAATAATTTTTATTGTGAAACGTATATACAAAAACTACGGAAAACATGCCTATACAGTTTGAGGAATGCCAATAAAATGAAACTCTCACCCAGATTAAGAAATAGTATATTGCTAGTACCTCAAAGCCCCCGTATGTCCCTCCTCAATTCCGTCCCCCTTGTTCATTGCATCCTTCTTCAGACTTTTTTTTTAATATTTATTTTCCTTTTCTTTTTCTTTTTTTTTGGCTGTGTTGGGTCTTCATTGCGGCTCATGGGCTTCTCTCTAGTTGTGGTGTGTGGGTTTTCTCTCTCTAGTTGTGGCACGTGGGCTCCAGAGCGCGTGGGCTCTGTAGTTTTTGCAGCACGTGGGTTCTCTCGTTGAGGCACTCAAGCTCAGTAGTTGTGGCGCGTGGGTTTGGTTGCCCCATGGCATGTGGGATCTTAGTTCCCCAACCAGGGATCGAACCTGCATCCCCTGCATTGCAAGGTGGATTCTTTACCACTGGACTACCAGGGAAGTCCCTTTCTTCAGACTTTTAAGTTGATCATTGCTTTGCTTCTCTTTATAGTTTTATCATGTGATGTATATTCCCTAAATGATACTTTGTTAGTTTGGAAAAACTGAGTGTAAGTAGTTGTGTAAGGAAAGGATAATTTGCTACTACTAGATGAAAGCTCCTGCAAGAAGATAAGCTGAACAGTGTCACCATCTGGCTGCAGTATCCCTGAGGGTTTATAAGAGGCCTTTCTGAGGAAGTCTGAGGGCAAGGTCATGTGAGTGATTCCGGGGAAACTTAGAGCTCACCGTAGTTGGGGCATTAGCCTTTGGCTGTCTTGGAGGAACATGGACAGGAGGAGTGGACCACTGTGCATTTTCTGCTTCTCACCTTTCATAACCTCTGTATTTCAAGAGTAAATCAAAGCAGAACATTTCAATGGGGGATGGGTAAAATGAGTATTCTCAGCTGATCCAGGCAGCAGAGCAGTAGAACAGATACTAGATGGTTTGATTGTTTCCATTTTCCTTTTTTTAAAAATTAGTTTGGGGCTTCCCTGGTGGCGCAGTGGTTGAGAGTTCGCCTGCTGATGCAGGGACACGGGTTCGTGCCCTGGTCCGGGAAGATCCCACATGCCGCGGAGCGGCTGGGCCCGTGAGCCATGGCCGCTGAGCCTGCGCGTCCGGAGCCTGTGCTCCGTAACGGGAGAGGCCACGACAGTGAGAGGCCCCCGTACCGCAAAAAAAAAAAAAAAAAAAAAAAATTAGTTTGATTGTTTTCATTTTCCTTTTTTAAAATTAACCCAAATAGAACTACTGTAAGTCTTTATGCAAACTGTTGTGCCTCTTCACATGCCAGTGAAATCCCTGGGTCAAGGGATTAATATTTCTAATTATAGTGCATGTTGCTAGATAGATATTTGGGAAGGTTATATTAATTTATAATGCTTCCAGAACTATATGAGTTTATGTTTCTTCCTAACTCCAGCATTGAAATACGTCATTTTCAATTTCTACTCGGAGGTGAGTGGTACCTCACAAATGTCTGAATTTTTATTTTTATTAATCATGCCAACTTTTCCCATGTGTGAATTTACAATGTTCTTTCATGTAAACCTTTTGTAATATAATTGAAACATTTGTCCAGTTAAGTCTAGTTTCTGGTTTATAATATTATATTTCATCTATTGTAAGATACACATTTTTTCACACTTTAATAACTAACAGGATATATATTACAGTAGATGACATCTTACAGTTAACAATTGACAGCGTTTTTTTCTCTGTTAATACAAAAATAATGGCTTGTCTTATAGTCAATGAAAAAGTAATTCTTTGTATATTTTTGTTTATTTTAAAACTAACTTTTTTCTAAACGATTCTATTAAATGTAAATAATCCATTTATACCTCCCCTTGTTGAAGAAACCTTAATGTATAATATGTTAAGTTTAGAGTAAAATCCAAACTCCCTATCACAATCTGCAAGACCCGACATGGTCTGGCTCTTTTGTCTCTCTCTGTCCGATCTCACCATATACACTGTCACCTTCACTGTAGCCATTCCAGCCTTCTTTCTGCTCCTCAGGTCCAAGTACATTTTTGCTTCAGGGCCTTTGCACCTGTTCTGTCCACTGGAGTGCTTTTTCCCAGGTTTTTCACTCTTCAGCTCTTCAAAAGACTGGCTTCTTCATTTGTGACTCAGCTCAAATGTTAATCCTCAGAGAGACTTTCTTGATTCTCTGTTTGAAGTAACCCCCATTACATCATCCTATTTACTTCCTTCAGAGCACATGTGACAATGGAAAAGATCTTGTTTATCTGCCTCATTCTTCCCACACCCAGAACATAACCCAGACAAGAATGTGACTTGCTGACTGAGGTATCCCCAGAGTACACCCGTGTGTGCCTAGTGCACAGTAATCACCCGCTATTTAGTGTTTACTCTTCACTTTGTTCCCCTGAGTTATGTTTCTCTTTCTGCGTTAATTTTGCACTGTTTTACTTGTTGTTAATATAGGTTCATATCCCTAGTAAGACCAGTTATTCCCCTTGGGTGCGGTTCTTTTTCAGAATATTCTCCAATAGTTATAACCATTTATTCATCCTTATACATTTTGAATAATTTGTAAAGGTTCCAAAAGTCCCTGTTGGGCCTCTCCCCAAAGTCCTATTTCCCCATAACCTTACCAGCTTTAAATATTAAGGATATTTTCAAATGTTTGCCATCTCATGGGTGAAAAAATAGAAATTTGTTGTTTTCCCTAGCTTTCTTGAATACTAGTGAGGCCACATATGTTTTACTGTTTACCAGTCATTTTGTATTTGAAAATGTCTGACCATAGCATCTGTCCACTTTTCTAATGGCTCATTTGTTTTTGTTTTTTAAAATCTATTTATTTATTTTTAAATTTTTGGGCTGCGTTGGGTCTTTGTTGCTGCGCGTGGCCTTTCTCTAGTTGCGGCGAGCAGGGGCTACTCTTCGTTGTGGTGTGCGGGCTTCTCATTGCGGTGGCTTCTCTTGCTGTGGAGCATGGGCTCTAGGCACGTGGGCTCAGTAATTGTGACTCGCAGGCTCAGTAGTTGTGGAGCACGGGCTTAGTTGCTCCGCGGCATGTGGGATCTTCAGTTGTAGTGCATGGGCTTAGTTGTTCCATGGCATGTGGGATCTTCCCGGACCAGGGCTCAAACCAGCATCCCCTGCATTGGCAGGCGGATTCTTAACCACTGCGCCACCAGGGAAGTCTGGCTCATTTGTTTTATTCATTTGTAAGCGTTTGTTTTTTTCTTAACTTTATGGATACTAATCCTTTTCTGTTATATTTATTGCAGATATTTTCTCCTAGTCCATTTGTCTTTTAACTTTATGTAGTTAGGTTTGCTTGTCTTTCTTCTTGTAGCTTGAAGGTATATAAAAATATTCTCCAGTATTGCCATTGCTTTTTTTTTTTCCTTTGAGAAAACCATTTTTATTATTATCACCACCCAGCTTATTTGTGCTTGATTATGTAGCACATTGGCCAGATTGTCTAAAGAAATCTACATAACATTTCTTTCATGTTTCAAGAGATGAAAATAACTGTAAAAAGTTAACAAAAATACACAAGACAGTGGACGCAAAAAAATGTGTGTGAGATTTTATCCCATCTGCAGCTTTTATATATTTGAAAAGTAGAATTCATGAGCTAAAAAATATTGTCCTATCAAGTTTGTTTTTTTAAATTTTATTTATTTTTGGCTGCGCTGGGTCTTCGTTGCTGCGTGTGGGCTTTCTCTAGTTGTGGTGAGCTGGGGCTACTCTTTGTTGCAGTGCGCGTGCTTCTTGTTGTGGAGCACGGGCTCTAGGTGTGCAGGATTCAGTAGTTGAAGCATGCGGGCTTGGTAGTTGTGGCATGTGGGCTCTAGGGCGTGCGGGCTTCAGTAGTTGTGGTGCGCAGGCTCAGTAGTTGTGGCTTGCAGGCGCTAGAGCGCAGGCTCAGTAGCTGTAGTGCAAGGGCTTAGTTGCACCATGGCATGTGGGATCTTCCCGGACCAGGGATCGAACCCATGTCCCCTGCATTGGCAGGTGGATTCTTAACCACTGCACCACCAGGGAAGTCCCCTCCTATCAAGTTTGATAGAAGTAGATTTAACCTGATTACAACACTAACACCAGTATCATTGATTTAATAGTTATAAAAAATGATGTTTTTTTTTCCCACAGCTTTATCAAGGTATAATTGATGTATAACACATAACATTGTGTAAAGTTAAGATGTATAGGGGCTTCCCTGGTGGCGCAGTGGTTGAGAATCTGCCTGCCAATGCAGGGGACACGGGTTCGAGCCCTGCTCTGGGAAGATCCCACATGCCGCGGAGCAGCTAGGCCCGTGAGCCACAACTACTGAGCCTGTGCATCTGGAGCTTGTGCTCTGCCACAAGAGAGACCGCGACAGTGAGAGGCCCGCGCACCGTGATGAAGAGTGGCCCCCGCTCGCCACTACTAGAGAAAGCCCTTGCACAGAAACGAAGACCAACACAGCCAAAAATAAATAAATAAATAAATTTTTTTAAAAAAAAGATGTATAGTGTATTGACTTGATATACTTATATATTGCAAAATGATTACCACCATATCAAGCTAACATCTCTTATCATGTCGCAAAATTATCATTTCTTTTTTGTGGTAAAAATCATATTTTTCAATATACTAAAGTCAGCATGACATCCATGCAAATTAGAATGCTAGCTGTTTGGTGCACAAGGACCTGACTTTAGAACAAGAACTCTGTAAGTCCCATACTTTTTTTTTTTGGCCGCGCCTTGTAGCATGCGGGATCTTAGTTCCCCAACCAGGGATCAAACCCATGCCCCCTACGGAGTCTTAACAACTGGACTGCCAGGGAAGTCGCTCCCATACTTTAAATGTGTGATCTTTTTCAACCTGTATCCATTCCTCGCGTTGAAGATGTGACACCCAGTCCTACTCCTCTTTGTGTATGAGTTTATGATCTTTTCATACTGAGCATCTAGATTTCCACATACTACTTCCTGTTGCTTCAGGGTCTTGTAACTTTCTTCATCAGCTAAACTATATCCAGTGTTTTCCTTTTTATTTCTGTTCAGCGAATTTTATTGGAGTCACAGCTGCTGTGTTATAATAGCTAAATATGGCTATTCTGATCTCTGCCAAAGGTTTAGCTTGTGGGTCTGCCCTTTGAGCCTCTGTAGCTACCTGAGGAGTTACTTGTGTTCTTGATGGCAACAGGGCAGCAACATTGAGAACAGAATCTCCAGTAGCTTCTGCTGTTTCTTCTTGTGTTTGTTTTTCCACCATTTCCTTTTCTTGTAATTTGTCTGCCCTTTCCAACCTTGTAGGATCAAGACCTTTTCCATTCCTTGCTTCTACTAAGGTGATGCCTTTTATGAGACTTAGATCTTGAATGACTTTTGCCTCTTGATGACTTTCATTCTTTGCATTTGTGTCTGTTCTCACCATTTTCAGATGAATTTAGTTGCTCTTTTCCTTTGTGAGAAGAATGTTCTTTGTCATTTTATTCCTCAGATTTGTTTCTTAATTTAGTTTTAGATTCATGTCATATTATTTTGCCATCTGAGTCTGTAGCACCTTCATTTCAGTCCCTTCAAGCATTAGCATGCTGTTTGCTTATTATGTTCTGGCTCCTGTGGTTTCTTCCTACGTTATCTGACTTTTGTTTCCTTTCTCTTAACCTTGATTATGATCTTGAATAATGATTTTTTTTTTTTTTTTTTTTTGGGGTATGCCGGCCTCTCACTCTCGTGGCCTCTCCCGTTGCGGAGCACAGGCTCCGGACGCGCAGGCTCAGCGGCCATGGCTCACGGGCCCAGCCGCTCCGCGGCATGTGGGATCCTCCCAGACCGGGGCGCGAACCCGGTTCCCCTGCATCGGCAGGCGGACGCGCAACCACTGCGCCACCAGGGAAGCCCTTGAATAATGATGTTTTGAGAAAGCTTTAGGAGAAACAGATACATCTGACTGTTCCTTTTGATCTCTATCTGGGGATGTCTTTTCTGGAGCTATTCCATCTTATTCTGGATCACTAGCCTACTGGGAACCCAATTGTTATGGACTAAATTGTGTCCCCCCAAAATTTGTATGTTGAAGCCTTTAACCCCCAATGTGACTGTGTTTGGAGACGGGGCCTTTAAGGAAGTAAGTTAAACTAGGCCTAAGGGTGGAGTTCTGATCTCATGCAGCTGGTGTTCTTATAATTATGAAGAGGAAGAGACACCAGAGATCTCTTTCTTTCCACATGCACAAACCAAGGAGAAGCCATTCAAGGACACAGGGAGAAGGCAGCTGTCTGCAAGCCAGGAGGAGAAACTGGTCCTGCCAAACGTTGATCCAGGACTTCTAACCTCCAGCACTGTGAGAAAATGTCTGTTGTTTAAGCCACACAGACTTAGTTACTACCATGTGGTATTTTGTTGTGGCAGCCCAAGCAGACTAATACACCAATCTTAATTTCATTAACCCTTTTTAATGAAAACAACCCCTTGGCACAGTGCTGCTGAGAAATATGGGCTGCTTCTCCTCACGTGTCCTGGTGCTAGGCAGCATCTCCACTTGCTGCTTTTAACAGTGTCAGCTAACCAGAAGCATCCCACAGAATGACTAAATCGTTTCCAAGAGAGACCCAGATGGCATAAAATGGATCTGCCATTGCTTTGTTAGTTTTTTTTTTTTTTACATTTAGCTCAATATCTTTAAGGTATTTATATGTCTGTATTGAGATAGGTACAATATTTTTTACCCCAAAGGATAGCCATTTGTCCCGACAGTATTTATTGTCTAGGTCATCATTTTCCCATCAATTTAAAATACCACCTTTGGGCTTCCCTGGTGGTGCAGTGGTTGAGAGTCCGCCTGCCGATGCAGGGGACACGGGTTCGTGC
>NC_041224.1:43575414-43686126 GCF_002837175.3 Physeter macrocephalus
CAGTGAGAAGCCCGCGTACCGCAAAAAAAAAAAAAAAAAAAAAAAGATCAGCTTCACTAAAATACCACCTTTATCAAAAATTGTATTTTCTTGGCATGGGAGGCTCCATGCAAAATGAAGTGCCTCTACCCCCAGACCTACCGGGGCAGGGCAGAGGAGGGGACATCTGCAGTAGAGGGAGAGGAAGAGGATTTGGTGGTGCCAACCATTGGAGGCTACATGAATGCTGGCACCTGGTATGGGAGCTACAGATATGGAGGCAACTTGGTGACAGCAGGCTACGGTGACTTTTTCACAGACTGCTACAGCTATCATGATTCTGGGTCTTCCTAGAGCGTGTAAAAATATTCCGCACAAAATCAACTTTCTACTTCAGTTTTCTCAAACTTCAAAACCCAAAGTGTCTGTGCTGTGTCCCTGTGCTTCAGGGCGTTTGTCAACTGTGACTTTTTGCTGAAACTTATCTGAAATTCATAGCCTGTGGAATTTAAGACAATGGCAGTTTTTAATCATGCCTTGTCTTTGAACTTGGTCTTTTGACATTCACAATAAGTGGAAAACAATTTTCAGAGGATGCATTTTTGTTCAGCCTTGCACAGGATTCTAGAACCAGCGTTATTCAGCATTAAGGCAAAAGCCCACCTTTGCTTTTTATGGGAAGTATTACTTTATTTAAGAGACAGATGATGCATTTTAATCTACATCTTTTTCGCGGGCCTCTCACTGTTGTGGCCTCTCCCGTTGCGGAGCACAGTCTCCGGACGCGCAGGTTCAGCGGCCATGGCTCACGGGCCCAGCTGCTCTGCGGCATGTGGGATCTTTCTGGACCGGGGCACGAGCCTGTGTCCCTTGCATCGGCAGGCGGACTCTCAACCACTGCGCCACCAGCGAAGCCCAATCTACATAATTTTAATCTACATTACCCTAATTTACAGTAGGTTTTTAAAAATGAACTTTGACCTTTTAACAAATTTCCAACACTTGTTTATGCCTTTGATAGTAATGAAAATGATTTATCCCATCCAGAAAAAAAATTGTTTTCTTATAAACATGTATATGTTTCAGTATTTTATATTCTGTCCCACTGATCCATACTTTTATTTCTATCTTAGTATTACACTCCTTTAATTACCAAAGCTTTACAATGAATTTTGATACCTAGTAAGACCATCATTCCTTATTATCATTGTTTGTCCAAATGTTCTTGGTATTCTTTCACATTTTATTTTCTGCAAGAATTTTAGACTTTGTCAGTTTCATGTTTTAAAAAGTCCTCTTGGGAGCTCTTACACTTCTAAGTTCATTTTCTTCCTTTAAAACTATAGAACATGAATTTTAAAAGAACATACATACCCACAAGGACAGAGAGAACAGGAGAGAAGACAGTAGCGAGGAATTTTTTGAAAGAAGGAAAGAGTATGAATGCCTGGTATTGACTTGGCTGGTCCAAGGAAGTCTCACCCCAGGCCAGCAGTAGAGATAGCTGACAGCCAACCTGCTACACACCGTGGAACCCTCAAAAGGCACAAAGCTAGCTGTATAGAGTCTCACTGTGGTGTGGGTGTGGAGTGGTCAAGGAAAGCTGAGAACCAGTTAGATCCCTAAGTCCTTTCTCCAATTCTAGACATAGTTGATGGTGTAAGTCAGGGGGATTAAGTGAACATATGCCTTGTGAATGTTGTATACTAACTTTCCAACCCTTTTCCTGCCACTCAGCTCCCAAATTTCTGACAGCTAGTCTTTTACTCTTTAGGCAGGAGACTGTAAAATTCCTCTGGGAAATCTGACCAGTCTAAGGAAAATGAAATTAAAAAGCCCAAGGCGGTGGTGGAGGGTAGGATTCCCAGCAAATAGCCATTATTACAGAGCTTCCAATCGGCCTTTAATTCTTATGAATAAAAAACAAGGATAATCAGACATCTGAGGAAAGGCTCTGACATGGAAAGTGGAGACTAAAACAAACAGTAAAATTCAACTTATTTTAACAATAAAGCAAACAGCCCCCTATCTCTAAGCCACAGAGAAGTAAAGGAAGACAAACAAAAATGGGCTCATAAACAGGAAACAGAGCAGAATGATCTCTTAAAAATTAAAAACATGAGATGAAAATGAGACAGAAAAGATAAGAAAATGGGAGGTCTGATACCCCAATATAAACAGCTCCAAAAAAGAAAGATGAGGAATATGGAAGGGAGGAAATTCTCAACAAAATTATTTGATGAAATTTCCTCAAACTGAAGGACTTGAGGAGTTGCCGGAGTGTAAGGGCTCACTGCCCAGCACAGTGATTGAAAACCCATATTTATGTATGTTATCCTTACAGTGGATATTCAGTCATTATTAAAAATGTATAGGGTTATAAATAATGCTATTATGAAATTATTATATGTGTTTTTTGGCATACATTTGTATGCTTTTCTTTTGAGTATGTACCTAGGAGTAGAATTGCTGAGTCATAGAGTATTAGTAAATAATGTCAAATAGTTTTCCAGAGTGGTTGGAAGTATAGTTTCCATTTATATCAATTTGTACCCAGTCAAAAACAAAAAACTCAAATGTCTATAGGAGAATGGATAAATAAATTTAAGAATGAAATACTATACAGCAGTGAATATGTACAAGATTTTATGACATGCAGCAACATGGAAGAATTCACAAACATTGTTGAGAGAATGAAGCCAAACAAAAAGAGTACATGATGTATGATGCCTTCAATGTAAATTCAAGAACAGGCAAAACTAAACTGTGATGGTAGGAGTCAGGATGGTGGTTACCTTTGGAGAGGATGCGGTCTGAGGGGGCATGAAGGGGGAGCTTCTAGGGAACTGGTAGTCCTCCATTTCAGTATTTGGATGGTGGTTACATGATATGCTCATTCTGAAAATTCATTAAGCTGTACCCTTATAGCTTAATTATAAAGTGTTTATAATATATAAATTATAAAGTATTTACCCTTTAAACACTTTTCTGTTTAAATGTTATATTTAAAGTAAATTAAAATCGTAAGCATGTTAATTAAGTTGATTCATGGAAAAGTGTTTTGAAGTTATTGTTCATTGAAATTAACAGGACAGAGCTATGTTAACACCATGATAATGAAAAATGTTTTTACATGTATACGTGGAAGCTTGGGGAAAGGACATAGTATTATAAGTAGCTGTTACTTGGTTATTCTTTTATATCAGCTGGCATCTTATAAAGGGGGAAAGAAAGCCACATGTGTCTGCTGGTTGTATTGCTATACTGAAAACAAGATTGTCCTGTCCTCAATTGTCCCCTTCAAATTGGGATAAGTAGGGTGATCAGCTAGTGCTGGGAGGTTTGCGGTGGGGTTTTTTTTTGGGGGGGGGCGGGGGGTTGAGATTTATCATAAGGAAAATAGTATCTTGACTGCCCCCTTTACTTTCATATGTAATGTTTATGAAGATGTGACTTGTGTATCTATTTCTCCTTGTTTCCTAGGTTTTTGTGGAGACTCTGGATAAGTGTTTCGAAAATGTTTGTGAATTGGATTTGATCTTCCATATGGATAAGGTAACCTTCTCTCCCAAACCAGGGTTACTAGGAAACTAAGAACTTTGGACATCTCTAGCCATCTGTACACCTTCATGTTCTTTCTTTTGGTTTTTTTACTCTAGGGATAGTCCTAGAACCTGTTATTAAACTTAATAACTTGAGTTTAATAGTTTTGGGAGTATTTTGCTGAGATTTGTTACCAGTTTTAACACACACAGGATAATTACTGGGCCTATATTATGGTTCGTGTTTTCACAGACGGACTTCTTGGTTTAGGGCAATGATGGCTACCAGGCCAATGGTGAGATAAATAGTTTTATATTGATTTTGAAATGAGTTTCCCAGGCATAGTCCAGTGACAGTGAAGCTTTGAAATAAACACAGCATAGTTTTGAACTTAGCTAGTAAAATGTACCCTTTTCCTAAAGAGTAATATAGTGACTAAGACATCAGTAACATAGTTTGAGGTCAGGTGATACTCTGTAGGGAAGCCTGCCAGGCAGAACTGAAGTGGTCCGAAGTACACGTTCTCAGTTTTGTGTTGCTACCATAACTGTGACATGGCTTATGTCCTCATGTGCCAAATTAAATACGGGAGATAGCCAGCAAGGGGATAGGAGCTGCCACATTTATTTTATCCAACTGGGCACATGCTGTACCCAGTGCTGTTCATTGGCGGAGGTTGGTGCATCTTAGGTTTGCTTGGTCCTGGTTTTTCTTCCACTGATTATTGTCACTATGATCCATGGCCCTTAGAGGGAGATAATGATGTTTAGGAGACTACTACACATTGCTATGCCATGATCCTTTATTAATCTGTTTTCATCATGATGAGGTAGGTTATTTTTAGATCCATCATTGCCATCTAGAGCACTTTCATTTTCCAATAGGATCTTCAGTTTCAGTTAACTCTCCCAGGGTTCTCAGATAGCATTTTCTGGGCTAATGCAATGGGTGTTGGAATGGAGTACAGTTTTCGCTCTCAACATGTGGCTTGGCTGTGTGGCTCCCTGAGCAGCTTGGTGCAAGAGAATCACAGAACCCCATTCCTTTTATAGATACTTGACTTGGGGCTCCCTAATAGCCTCACAAGGCTTCCAGGACTGACTGATACTTTTGAGGTGATCACTCTCCCTTTTCATATGAAAGGACTTTGGAAACTTCAGAGATCTCTCAACCTCCTCTTTGCAGGCAATTAGAGTGGTTTTAGGCTTGTCAGTTGTTAAAGGTGCTGCTATCTGGTAATTTCTGTCAAGGAGAGCCATAGCTCTCCATAGCTCCTAGTTTCCTTCTGTACTAGTGGGGAAATAAAGTTAAGACTTAAAGAGACTTGAGAATATGGAGGGAACAGAGGAATGCTTTCTATAGGCCTTATTATTATTTTAAAACAACTTTTTTAAAATTGTGAAATACAAGGTGTTAACCTTGGGGTTAACACCTGGTTTCAAAGTGGATTCCTTTGGGGATGCCACCTGTTGCTTACCAAGCCGGTCTCAGCTCATGGATTAAGGGATAGGCTTTGCTTGGGAATTCCCAAGCAAGAGAAGAGGAGGCACAGGTCTCCCATCCTCCCATTGTCCCCACGGCAAGGTGTGTCAGGGCCTGTCTCTGGTGGAGTGGCTTCCCACCCCCTTCTCCCAATGCCCTTTCTTTTTTTTTTAAAAGAAACTCTATATTCTTTTTTATTAAAATTTTTTTTTTAATTTTTGGCTGCATCGGGTATTCATTGCTGCACGTGGTCTTTCTCCAGTTGAGGCGAGCAGGGGCTACTCTTCGTTGCGGTGTGCAGGCCTCTCATCACGGTGGCCTCTCCCGTTGAGGAGCACGGGCTCCAGGCACGCGGGCTTCAGTAGTTGTGGCACATGGGCTTAGTTGCTCCGCGGCATGTGGGATCCTCCAGGACCAGGGCTCGAACCCGTGTCCTCTGCATTGGCAGGCGGATTCTCAACCACTGCACCACCAGGGAAGCCCTGCCCTCTCTATTTATCAGACAACTGCAGGAGCAGACTTACCAGTGAGGAGATACACAAACTGCCTGGATACTAGGCAGTCTGTATTTGGGTGCTGTCTCTAGATGTTGTCTTAGAATGCCAGATGCCTAACACCTGAAAACTTGGGGGCCTATGGGATGATACACCTGGAGGAGGCAGTTGCGCGTCCTAAGAGAAGTTGAGCTTGGTCCTTTGCATTTTAGTGTGCAATTTAGGGTCAATTTTTAAGTTACACATGCACACACACACACGTGTTGGGAGTTTGATTGGAATTGCATTGAATCTATAAAACATTTGAGGAGAATTTACACTTTTAAAATATCAAGTTTTATCCATGTTATGGTATAGCCATTTCTTCAGGTCTTCTTTGAGGTTTCTCAGTGAACTTTTACAATTTTTCCCATAGAGGTTTTACATATCTTTTATTAAATTTATTCCTAGATACCTGTTTTTTTATGTAATGATGTTTTAAATATTCATTTTTTGTTTATTGCTGTTATATAATATATAATCACTTTATTTCTGCAAGTTGATGTTGAATTCAGAGATTGTGTTAAACACTTACTAATTCTGATACTTTATCTGTAAACATTTTGCCCATTTCTTTTCAATCCTGTAGCTTTCTGTCTGTTTCTTGCTTTACTCGACTGACTAGGAACTCCAGTGTAATGCTGAATAGAAGTGGTGATAGTGGGCATCTCATTTTGTTCATAATTTCAAAGCGAAGTCTTCATCTTGTCAATATTTGCTGTATATATAGTATTTGAAGTATAGCAAGTTTTTGGGTAAATATTCTTTATCAAGTTAAAGGAAGTTTCTTCTCTTTCTAGTGGCTAAGAGTTTTTAGTCATGAAAGGGTGTTAAAATGTATCAAAAGCTTTTTCTCCATCTCCTGAGGTAATCATGATTTTTTTGCCTTATCATTCTAATATTGTTCTTTAAATATTTGTGAGGATACCTGCTAAAGCAGTAAAGTAATTCCAGTCCCAACTATTTTACTGCACGTGGCTTTTAAAGGAAATAAAAGGCCATAAAAAGGTTGTTCTTTCTCATATATCTTATCTTCAGATGAGTTCTATGAAGTGTTTTGCTGCTGCTGCACATTTCTTTTACAGTTTATAAAACTGTTTTTAGTTGCTCTATGACATCAGGAAATTGCTGTCCATATCTCCTATGGTTTTTGAAAAGTGATGATGCAAGGACTGAATCTCATTGTACTCGCCTGTAGAATGTCTAAAGGTGTCTTCCAACAGGTGACTTTCTTTCAGTGGGATTTCCTTACCTTTGCCCTCATGTAGAGCAGTTGCTAATTCAGGCATATCTTCTATTGATAGTAGAAAATGGTCTTTTACTCAGATAGGCAAAGGACCTGTCATAAGACAGGAGGAATGTCACCTTGAACACAGTCCTTCTTAATTAGTCTCCACCTTAAGTCAGGAATTCCCATCAGGCAGTTACACTCTGCGTTGGGTTGTCATGGATAGCTGCCCCATTCCCCTAAGCAGTTGTGGCTGGAGTAGCAGGCCTGTGTAAGGACCAGAAATGACTGAATTCCTGCTGTCCTGGCAATTTTTTTCTAATCTTGAGATTTCTTTCTCAGCTTCTAAATTATTTTTGTCAATGTCTTCTTTTTATTACTGCTCCTCTCTTCACCTCTTCACTCACCCTTTCTTCCTGTCTTAAAGGAAGGTTTATTCCATTCCATTTCTAGAACTAAGCCCTCTTCCTATCTCTCCCTAATATGCAGCATAATCTCGTTTCTTCAACTCGTCTCCGAGGTGTCTTTATTTGCTCCTTCTCCTATAACTACAAATTTCGCCAGATTGTCCCAATCTCTTACAGAGTACAGCTCTCCCCGTGCTTCTAGTGCTCCTTTTAACTGTCGTTTCATTTCCATCATTTCGTTTAAGGTAAACCTCTTCATGTGTGAGTGATTTATACCCAGTCTTGCATTTCTACTTCGTCTGTTCCTTTTCTGGAGCCTATAGCCTGGTTTTCACTTCTACCTCCAATTCACTGATTGTTTCCTAATTCTGTTTGCCAACCTTCACCTTCTTTAATGTTTCTGCAGTATTTGATGCCGTTGATCATTCCATGAAGCACTGCCTTAATCCTTTTCCTACCTTTGTTTCTGTCACATAGAACCCTCCTGATTCTCTTATTCTCTTCCCATCTTCTACCAGTAAATTATAATGTCAGTCATCTCTCACTTCACTCTTTTCCCTCTCCTACTTCTATCTTAGATCTCATCTATTTCTCATACTTAAACTATTATCCACTTAGGTAGTTCGTAAATTGGTATTTCTAGTCCTGATGTGTGGCCTGAGTCTTATTTTTCCCAACTGCTCGAAGACATTTCTTTCTCATTTCATTCTAGTATCTTGTTTCTTCTTGCCACTTCTTATCTGTAGCCAGATTCAGCACGTGTCTCCTGAAAACTGTTTCTTCCCTTAGCTTTCCTTTTCCAGTGGTGCTACCACTATTCTGTGTCATGTACACGCAAAACCTTTCCTCCTTCTTCCTTGCCCCCAACAGCCAGTCAGTCACTAAAACCTGTGCTTCTTTCCATAGAGTCCTTCTTATATCTTGTTCTTAGATTCACTAGTTATTGACATTGGTCACACTTGCTTTTATATCTCTCTAGATAGATACTTTTTTCCTGAACCATTTGAGAGTTAGTTGCAGACATAACTTTTCAACCCTAAATACTTCAGCAGACCTCTCCTAAGAACAAGGACATTGTCTTATATAATATGTTGTGCATAATTCTCTAATATACTTAATTACAGCATAATTAATTATTAACCACAACATAATTAACATTCAGGAAATTTAACATTAATATATACTGTTATCCAATATATAGTTCATATTTAATTTTCCCCATTTGACCCAGTAATGTCCTTTATATATATATAAATTTTATAATCCTAGTTTCAATTATGAGTCAAGGAGAGCCACTGTCTTTAGTTATGGTGTCTCTTGATTTCAGTTGTGTCTGTCGGGTTTTCTAACCTTGTTTTCTCTTCATTCTTGTTGATCCTGCACACTGGAACTAGATTCATTTTCCAGAGCACACTTCAGACTAGCTCCCTTGATCACAGACCTGTTCTGGTCCCCCATTATCAAGCTTTGACCCCCTGGCCAGGCATTCAAGGCTGTTCACAGTTTGTCCCTATTCTGTCTTGTCCTCACTTACCATTACGTCTAGCCAGATACCTTCTGCTCTAGCCAGAGTGGACCAGTCTTCATCACTTTGTAAATCCTGCTTCAGAGCCTCTGCCTGAATTGCCTTTCAACATCTCTTTGTAATCCAGCCTGTCATTCAAGCTCAGCTCAAATCCTACCACCCTAAAGCTTGTCCTGGTTACCCTGGCCTGTCATCATCTCTGTGGACAATATGTAGTGCTATTTCTGACCTTATGTACCTTAGTTTATGTAAGTTTGTATGTTTTCCCTACTTGACTAGACTGTTCTTTTCTTTGTGTTTGCCCTTGTCTCCCTCCCTGGATCTAGCATGGCCCCTTTTACTGAGTGAGGTGTCTACAGGTGAGTGTCACTAAAGAGTTCTCATGTCTCTAGCCTCATAAGCTTCTTCATGATTTAAAATGCTGCAGGTTGGAGTAAAGTTTGATTTCATAGTCTCTGGCATAGTCCTCAACTCTCCAGACTGTGCCATTTGGAGCTTATCTTGCCTGGGGCAGTTGGTTCCCTTCTGCTTTCAGAAATCCCCCAAACACAGCTCAATTTCATGGCTGAGGTGGGTATTGGTATTGATTTTGGTGAATTGAGTTTTGTTCAAAGAAAGTCATGTGAGTAGCCTAACATTCTGTTCTACCAGTGCCTCAACAGCAAAGCTGGATTTGGAACTCAATTGGGCTTTCAAGATTTGGTCATCAGAGTCATGGTTTAGTGCCTATGTCAAGGGAATTCATCCAGCCTTTTTATAGATTTCAATCTGCAATGGGCTGTCTCAGGAGATTTGGAACATATGCTTTGGGGCAGGTCTGAGCCCAAGAAACCTTGTAGTATGGAATTTAAATCTCTGCTAAGTATAAGCTGCTGAAATGGGAAAATGCTGAGGGCTCAAAATTGAAATGAACTGTTGAGACCTAAGATGAAAGGATCATAAATAAATGATGGTGCTTGTTAAATGTCCCTTCTGGGAACAGAGGTTGTGATAAGAAAGCTCATTAATGCCCTCCACACCCCAGTGATGTTTGAAGCAGACACCCTGATTTCTGTTTCAAAGAATGGAGGAAGAGTAAAGGACACACGTTTTGTGTGTTTTTAGTGAGGAAGGAGGAGCTGTTTGGGCCTAAGAGAACAAGACGTTCTGTTGAGTTTTAGTTCTTGTGAAAGGTGATAGTTGGCATGTCTAACTGTCTCTGACTAACTGTGTTTCTCTCTCTGAATGTTCCCGAGAAAGTGGAGGGGAGCCGAGTCCTGCCTTTTGTCCCATCACATCCCAAGCCCTTCTCTGCTGAGGCTTGAGAGAGAAGAATTTTGTGGCAGAATATTTTTCAGAGGCCAGTATCTTATTCCCTCAGGACAGCTCAGAGATTAGCAATAATGATTTCTTAAATTTCTAACATTGCTATACTTTGTTTTAAAAAAAGGAAAGAAAAGCTCAGACTGCTCCAAACTACACTTAATATCTGCTACAGTACACACTCTCACTTTCCTTTGCACTTCCTCAATGTACAGTCTCATTGATCGCCACTTGAAATTACAGAGAACCTTTTTGGTTTGTTTAATCGTTCCTTATTACTGGTTTAGGGTATTAGGATGATACTGTACACAAAACAGCAAAATTTGACCTTTAGAGCTGTTTGTTATCCAGCCTTTTCAATAAAACCTAGTGTTTGTCAAGACTGTAGTTATAGCAAAGCTTATTACCAATGATGTTACTTGGTTGTGTTGCAGATAAAACAAATTGTGTATCACTTTGATTGCTGATATGTAGGTGCCCTAAAAGGCTGGAATTGAGATTCAGTTCTACTGTTCTTGCTATTATTATTTATGATGCAAAAGAGGATTGGCCTGCTCTGAGATAAAAAACAGAATTTCTTTTTTAAAAAAATTTTTTTCTTCCAGCTTTATTGAGATATAATTCACCTAGGTCTTTATTTATTTATTTATTTATTTTGCGGTATGCGGACCTCTCACTGTTGTGGCCTCTCCCATTGCGGAGCACAGGCTCCGGACGTGCAGATCCAGCGGCCATGGCTCACGGGCCCAGCCGCTCTGCGGCATGTGGGATCCTCCCGGACCAGGGCACAAACCCACGTCCCCTGCATTGGCAGGTGGACTCAACCACTGCACCACCAGGGAAGCTCAAAAAACAGAATTTCTTGATCCCTAATTGAAAACCCTTTGCCAGACTTGGTGTTTGTATCAATCTAGGTAGACTAGGTAGCAACATAACTCCAAACTTTCAGTAGCAGAAAGGTTAATTTCTCACTCAGGCTGTGTGGCCGTTGTGTGTCTCTGCTCACTATAGTCACTCGGGGGTCCAGGCTGATGGAAATCTTCATCAACGTGTACTTTTCCACCTGGGCGCTTAAAGTGTGTTGGCTCTTAAAGTGACACATCCATTGCACTCACATTTCATTGGCCAAAAGCAAGTCACATGCTCTCACTTAAAGGCCTAGGAAAGTGCAGTCCTACCATGTACCCAAGATGGGGGAGAACCTGAAATAGTTTTGAATATTACTAATGACTTACCACAGTTGTTTTTTTTTTTTCATTTATTTTCTTAGAGGCAAAACAAATCCGACGTTTGCTTCAGTATCAATTTATAGGTGGAAACTTAGAAATTTTCGTATCAGAAAAATAGAGGAACACTCTTGTAAAAAGGAAACATGATTGAATCTTAGGAAAAGGCATCTCATGTAGCAGCTTTTCAGTTTCTCTAATGAAATACTTGGCATTTATGTCTTACATACTTCCCATATGAATTTAAGGTGACTTACAAAATAAAAATTCCTGAATAGAATAAATTGCTTCCATATCTGAGAGGCAGGTTCCTCTCTCCTTACAGAGGCTTTCTTCCAGTTATCTATCCTTACCTTGGTGGCTTTCTGACCTTGGTAAAGTACTGATGTCTGTTGAGAATGTTTTTGTCTTTTTTTCTCTGATTATCAAATAGCAAACATTTATTAATGAGGAGGCCACTGTGTTAGATATGGAGATACAAAGATGGAAAAGACAAATGTTCTGTCCTCAAGAGGTTCATGGTACAACTATAAAGATGGGTCACATAGAGACATTCCTGGGTCTTGGACTAAAGCAACATTTTTGGAGAAGGAGCCTTAAGTTGAATGTCATTTTTTAGAAGGCATGTTATTATATGAGGGAGCTCTCATTTTGTACTACTTTTTATAGAAGTGATCACAAGCACTGCATTTAGTCAAATATATATAGTATATTTGCATATTGTACTTCATAAAACTAAAATGTATATACATTATTTATATAGAATAACATGGTACCTAATTGTGAGCTCTTTTATTTAATGATATTTAATCAGAGGTAGAGAAAGAAGAATGGAACTTTAAAGAAATAGCTGTTTCTGGGGCTAGCCTCTGAAATGGAGGAGGGGCAGGATAGATGGTGGCCCATCTACAGCTTTTGCCTGAGAGCCTGAGGTCCTAGATATGGAGCATGTTGGGCAGCCTACTGACTGAGTGCAGTGGCCCGTGCTAGGTGTGGCAAGGCTGGACCAGCACCACAGGTGTGACGGCCCCAAGTCAGGTAGCTGGAGGAAACCATTAGCAACTTGAGGTAGAAGATCACTGCCAAGTGAGAAGAGCAATGAGGTCTGTATGAATTCCTGAGTAGAATACAGTTAGCCCTCTGGATCTGAAGATTCCACATCCGCAGATTCAGCAAACCTCAGACTGAAAATATTTGGGGGATAAAAACATTCCAGAAAGTTCTAAAAAGCAAAACTTGAATTTGCCATGCTGCCAACTATTTATATAACGTTTACATTGTATTTGTAACTATTTATGTAACATTTACATTGTATTAAATATTATAAGTAATATAGAGATGATTGAAAGTATATGGGAAGATGTACGTAGGTTATATGCAAATACTATGCCGTTTTATATAAGGGACTTGAGCATTCACGGGTTTCAGTATTTGGTGTCAGGGTCCTGGAATCAGCCCCCAACAGATACCATGGGTGGACTGTAATCATTCAAGGGGAGGGTAATAATAGAAAGGGAAATTAATGTTGATTGGGCAGCTGCCAAGTTCCGGGCATTGTGCTAGGTACTTTTTTTTTTTTTTTGTGGTTTGCGGGCCTTCCTCTGCTGTGGCCTCTCCCGTTGCAAAGCACAGGCTCCGGACGCGCAGGCCCAGCGGCCATGGCTCACGGGCCCAGCCGCTCTGCGGCACGTGGGATCCTCCCAGACCGGGGCGCGAACCCGGTTCCCCTGCATCGGCAGGCGGACGCGCAACCACTGCGCCACCAGGGAAGCCCATGTGCTAGGTACTTTAAGCCCAATAATCTTTAATACAGTAGATAGTAACATCCCTGTGTAACAGATCAGCAAGCTGAGGCTTAAAGTGCCTAAAACTTAAACAAACAAACAAACCAAAAAAAAAAAAAAGTTCTTTCCACTATACTACAGAATTTGAGAATTAAAAAGCACGAATATTATAATAAATATGATATGTAAAAATTTACAGAATATGTTGACTTCTGATTCCAAAACCAGATTTCCAGGAGACCAAACAGTAGGAACAAAGGCTAAAGGTATGGCAAGGGGTGGGGAGGAATGGGAACATTAGGGGTGAAGGCCACTGGAGATTGGGAACTTTGCATAAACTCCCACTAGACAAAGGGTCTGCCAGCTGAGGCATTAGTGACATTTTGGGCAGTGCAGTTGTTCATTGAACTGTGGATATCCCTGACCCCCTCTACTAAATGCTAGTAGGTCCTCTGCCTGATACATTTCCAAATGCCCTCTGGGGTGGGAGCAGTGCTATCCTAGATGAAGAGCACTGAGTTAGAGTAGGGTGTGTGTATGGGATTAGGCCGAGAGAAGTTTGAAGAAGTAGATGATGATCAGACTGTGGAGAGCCTTGTCCTCTGTGTTTCTGAGTCCAATGTACGCTCCCCAGTGCCCTTCTCACCAAGCAGTTTTGATACTTCCTCATTCTTAAAGCATTCTTTGTTTCTAGTTTTAGGTTTTATCTGCCTTTCTGGCCATTTCATCTGGCATCCCTCTTCTCTTTTCTTTTAGACACTCTTTTCTTAGGAAATCTCACACAATCCCATGACTTCAGTTATCTTTCTGCTAGTGATTCCTAAAGTACCATCCGAACTTACTTCACTTCAAACTCAGTTATGTCCAAAATTGAATCTCTGTCCCCCTGTATTTCCAGACTGACAGTTCTGGAAAGGTTTTAGGAAAACTTTTCTTGGCATTCCCCTCCCTTCCCATAGACTGAAATAGATATACTTATCTTGTTTCCCCCCCCCCGCCCCCCGAGCACCTTCAATTACTTTTGCTGTGACATTTAACACAGTGTGTTGTTTTTGCTTATTTGCCTGTTTAAGAGCACACACTCCAGAGCCTGCATGTCTCGGCTTGATTCCTGGCTCTGCCGCTTAAGAACCATATGGCTTGTGCCTTAGGAACTTATGTGTGGACAGGAAATCATGATAGCACCTAGCTTATATGGTGGATGTGAGCATTAAATATATGGAAAGTGCTTAGAACATAGTAAGTATTTATTTCATTCTTTTGTTTGTTTACTCCCCGCCACTTCCAGATACTGTTAAGGTAAGGATCAGACTGTCTCGCTCACTACTGTATTTCCAGATATTAGCACAATACTTGGCACATACTGGTTATTCATTGTTGAATTCATTTGTCCATCTACTACTAGCGAAATAGTTAATCAAAAATTCCTTTCTTCATGAATCTTATATCTACTAGAGGGAGACAAAATAAAATAAATGTTAGGTGGTAATAAGTGCAGGAGAGAAAATAAAGCAGGCTGAGGGGTGGGTAGGTATGGCTTGATATTTTATATAGGGTGCTTAGGAAAGGCATCCCTGATAAGATGACATTTGAGCAAAAGCCAGAAGAAAGTAAGAGAAGAGAGAGATAGGTTCTTCCCTGGAGAAGAACATTCCAGGTAAATGGAACAAGTCCAAAGACCTTGGGGCTTGTATAGCTGAATGGAAGTGAGAAAGGGGGGGAAATAATAGGAGATGAGGTAGGGATGGGGAAAGAGGAGTGGATAAGTCATCACTGCCTCTGGAGAGGGGAGCTAGGTAAGTGTGGGGACTAACTTTTCAAAAATGTTGTACCATGTGCATATATAGCCTATTTATCACCCTGGGTCTTCTAGGCCCAGTGCACTGAAGAAAGAGTACAGTCCTCTCAATATAAGCTTTATACAGTAAACAGTTTAAATTTCTCTCTGCTGCTCTGAGGCAAAGTCTGAGCTTGAAGCTAGGTAAGTTGTAGATTGTCTACACATTATCCCTTCACCTTAGCCTAGGAACTGTGATTAACTCTGGAGTACAAGTGGGAGGGCCAAGGGAGTGTGTGCCCAGCAGTAGTAATGGCCCAGAGTACACCTCAGGACGCATTTATGAGTCTGAAAACACATCGACCTAGATTGGGGAAAACAATTTGCTACATTGACATCTTGGTCATTGATAAATCTTTGTGGCCTTTTCTGCTTATGACCTCAAGAATCAAGGTCCATATTCTGTAGAGAACAAGTTGCTCGATCTGTTTCTGAAGTTAGCCAGGTCTGTACTGTGAGACATTTTTAGCAGGTTAGCGCAGAGGGATGCCCAGACCCATCCCCCTGCGGTTGAACTCCTGAGAGCACTGAAGGGAAGTCATCCTGTCAAAGCCTGGAGTTGAGCACTTCCTGTTTTTTTGCCCAGTCACTATACAAGTGCATCCCTTTAGATTTTCAGAATCCATATATCTGAATTTACCCTAGAAGAATCATGTTAATGTTGTTTAGAAACCTCAGGGAAGGAATGGAAGGTTCCTTGCTGACTGGGTCTGACCCCTTGGGCTTTAAGACTGCTGCTTCTTTTCCTACCTACAGAATGAGAGAAATGGGCACATTCCACACAGGTCTGTCCCTTGCACCCTGCTGGCTTTCTCTTTTTACATTCATCCTTGGGCACTCCTCTGCTTTGATACAGATGGGCGACAGATCTACATCTCATTCTGACCCAGGCTAAAGGCTTGTGTTATGGGAGTGTACTTTCCATCTGGATGACGTGCCATCACTTCCAACTTAGTGTACACCAAACCGCTCATTTTCTCCTCCTTTCCTCACCTCCTCTCTTGCCTACCCCTCACCCACTTACCCACTCAGCCATGATCTTCTCTTCTTAACTTTCCTTATTCTGTCAGCAATATCATCTTTCTTCAAGGCATGAAATCTCAAGGATGTGTACTTTGCTTTTTATTTCCAAGTGGTCGCAAAATGGTATTGGTTCTTCTTTCAGGGTCCGCTTCAGTCCCACCCCTGCCTTTCCTTCTCTTTTCCTTTCCCCTTTCCTTTCCTTTTCCTTCCTGGGTAACTAATATATCAGCTCTAGGTAACTACAGCAGCTATATCCAGTCTTTCTCCCAACCTTTTTCACTCAGTCTAATCTTCCATAGAAAACATTTCTCCCATTTTCCCTTCAGTCTACATTCTTCCTTCTGGCCTCAAAGGATCTCTGGATTGTGGATCCTCTTGTCCCTCAGGCTGTCTCTGCTTTGGAACAGAGACCCCTCAGGCCAATCAGACAGTTTTCCTCTGTTTTTCATACATACCTTGTCAATTCCCACCTCTTTGCCTTTGCCTTGTCCCCACCCTGAAATACCCTCATCTTCTCCCTAACAAGCTTTCAAGATTTCAGCACCCAGCTCAAGTTTTACATTTGATGAAGTCTTCTCTGAACTCCGGTATTGTAGGTCTCCAAGCTATTTGTCTTCTTACTCTTGCTTTAAAGTTTTTATTCCTAATTTTTTCCAATAGGTTTTGAACTCTTGGAAACTATTATGTGATAGTTTGTTGGTTATCTGAGCAGTACAGGGCACTCAAATATAGTTGGTAGGTTGATTGTTGCAGTTGATTGATTGTCCAAATTTTGTGTGGTTTTTAAATTTTTTTAATTTTCAAAGCACTTTTCAGATATAATGTCTGATTAACACAGCTAGAGGCCTACTTTTAAAAACTAGATTCTAATTAGACCTCAACTTTCAAGGTTATGACCTGTGTACACCCACTAGTTTCAGGGCATACATCAGTCTATCACTTAGCTTTGCCTTTGCTCCCTTTGGAGATAACATCTGGGTGGACTCAGGAGGAGCCCTGTGTTCCTTGAGTGGGATTCTGCCTGAAATGGCTTCATGGGTTCTGGCTCTACTAGATTCTAACTTTGTGACTTAGGCAACCCTCCTAAAGACCTCCTTGTGCCTCAGTTTCTTCAGTTGTAAAACAGGGATGATACCATATTTAATCGATTCTTAGACTCCCTTTTTTGGTAATATTTATAACTTTACATATCAAATCCAGATTTGTCTTACAATCAATGGCATTTCACAGTTTAATTAGCATTTCAACATTTTCCTTTTTAGTGATACATAAAATAATGGTGTGATTTATAATCAAAGAGTCTTGGCATCTACCATTCACGGTTATTTTGAGGATTGGAGTTAGTGGGTAACTGCTTAGCTCAATAAATGATGATTTTTGTCTTTATTTTTACTTTTTTCCTACAGTTCTCTCTGCCTTCAATATTACCCCCTTAACTTCATCCTTTACACACCTGCCTAATGACATATTAAAAGTGTGTTTTTGACTAACTCCCTTGTTTGAATTTTTCAGTAGTTCTGTATCCCCCCATAGCAGTGATTGTTAAGGAGAAGGAAGAAATGCCTCATTCCTTCCCCTGCCTTCCTCCAAACCCTTATGAATGCTAAATGACACTGGGTGATTGAGAGAAGTGTATAATACAAGTGAATTTTTGTGAATGTAGAAAAAGAAATGGGGACCACTGACAAAAGGATGGAGCTAAGGCCCTTTAACATAGACCTCCAAGATCTTTCCCAGCCTGCCTCTCTAGCCTTACCTCCTGCCATTTCCTCCTTTGAACTTTGTGTTCCAGCAACACCGACTATTTATGTAACTTGTCTTTAAGGATGTTATAGCTTTGTAAATTTTTGCCCCAGCATGTAAAGGGCTAGAGAGGATGGGCAAGGTCCAGGGCCTTTCCAGGAGCAGTGCTTTAGAAGGAACAGGAACTACAGAGATGGAGATCATCTCCTTAGAAGCAGGCTTGTGGATCTAAGCATGGCATTTGGAACTTTTTCTTAATAGTCAAATAAATTGTGCTTCACTTACCTGCCTGCCTGCCATTTGTTCAGATTAAAGAGAATGATATAATCCCAGGGTAGAGGGCAGGGACTTATTCTTTGCTGCTCCAGAGGGCACAGATAGGGTCAGGAGATGGCAATGGTCCCATGCACATTGTAGCTCAGTACAGTTAAGAACTTTCTAACAGCTATTACTGTTCCACAGTAGATGGAGCAGTTTAGGAACAGTTGTGAGCTCTTTTCACCTCAGTGAAGACTCTGTTCTGTCTCAAGAGCCAAAGAATAAATTCCTGCATTGGGAAGGAGGTAGGGCAATTATAACCACTACTAGTATTCATCAAGTACTTAAGTGTGAGGCACAAGTGTTTTAAATACAGTGCCTCATTTATTTCCTGCATCATTTTATTTTATCTTTAAATAGGTATGTCAGGTAAGAACTCTTGTTCTCCCCATTTTACAGATGGAGAAACTGAGCTTTGGAGCTAGGACGCCTCAGTTTCTCCAAAGTCACACAACTAGTAAGTGGCAGAGATGGAATTCAGACCCTGGACTCTGATTTCAGAGCCTGCACTCTCCACACAGCTATGCTCCCCTTAGTGTCCTCTCCTGCTTTAGCATTCTCAGTGTGGTAAGAATGTATTAAGCTCATGTTTTGTTAGCAGATAACCAGCCAGAGAGAGGATAAAATTCAAGCGAACAAAGCCTGGACCATTTTCTTTACAAAGTGTTGTGCTTAGCATTTGGGACCAATATTGCAAACAGGCAGGAAATGAGGGAGGATGAAACAGTAGACAAAAAAGAAAGTCCTGCTAGAACATTTTTAAAAAATTACTTCACAGAGAACTCTGACTCACTATAGGAATTTTTTTTTTTTTTTTTTTTTTTTAAGGAAGGAGTAAAATACAATGAGTATACTTTGCTACAGTCAACAATACATACTCAAGAGCACAAAACAGGACTTCCCTCGTGGTGCAGTGGTTAAGAATCCGCCTGCCAATGCAGGGGACACGGGTTTGAGCCCTGGTCTGGGAAGATCCCACATGCCGTGGAGCAACTAAGCCAGTGCACCACAACTACTGAGCCTGTGCTCTAGAGCCCATGAGCCACAACTACTGAGTGCCACAACTACTGAATCCCGCGCGCCTAGAGCCCGTGCTCCGCAACAAGAGAAGCCACCACAATGAGAAGTCCGCACACCACAACGAAGAGTAGCCTCCGCTCGCCACAACTAGAGAAAGTCCGCACACAGCAACAAAGACCCAACGCAGCCAAAAATAAATAAATTTATTTTTAAAAAGCACAAAACATAAAACCAGCAAGTGAGTAATCCTTTTTAAAGAAGACGTATTATGGGCTTCCCTGGTGGCGCAGCGGTTGCGCGTCCGCCTGCCGATGCAGGGAAAAAAAAAAAAAAGAAGAAGACGTATTAGGAGAGCATAAAGAATAGTTTTGTTTGGAGACTTTACCATGATTTTTTTTCTTTTTTCTTTTTTAATTTTATTTATTTTTTGGCTACGTTGAGTCTTCGTTGCTATGTACAGGCTTTCTCTAGTTGCAGCAAGTGGGGGCTACTCTTCATTGCAATGTGTGGGCTTCTCATTGCGGAGGCTTCTCTTGTTGCAGAGCATGGGCCCTAGGCACGTGGGCTTCAGTAGTTGCAGCGTGTGGGCTCAGTAGTTGCAGTGTGCGAACTCTAGAGCACACAGGCTTCGGTAGTTGTGGTGCACAGGCTCAGCAGTTAAGGTGTGTGGGCTCTAGAGCTCAGGCTCAGTAGTTGTGGCGCATGGCCTTAGTTGTTCCACGGCATGTGGGATCTGCCTGGACCAGGGATCAAACCCATGTGCCCTGCATTGTCAGGCAGATTCTTAACCACTGCACCACCAGGGAATTCCCTAAAGAATAGTTAATGAGCTACTGGGTGATTAGCCATTTCCCCTGCCTGGATAGCTTCTCTTCCATTTACTGGTTAGTTTAAGGCCCAGCCTCGTCTAAACTTCCACAGCATTTTGTACTTGGGTCACAGTCTACCTTTTATTATAGTTAATTCCATACATGTTTTATCTTCCCTCCTTGACTAAGCCCTTTGAGGCCAGGATCCAAATCTTATCTTCATTTCTTCCTTCCGGCTTTTAACATTCTGTGATGTTAAGCATATTTAAAACCAGATATTGATAGGACTTTCCTGGCAGTCCAGTGGTTATGACTCAGCAAGCACTTCCAGTGCAGGGGTCACAGGTTCTATCCCTGGTCGGGGAGCTAAAATCCCACATGCTGTGCGGCGCGGCCAAGAAAATAATTAAAAAATTAAAAATAAAAAAAAATAAAAATAGACATTGTTACAGATCACATTCTTTTAGTGAAAATGAGTGAATACTTGAACCTAATACATTATATTGTGTGTGGGGGTACAGTGGGCTCACTTATACATACTTAGTATATACAGATTCATCTCTAACCATTTGGCAAGAAGAAAGAGAATTAAATTCTAAATACAGAATGATTCTGTCCACAATTCTACTCCTTTAGTCTGTGCCTGGAATGAGTGTGAGAGGGAAGATTTGAATCCGCTCTTCTTTGCCTCTCCTCTCATGTGCCTGTCATGTGCCTCCCATGAGCATCTTACTGTGTTTAGAGTGATTTTAATGCTTAAAGAGACAATACAGATTTTCAATCTGTGTGGTCCCTAAACAAGCCAGCCACTTTATCTAGTACTTAACTGAGGACAAAAAAAAGTAATCAAGAGGAAAGACTAGCCAGTTGGACTGCTTTGGTGATTTAAGGGATTTTGGCTATGCATAGTTTCCATCTTACTTGGTGACTTTAGAACTTAAACCTTATATAAGATGAGATTCCACTATTTTCTCATTTTTTCACTGTGTGATCATGTGAGTGAAAGAGAAAGAAAATCAAGGGCTAGGGATTGGGTCTTATGGAATTTCATGACAAGACATCTGGAGAAAACTGTGGAAAATGTCTAGTCTAAAAACCAAGGAAGGTCATGAAAGTGGTTTAGGAGACACTAATAGCAAGGAAAAGAGAAAAACAACTTTACAAAGCAGGTTGCTTTCTTTGCCTGCCCTCTTTACTTTAGCAGAGCATACCAGGTTTCTGGAAGGCATTTTTATGCCCTCTTCCCCTTTTCGTTTCTTTCTAAAATGGATAATATGGGAACTAGAGACTTACTCTGGGCAAAATGACTCTCAGATGATTTTCTCTTCCCCTATCAGTACTGAGTCCACTTGAAACATCCTCCTACCCTTTGGCCTATTAATAACCACCACACCCCCTAGCATAGATAAAGAGATGATGCATACCCTATCCTACCAAGAATCTCTTCCCTCCTTACTCTCTGGAGGCCTTTCCTAGGAACTGATGAAACCAACCAAGCTTTTTGACTTGGGGTAGAAAAAGTTATTAGCACTTAGATTTTATATAGTAGACTAGATATTTTATTAGTGATTAACAGTTCTTTTTTAAAACTTGAATGTTGCAATATTGGCATCCTCCTGTTCCAGTACAAGCACTGTGACCATGCTCTTTTGTATTTGATGAGTGTTTTATTGTCTTCTCTGTGGTAATAGTTGTTTTAAGAAAGATATGAGGGACTTCCCTGGTGGCGCAGTGGTTAAGAATCTGCCTGCCAATGCAGGGGACACGGGTTCGAGCCCTGGTCCGGGAAGATCCCACATGCCACGGAGTAATGAAGTCCGTGTGCCACAACTACTGAGCCTGCACTCTAGAGCCCACGAGCTGCAACTACTGAGCCCGTGTGCCACAACTGCTGAAGCCCGCATGTCTAGAGCCTGTGCTCCACAGCAAGAGAAGCCACCACAATGAGAAGCCCGCGCACCACAACCAAGAGTAGCCCCCGCTCGCCACAACTAGAAAAAAAAAAAAAGCCCGTGCACAGCTACGAAGACCCAGCACAGCCAAATAAAAATAAAAAATAAAAAAAATAAAAAATAAAAAAAAAAATATGAGAGTATGGATACGTAGTGGGGATGTGAGCCCTTGTCTTGTGTGATACAGCAGGCTTTCATCCTCCAATGCAGAATACCTGGAGAGGGATCTAGTTTAGAGATTTCTGTGGATATGATTGAGCTTGGAGAGTGGTGAGTGTTGACATGTCACTACCCTTTCTGCCCATGGAGTTCTGCTAGATGGGTTCCTGCTATCCCAATATAGAACTGCATTTTACTATAGAAACAGTATTATTCATGGTACTTAGTTGTAGATGCAGGGGTGCTTTATGGTATCACATTCTAGGTAACATTATGGATTTGAGTCAGCTTTTGTGTCCTGTTTGCATGAGAACCTTATTTATTATAACTATAGAAAAATACATTGTAAGTTTAATACTTAAAAATAAACTTTTGGGACATGGAGACATGTCCATACATGTCTGGAGACTGTATTTTTACTGGAGGAAAAAGAGTGATGATGTTTGTTATCTTCAAGCTCCAGGTCAGTTTGCTTTTAGTGATTGCTGGAGGACAGAGGGAACGAAAAGTGCCCAGTGAACTGAGAAGGTATCTTGAGACTGAAAGACAAGACAGGCAGCTCTGTATAATCAATGGATCAGTTTATTATAGGGTAATTCACTCACAGGGTGGGATCGGGCAGTGATCTGGAAGCATTTGCAGCTACACTCCACACTGCCGAGGGGCCCTTGGGACAGTTTCATAGTTAACCTAGTGTAGGGGGGTATGTGCTTGGAAATGGGACATGCATTCCTAAGTAAGATTTATGAATGGGTTACTAGTCTCATGGGTAACCAGGTATATGTCAGCAAAGGTCTTCATCATTGTTTGGGAACTAACAGAGCATAGAGGCCACCTGGTCAGAATGATTACTAAACAATATCTATTACATACCAGTCCCCTGACAACAGAGAAGTGATTACCGCACAGCACAGTCCCGGTAGGACCAGCAGAAGGACAGGAGGAACTGTATGTGCCTAAGATGGCGTCAGTTATGCTAACAGCCATAGACAGTGATAGCTTCTGCTCACCTGGGATTGGATTCAGAACTTTTTTGTCTTCAGTGAGAAACATAACCAAGGATAAACTTTTGAAGATCCTGGAATCCTCTATTCTTGGATAGGTTTGTTAAAACTGACTTGTCTCCACCCCCTGTAGTTCCAGAGCTGTGTCCCTAAGGAGCACCTCTGTCCTTGAAGTGACACTTTAATTTTCCCTTTTAGACTGTATCAATCCTGACATGAAACGAGCAAGCTCATTTTAACCCAGTTTTATCTGTGGAGGTTAACTCTTGTGTCCCAGGCAGTGGAGTGTGCTTCTCAGTGCCAGAATGGGAAGCCAGGCCAACTCAAAAGGCCTGTATCTCTTCAAAATCAGGACTTGTGAACTGGGTGAGCCTCTTTCATCCATTCAGCTAGATTTATGAAGTACCGCTGTTACGAAGCACAGTGCTTGGCACTGGAGACCCAGAAAAGAATATGACATAGATTCTGCCTTCAAGGAAAATCATGGTGGAGGAGAACAGACAAGTGAAAAATATGACAGTGCACTGAATTGAGTGCCTCAGGAGAGATGCATATTGGGCACAGCAGTATCACTGAGAAGAGGGTGATTGTCTCAGCCTAGAGAGGTCCTTAGTCTTTCTTGAATTTACTCGGCCCAAGTCTTAAGTATTCATCACCTCAAATCTTGTAAGAATGGTTTTGCAGTCTCTGATTTTTACAGAACTGCTTAACAGGATCAGCGTGAAGAATGGTAGAAGGTAGTGAGGGTTAGTATTAGCAATTCTCAGCAGAGTCGGCAGCATGACAAGCCCTAGTTCAATTAGAGAAGTGCTTTCTTTCCATCAGGAAGTCCCAGCAGGTTAAACAGTCATTTAACTCTCCTTCGATGCTTCCCTGTGTTATTTTCCCCTTTCTGTGCATTTTCACAGTGGAACTGCTTACCAGGCCTTTGTTGGCACAGAACCTCTGATTCAAGCTCTTCAGAACAGGAGAGTCATACCTTCCAGGAGTCCCAGAGCTGTACCTAAGCACTATTGAATGCTCAGCATGCACCAGATTTATTCTTCTTATTTCATCTGTTAGTAAACTGGGTCACAGGAACACTTCCTGAGGGAGCCCAGGGTACAAACTTATAGGTTTCTATCCTGATCAGGACATTTCATATTGCCTCTAGGGAATGAGATGGGGAAGGTCTCAAACAGTTAGCTTATACTGACAGAAAAGAATAGAGGGGGGCCACATTGGATGCCCAGTGGATTCCGTTATATAGAAGCAAGTACGTTCAACAGAGGAAGGATGATGTGACAGCTTCCTGGAAAAGAAAAATGAAGGAGACGGATGTCCAGATGTGTGGGGAGGAGAGAATAGAGTCTCGATAGCAGGTTAGATTGCCTTCAGAGGAATAGACATCTTGACTGGTAATCATTCCTACTTTTTGACTGTTTTGAGGGTTGTTGTTTTTCTCTTTAATTAATTTACTTCTTTAATTTTGGCTGTGCCAGGTCTTAGTTGTGGCATGTGGGATCTTTGTTGTGGCATGCGGACTTCTTAGTTGTGGCATGCATGTGGGATCTAGTTCCCCGATCAGGGATCGAATCCAGGCCCCCTGCATTGGGAGCGCAGAGTTTTACCCACTGGACCACCAGGGAAGTCCCTTTGAGGGGTTTTAAGAGACAGAACTATAAACACCAATTTTCACTCATTAAAGTTTGGCCATAAATTTATGTATCTTGATCTTGTAAAACACAGTTTCCAACCAGCATTTTACCTGTTAACATTTCAGATTCATCACCCAAAGTATTTCCTCTGTTGCCTTCGCCTCACATCAAGATAACCTATTTGTTTATTAGGGTTATCTTAATCTTTTTATTCAGATTAAACTCTTCCCTGTTGTAATTACTCTTGGGTCAAATTACCAGGGTATTTGCCAGGAACTAAGAAATCAGTAGCACTTTTGTTTAAACACTTCTGAATGAATTTTGCTAGAGAGCTATGAATTACTATTACTTGATAATTGATATTTGTTCAGTGCACACTGCGTTAAGCTGGGTTTAGGGCTCTTGAGGACCTTTACCTCTTTGCTGTCTTCTATTCTTGTGGTTTTTATTGCCACCTACATGACTCAGGTTTCAGATTTCTTTTTCCCCCACCTCAGTTGGTTTGTTGGTTTGATCCTTTAACCCTCAGTGTACTCTGAGGTACTTACCTACATTTCTGCTACCATCCTTAAGATCAGTCCATCAGTCAGCTCCTGTCATTTAACAGAACCATTCTTTGTGATCTCTTTTTTCTAGTTTTTTAAGTACATGAGTTTGGTATTGATTCTTGGCTGCCTTCTCCCCACACTCATGCTTGGCAACCTCCAGCTTTCTCAAGGCCCTTCTATCTCCACTCAAAGAAATGTCACCCATCTTTCATGGTCCACTTCATAGTCAGTGGAAGGAAGTCTTCACTGACTTGTCAGGTTAACATGGGCAGCTGGTGAGCTAATCCCTAGCTGCTCATCCTTTGCTCATTTACACTGCACGAGTCACTGTGCTTACCAAAGGTCAGTTGTGATTGTTTCAGACCTGTTGATGCCAGTTATATTGGTATTGTAAATAAGTAACTTAATTAATAATATATAGATAAACCATGAGTGAGGAAAGAGACTTGTTCTATGAAAACTTAACTTGCTTTGGAAAGGCAAGTTACTTAAAAAAGGAAATGAAGTTGAATTAGGTTTGGACAGGATAACTATAGGAGACTAGAGGTGGAGGACTCCTAAAATCTAGAAAAATTCTGTGCTTCCTGTTTCACAGGAGTCTGAGTTCTCCCTCTCCTTTAGAGAAACTGGAAATTGTGGATGATACATTATGAGTGAATTTTATACAAGAAAAAGGCATAGATCTCTAACTAGCAGAAAAGATCTTTTGGGCTCTACATCAAAAATTTGATGGCTCTCAAAGTAGTGTTTATAGCAGATGATTGTGGGCTTGGACATTGGGGGAAAAGTTACAATAAAAGTCAAAATAACTTATCTTTTTTACATGAGTTGTCGGTTTTAAATGCTATCCATTGAGGGTAAGGAAATCAGTGTTATTATTCTGCCTCCCTCTTTTTTTCCCCCGTGTTTCCTAATTTTTTGCTAGCTGTAGCTTTCTACATTGTCAAAGCATATAGCATGGGCATTCTGTTGTCACCGTAATCCCATTTGTCTTAGTCCTACCATTAAGGGGATTCAGTGCTCACCGCCAGTCTTTCTGCCATGGTTTTTCCAGTCACCTCTTGGTTAGCAGAAGTGTTTTCTTCTGTAGATTCCTCAAAAAAGACTCATGGGAACAATATTTCCTATTCTGTTACTCTTGATTGACAGTCACCTAGGTGTAAAATTCTTGGGTTACCCTTTGTCTCGTTGGGAATTTTTGTAAGTATTACTCCTTTTTCTGCTAGCATTGAATTTTACCATTGAAATTTTCAAGATTTTATCCCTCTTTTAAGTGATTTGATCTTTTTGCCTGGTTGCAGAAATTGAGAAATCTTACCTTCAAAGTCTGTCTTGGCACTGACTTTTCTGGGTCAGTTTTTCCCTGGGATACAATGTGCCCTTTCAAGAACATCTTGAACTATATTTTTACATCATCTTTATGAACTGAGTCTTTACACATTTGTTCTGTTTCTATGTTACAGTTTTCTTTTATGCATATGTTATAGCTCCTTTGCTGTCTTCTGTAACTCATTTTCTCCCTATTCCTTTTAATTCTTTTTTTCATTTCATTTTAGTTGCTTTTAAAAAATTTCTCCCCTTTTTGTTCCTCCCTATATTTTCAGCAGTCTCTCCTGCCTTTTGTTCCTTCCAGTTTCATTATTTCTGTATGTTTTTTCCCTTCCACTTATGTCTTCTCTTCTTGTCTCCCTGCCTCTCCCATAAACTCTTGCACTTCTGCTTTGAGCTCTTGCTTCATAGTTTTCTTTTTTCAATTTTGTAAAGTATTTTATTACATTTTATCTGCTCTATCACAGCATTTTTCTGGTGTGTAGTCTTAGTCTGCCCTTTGGGTTTCCTGTTTCTTTCCTAATTTTTTTCTTGTTGCATCTTTATATAGATCCTGTGCAGATTTCATTTTTATAACTCATCTTTAAATAGGTGAGTTTTTCAGGGACCAGCTATTTGCAGGATGCTTGTTTAGGGGAGGTCCCGAGTCTATGTTCCAGGCTGGCTGCAGTTGTTCTCATGATTTCAGGTTCCGGATGAGTTCCTTTACCCTTTATTTCTATCTAGGCAAGAGAGATGGGCGTCTGCAGTTTTTCCACCATGCAAAGGCTATCTTCTCCGCTGCCACAGAGACTGGCTCTGTGAGGCAAATAGAGCTTGTTTGGGTGGTTTCTCATTTAGCCCCAACTCCAGGTCCAAGGAAGTTCCTGTCTTCCAAAAACAAGGAATCTGTTTGGTCCCAGAGGGTGTGTTCTTTACCTACAAAAAGTTTATTTTTGCAGGTCTTCCTGAGCTCTCCAGCTCCTGTGTCCTCTCTCGGTAGCATCCTTTTTTTTCTTCTCAAAAGGAAAAGAGCCCTTGCTTGAGCTCCTTGCTTTTGACAGTTTTTACACCTATTTTGGCACCTGGGATTGTGGTTATCTTCTTTTTTTTAAAATGTATTTATTTGTTTTTTTTTAAATTTTTGGCTGTGTTGGGTCTTTGTTGCTGTGTGTGAGCTTTCTCTAGTTGCGGCGAGCGGGGGCTACTCTTTGCTGCAGTGTGCGGACTTCTCATTGTCGTGCCTTCTCGTTGCAGAGCACGGGCTCTAGGCGCATGGGCTTCAGCAGTTGTGGCATGCGGGCTCAGTAGTTGTGGCTTGCGGGCTCTAGAGCGCAGGCTCAGTAGTTGTGGTGCATGGGCTTAGTTGCTCCGCAGTGTGTGGGATCTTCCCGGACCAGAGCTCAAACCCGTGTCCCCTGCATTGGCAAGCAGATTCTTAACCACTGCACCACCAGGGAAGCCCTGTGGTTATCTTCTAATTTTGTTGAAAATGGAGTTTGCATTTTTATTTATTTCTCCTTTTTTGCACTTGAAACACATTTTTTTTTTTTTTTTTGCGTTACGTGGGCCTCTCACTGTTGTGGCCTCTCCCGTTGCGGAGCACAGGCTCCAGACGCGCAGGCTCTACGGCATGTGGGATCTTCCCGGACCGGGGCACGAACCCGTGTCCCCTGCATCGGCAGGCGGGCCCTCAACCACTTGCGCCACCAGGGAAGCCCCTGAAACACATTTTGAATAGCATTTAAAAATTATGACTTCATGATGCAGTGTTCAAATCAGAAGTCTTAACTGATGTTATCTATTAACCAACCACTGGTCCCCATGATATCCTCTGTTAGGCCTTTTACTACACCTTCTCCATAAAGCCTCCACCACCACACTGTCATCCATCTTTTAAGCACCTGAAGCCCAAGGAAGATGCTATGAAGATGCTTTTCAGACTTATGAAAAGTCTTTTATTCACTCAACGTGCCTACTCCACACTGGGCATTGTTCTAGGCCTTGGGGATAAAGCATGAAAGACTTTCTACTAGACCTTTGACACCCCCTGTTCAGATGAAGAGGGTGGAAGACTCAGTTTGGGATTTTGAGGGAGTATGGTGGAAAGGGTAGAACATGAGCTCTGGAGTCAGACAGACCTAGATTCAGTGATCAGTTCTGCTACTAAATATTTGACATTGGGATAGTTTATTGACTTTTCCATGTATCGGTTTACCTCAGATGGATGTTACAAAATTAAAATAAGTTGCATATAAAGTGCTTAGCACATAGTAGATGCTCAACAAGTACTACTTCCCCCATGAAGAAGGGGTTCATTAAACAAAAGGAATAAATACTAGGAGTACTGGTATAGAGACCTATTTTTTTAAATTGTGGTAACATTTACATAAAATAAAGTTTACTGTCTTCATTTTTAAATGTACTGTTCAGTAGTGTTAAATGTGTTCACATTTTTGTGCAGCCCATCTCCAGAGCTCTTCATCTTGCAAAACTGGAACTCTACACGCCCATTAAACAACAGTCCCCATTCCCTCCTCCCCTCAGTCCCTGGCAACCACAATTCTACTTTCTATCTCTATGATTTTGACTACTAGGTACCTTATATAAATGGAATTATACTATATTTGTCCTTTTATGTCTGGCTTATTTCACTTAGCATAATATCCTCAAGGTTCATCCATATTGTAGCATGTTTCAGAATTTTCTTCCATTGTAATGCTGAATAATACTCAATTGCATGTATATGCCACATTTTGTTTATCTGTTCATCCATTGATGGACGCTTGGATTGCTTCCTACTTTTGGCTATTGTGAATAATGCTGCTATGAAGATAGGTATACAAATATCTCTTTGAATCCTTCTTTTCAATTCTTTTGGGTATAAACCCAGAAGTAATATGGTAATTCTATTTTTAATTTTTTAAGGAAACACAATACTATTTTTGGAAGCCTATTTCTTGATGGAGAAGTATAAACAGTGTAGTCCCCCAGGGCATAATTTTAAGACCAGTCTTGTTTAACATTTTGTAAATTATCTGTATATGAGAGTTTCACTATGAAATTGCCATTGCATATAGATAATGAAATAGTTCATATTGTGTAAAATTTTAGAACACCTCATGTGAGTGTATATGTAGACATAAAAGTGGTTAATAAGGCTTAATTAATGTAGGCAAACATTTTATTTGTATTTGAATGTGTGCTTTATTACACTCCCTCCTCGAGGTCAGAAGAAATACCCTAGTTACATCTGTTAGTGTATTCCCCTCACTTATTATGGGCAAAATATGGAGAACTGATGTGTCAGAAAACTTCATGTGTCAAAAATACACATGCACAAACTTGCAGACATGTCTTTTTTCTTGACTGTCCATAGCCTGTGGAGTATATTGGCCCTCAAATCCTCCATAGTTTAGTCTGGACTTTATGCCAGTGGGGTCTCAACTGAAGACAGTTTTTTCCCCCGGAGACATTTGATCATGAGTGGAGACATTTTTGTTGTCACAGGTGAAGGAGTGCTGCTGGAATCTAGTGCACAGAGCCAGGGATACTGCTAAAAATGCTGCGATGCACGGGACAGCTCCCCACAACAGAAAACCCTCCAGCCCAGATGGCAATAGTGCCCAAGTTGAGAGACCTTGCCTTAGACCCAAACTACCTTCTCAGCATCGTCCTCAGCCTCCCTTTTGCATAAACCTGACCTTCTAGCCAGACCCGGGTGCTCCTCAGACCATACACCAGCTGAATTGCTTCCTCCAGTGCCTTTCACCTGAAATCCTCCTCCCTGCTTCTCTGATGGCAGACCGAGCTTCAGTTCTCTCACTGTCTCAGTGAAACTGGCTCTGGCCTCTCTAGCCACTGATCTCTTCCTTCTCTGACCTCCTGTAGGACTATCCCACTAATCTGGCACTTGGTTAACAATACAAAGTGGTACTTGCTCTCTTTCCAACTTAATTGAAAGTGCTTTGAAGGCCATGTCTATAGGACTTGATTTGAAATATGAAGTACCACCCCTTACATACCCCAGTGGGCACCTTGACCAACCTGGGGCTTCCCATGGCAGCTTTCCTGCCACTGTGGGATAGAGTAGTTTAGTCAGCACAATACTCGGCTGTCACAGCAGTCTGAGACTCAGGTTTGTTGGGAGAAGTACTAGCTAGATGGAAGGCCCACGTGTGAGCCTCATGACCAAAAAAGTATTCACCCTGAACATGGTTTCTTATCTAAAGCTGGAAGATATGGGATGAGGACGGGTGCCCAGAAATGGGCCTGTTTTGCCTCCAGTGGAGCACAGACTGGAGGATGTTATGAAGCCTGGGCGATAACATATTTCACATGGAAATGTGCGTGGACAGGAATTATTCTGTCATAGCTGGACTGACTTAATGCCAGTCAGTGTTTATGATGATAACACTAGTAATGAAAGGCATGGCATCATTATTTTTTTAGAACCCAGTGTGTGCCAGGCACCGGGTAGGTGCTTCACACAGGTTGTCTCCTTCATCCCTCACCACAATCCTGGAAGGAAGCTGAAGCACTGAAAGGATGATTTGCCCAAGGTCACCCAGCTAATACCAAAGAGCAGAGCTGAAATTTAAACACAGTCTGACTTCAAATGAAGCCTGTGCTTTCAGCCACCACCTTGAGTGTAGCTAGGCCCTTCTGCACTGCTTTTGGAAGAGATTTGTGTCTTGATATGCCGGGATGTGGGGGGAATCCCCTGTGGTCTCTGAGGCATTTGTTGTGAATCAGGTGCCAGTGTCAAGTATGACCACCCTGCTGCTGCAGAAAAGCCCACGAGGTTTCCTTTGGGTCCACACTGTCACTCCCACAAAGGGCTCTAACCCTTCTTATTTTTGTTTCCCCTTCAGGTGCACTACATTCTTCAGGAGGTGGTGATGGGTGGGATGGTGTTGGAAACAAACATGAATGAAATCGTGGCTCAGATTGAAGCTCAGAACAGGCTGGAGAAATCCGAGGTGAGACACAGCTGTGATTTTGCCCTGGATGGTTAGAGAAGACGTGGGCAGCAGGAGGAATGGCTGATGTGTGGGGTTGGGTTGCTGTGGAACCTTAGCAGTGTTTTCTACTCATCCTCTTTCTTCCTTGAGTCTATCGAAACTCACTGGTTTGAAGGCCGGCCATGAAGATTAAAAAGGTAAGAAAAAGGCTAAAAGTGTGAATGGAAAAGCCAGGTGGCACGGGAAGGCAAACAGCTTCTGGCTTGGGAGGTTATGGCCAATGTTTGTGGTTTCTAATTCCTCCTTTAAAGCCACGTGTTCCCTGGAGGGACCCAGAATCCCCTTCTCTGATTCCAGTGTGGTTTCCTAGCTTGTGTGCCTATGAGTCTGGTCTCCCAGCAGGCACTTCACATGGTTTCAGACCTCAGAGTTGCCAATTTCCTTATTTCCAGTTAGCCTTATAAAAAGCTACAGTAGAGTTTGGGCTGGGTTTGAAAATAGCATACCCCAGGTCCACCCCCATATAGTGCTGAGTTTGATACAAATGCTCACAGTAAATTCCCATCCTTTTCCCCTGAGGTCTCTCCATCGCCTTCATCAGCCTTACCAGGGAGTAGAGGTTACAGGCATACACCTTCACACGTGGCAGAACAAGCAGAACAAATTACCTCTTCAATTATCTGAGTGTCTTAAAGAGCTTCATTGCTTTGTGTAACGGAACTTGATCTTGCGAAACCAGGAATGCTTCCTGTGAGGACTGGCAGTCCTGCTGAAGAAGCTTTTCCAGACCACAGCTATTGAGGCAACTATAGTTCTCTTAGAAATGTAGGCTGGGAAGCTTCCAGGAATAGTAAGTGAGTCAGAGGCAAGGGGTTTGGAAACTAGAAGCAATGGAGACTTGCTGGGCGAGGGTGGAATTGGAGTCAGGATCCTGAAAGTAGTCAAGAAGGATGAAACGGTTTTGAGAACATCCTCGTCGACTTCCCCCCCTCTCCGCATACCAGGGCTGAGCCTGGAGAGTGAGGGCTGACCGCAGGCACCTTTCCTCTCTGTTGTTCCCAGACCTCTGTGTCCGTGGGTGCACTCCACCTCCTACGTGTCCTTCTTCCCGTCTTGTGGCCACATGACATTTCCAGAGCCAGCTCTTGTCCATTTCATGGTATTAGTTGGCAAGTGGTTGTCCTAAGCTGTGACATTCCTTTTCCCTTTAAGAATTTCCCTGTGACTGCCCTCCTCTGTAAGAGTCTTCAGTCTCTTGAGGAAAGGGTTTTGTTTTATTTTGTTTCATAACCCTGTTGCTAAATACGACTTGGTTAAACTTCCTTGGTTATTTCAACAGGCATCTACTGAACACCTACTGTGTGCCAGGCACTGTTGGCACTGGGGCTATAAAACTGCATAAGACACAACCCACCTTTAGGAGTGCAGTTTGGGTCCCTGTACTATAGAATCCACTAACCTAAAGATTGTTGTGTTGGCCACCTTTGAGGCATGAGGAGGGAAAAATCAAAATGTGCATTGAATGTGCTCAGTTTGGACATTTTCTAGCCCTTTTTCACTTGTTTTTATTTAAGCCTTAAGCAGATGACACTGAGGGTTTCTCTTCACGTTTTCCCTTCACGTCTCCCCAGGGTGGCCTTTCAGCAGCGCCCGCCCGGGCTGTGTCCGCTGTGAAAAACATCAACCTGCCGGAGATGCCTCGGAATATCAACATTGGCGATCTCAACATCAAAGTCCCCAACCTGTCCCAGTTTGTCTGAGAGTGGAAGATGGCTGAACTGAGTCCTTGGAACCAGCAAAGCTGAGCCAGTCCTGCAGCAAAACCCTCTCTGCGCCCTAGAGGAGTCCAGCCTCGGGCCGTGGCCCCTGCTGTCCCGAAGCGGGAAGGAGTCCTATGTCCACTGGCAGCCTGTATGCTTGCTTCTCACATGTGCGGCCTTGCCCGTCTCTTGTACACACAGCCACTGCAGATGTGAGGGGCCATGGCTTCCTCAGTGGGGGTCAGGTGCCCAAGCCACTCGCCCCCTTTACCTGCCACGTGCAGCCACTTCCAGGGATTGCAGACTGTAGCGAGAGGCCCCCCCGCTCCCAGAACCCCACCACGAGGATGTTCTTTGACGCGAGTCTTCAACCTTAGCACCACGAGGCTCCCTGAGGTCCTGTAGCATTGACTTTCCTGGTGAGGTGCTATAGCTAGAAAAGGGCTGACCCTCTAGATTTGGGGATGTGGTGAGTGGCAAACAAGGGCAGGATGTTATGAAATCCAGAGTTGCCTACTGACTCTACTAGAGTTGGCACACCCAGAATCCCTTTGTATAGCCACGCTGTCTCATCACCACCTCCTGCGGCATACACTCCCCACTGCCACAGTTCCTGGCCCTGCTCTCCCAGGTGTTTATGTGCAGGACACAATCCAAATCATAAGCCTCTTGTTTGCCTGCCCCCCACATTTCTGCCAATAGGGAGGGCACCCCCCCCACAGCCAGAGGGGTCCCCCTCAAAGGGGAGGGGCCCTGTGTCTGTAGAAAGCAAAGCTGACAACATGTGGAACATCTAAGAATTATGACTCTTCCAGGTTTAAAATACATTCTCCCTCCGAGGAGCAGACGGGTCAGTTGCTGTGTTATGAATGATGAGTCTTCTTTGTACAGGAAGCCCACTGCTGTCTACACCAGATTCTGGAGCATGAGAGCCTGAGCTGGGGTCATGTGTTCTGGACCTGGCACAGGGGAAGGCTGGGGACACGGGCAGCCTGCTGGCTGAAACCGGTGGCAGTGCAGCATCTTCTCCCCAGTGTGCGAGGGGTCCCTGCCTGAGTTCACTCTGGGCACACCCTGTTCCCCTCAGATGACAGTCCTCTAGAGCTAGCTGTGGAAACCTGTAAATGTTTACATTCGGTAAGAGCCTTTCTTCCTGTGGTTAACTTAGAGCTGAAGCTGCTCCTCGAAGTAGTGCCTCTTAACTCCTGCGCTGCCTCGGGGCCAGGTCTCAGGTATAATGTTGAGCTGCCTTGAGATTAGCGAGCTCGCTGCACCATCATGGTAAAGTCTCCCGGCCTGGGGACTTTTCGTGCCTGCCGGCCAGTGGCCCAAACTGTTTCCTCAGGCCTCCTGAGGCTGTCACAGAGCCCGTCTGAGGTGGTGCCCAACAGGACCATGGCCAGGACCACGTCTTTTCCCGCTTTGAACAGTGCTTCCTGTGGTTGGTGCCTTTTGCTCCCTGTAGCCTCTTAACCTCAGTCTTTTGAAACATCTCTGATAACCTCAGAGATGGGTAGTGTTGATCAGAATGTAGGCCCTCTTATGTTGGAAGAGGGAAATGTAGGTTTATATATCTGTCTGATGTTAAAACCTCTGATATTCTTTTAAAGAATTTAATTTTTATTTTTAACAGACATTTCAGTATATTCACATCCCTCTCACATTTGCCGAAAGTGATATAGGAACAAAGAAGGAAAACGATATTTATTTTGCACCTCCTGTAAGGTGGCATGAGCGAGATCCTTCCACAATCCTAACAACAGACACTGTTATCTCCATTTTGTAAGTCAAGAAAGTAAGACTCAGGTCAAGTAACCTGCTTTAGGTCACAAGGGCTAAGAATTGAGACTGTCTGCCTAAATCCACAGTTCATTTTTTTTCACTGCTCAAGATGGCTTCTCCCAATTTTATTTTCCTTCTTTTGGATAAGGAAACCTCAAACAGTTTAGGTAGCTTCTCAGAAACTGTGATAAAAACCGGCTTGGTAGCCAGTGACAGCATCAAAGAGTGTGAGCTGGGGGGTCCTCCACATGCCTCCATTGAACTGGTGAGGAAGCAGAAGTCCAGAGTGTTTAGTGTTGTGTCCAGGGTCACAGAGCTAGAACCAAGTCAGTTTTCTTTTTTTTAAATTTCTATTGGAGTAGAGTTGATTTACAATGTTGTGTTAGTTTCAGGTGTGCAGCAAAGTGAATCAGTTATATGTATACGTATCAAGTCGTTTTTCTTGAGTTTGTTTCGTGGCTTATCGCATTGCTGCTACATGTCCTGGATTTCCTGGAATAGTCTTTGAATGTTTTGCTTGCCAGAAACCAATGATTCCCAAAAGCCACTGACCAGTCCTAGAGACTCCAGCAGTGGGCATCCCCACATCATCCCTCATACTGCTTCTAAAAATGACATAAAACTTGAGCCTGATCTTTTGTTTGGAACACTTGATCCCTTTGGATGAGCCACAGTAATTGTTCATTAACTACTTGAGGTTGCCTGCAAATCCAGGTACCTTTCTTGCTTGTTATCAGCAAAGCCATAAACTTCTTTGAAAAATAAGAGGAAATCCTCATTGGCCATTTTTTGGAGAGGGATACAGATACTGCTGCTGAGAGATGTCAGTTATGAAAATAGGAGCCAGGTTTGAATTTGGGAGCCCTTGGCCCTGGATGGTTTACAATGAGGATTTCCTGAAGTGGTACAGAATACTGGGTTTTCAGTGTTCACTGCCACTGACAAAAATCTAATATTCCTTCATTATGCAATTTCTCAGTGCTTGGTGGATGCCAGGCTCAGTTCTGGGCACTGAAGGTTGCGAGCAGTGAGGCCCTGCCTCCCGCAGCTGTCTCTGCTGTGCATCTCTGAGTGCTCAGGTTGCATCTGACTGGCAGCCTGAATTTGTGGAGACTAGAGTCAGTGACTTTGTGTTTTATGGAATACTTAAAAGACCCATTTCCCAACCCCAGCTGACACCATCATGCTCTGCTGTCTATGCTCCAAACAGCCTGTCTTCAAGCTGCTAGAACAAAAATACCGTAGACTGAGTGGCTTAAATAACAAACATTTCTCACAGTTCTGCAGGCTGGTCAAGATCAAGGTGCCAGCAGATTTGGTGCCTAGTGTGGACCTACTTCCTCTTTCACAGAGGGCCATATTCTTGCTCTGTCCTGAAATAATGAAGAGAAAGCTCTGGGCTCTTCATTCCTTTATAAGGGTGCCAATCCCACCATGGGGTCTCCACCTCTGTGACCTCATCCAAACCTAATTACCTCTCAAAGGCCCCATCTCCAGATACCATCACATTGGGGATTGGATGTCAACATACGAATTTGGGAGAGGACACAAACATTCAGTCCATACATACCCACCTTTTTGCTAGGCCTGGTCATGGCCCTGTGCTTGTCACATTAAGGATTAAGTCAGCTATCTCGAGTCTTCTCAAGTCCCTGTTATTCAGGCCTCTGCCACTTACAGAGCCAGCCAGCCTTTCCTCCCCACCACCTCCACCTCCATGGAGCCAACCTAGGGAAGATCTCGCGGGCCCCAGCTTCACCAGGAAAGAAACCAGGGGAGTATGGCTGAAACCAGGCTGCTGGCTAAGTCCTGTCTCGTGGACCAGTCTTTAGTAGGGGATTTCCTTAGTGTGGTCCTTGGGTTTCCAAATAGGATGCAGCAGTGATCAGTGCCTGAAAATATGGATCAAGAGAGAGTGTGATAGCCAGGACAAGAGCCAATGAGGTAGGGGAGTCACCTGGGGTGGGGTGGGGGTGTCGGCTCCTAGCAAACATCCTGGTCTTCAGCTTTCCGAGTCTCCTGCCCTACCCATCTCCTTGTGGTCATCGTGAGCCTGGTGTCCACATATCTGTGTGTACCAGCACGTGGCCAGTGCCTGCAGGTGGACGAACGGCTGATCTCATGGTTAAAATGTTGCCCACTGGGGAGCACTGGAGGATGCTCCATCTGTGATGTCTGGCAGCAGTTGGCAGATAGACAAACAGGCCTATAAGGCAGTAGTTCCATAGAAATGATTAATCTTTTCCAGAAGACTGTTCAAGTTCGTTCCTATTTCAATGAATTAATGTTCGTTTGTTTGTTTTTTTTAAAGGGCAGTTATTTCCTTCTGCCTCGTTTATTTATTTTTTATTTTTGCTGTGTTGGGTCTTCGTTTCTGTGTGAGGGCTTTCTCAAGTTGTGGCAAGCGGGGGCCACTCTTCATCGCGGTGCGTGGGCCTCTCACTATCATGGCTTCTCTTGTTGCGGAGCACAGGCTCCAGACACACAGGCTCAGTAGTTGTGGCTCACGGGCCTAGTTGCTCCGCGGCATGTGGGATCCTCCCAGACCAGGGCTTGAGCCTGTGTCCCCTGCATTAGCAGGCAGATTCTCAACCACTGCGCCACTAGGGAAGCCCCCTGAATTAATGTTTTGAAAAGGAAATTCACGTGGTTCAAAATTTAAGGTGACAAAAGGCTGTTCAGCCAGACTCACGCTGTTCCCCCAAACCACGGAGCACCCACCCCCATCCCTGGAAGCAACAAGTGTTTCCAATTTAAAAGATTAAGAAACAAAGCCCCTGGATTTTTATTACTGAAACTGAGAGAGTGTACTTTCCTCAAAGAGTTCTGTTCCATTTGACCTTGGTTGACCTCAGCCCACTACAATCCTGCTATCCTCTGTAGAGGGAGAGGCCTCCCAGACCACCCCGTCCTTGCTCTGCCTCTCTGTTTTCCATGGCACTCTGATGTCCTGTGTGTTTGAGTTGTAGTTTTTATCTCCCCTACTAGGATGTACACCTCTCAAAGGCAGGGATTTGTCTCTCCTGTTCAGTGCTGTGTCCCAGCTGCTATGACCAGTGCCTGGTATGTACTGCTCAATAAATAACTATTAAATGAGTGAATAGTTGAGACAAATGGTAACTCATTCTAGCGGCAACTTGTAGCTTATGCTCTCCAGGGCCTCATGCTCAGTCAGCATTTGGGGAAAGAACCTGGGTAATGGCATTGGGAACAGTCTATAGAGAGGGACCAGGTGATGGCCTGTGGAGGATGAGGGAGAGGAGAAAGGCAAAGCTGATGACAGTGGAGGCCACGTGACCAGAGGACCAGAGAGGGAGAAAGACCAGAGTTTGGATGTGGACATGTGACACTGGAGTTGCCTGAGAGTATCTGGGACAGATGTCCACCAGCCAGCTGGGAACCTGGGAGTGGGCAGAGTGGAAATGAACGTCCAGCCCAGAGAGATGGTGGTTGAAGCCATGTGGGTGAGTGATGTGGCCAAGAGGACTCAGTCTGTGGGCAGAGAAAGGGAGATGAGAGTCTAGACAGAGGAGCAACTTCAGGTCCACAGAGGACTTTCAGTGGGAAGGGCCCCTGCTGAGAGGCCAAGGGGTGGGACTTAGATGACCTTTCTTGGTCTTGCCATTGCCCCTCCACCCCAAGCCCTCTAAGTGAGGCAGCGAAATGGGGGAACTTTGAAGGGGGTGGTTCTAGTCTAGTGGTGGGGTGGGTCTCACCCACAGGTGGTTGTATAAGAGTGTGTGTCACAATCTAGCTGTAATGTACAGAGCCTTCGGAAGGTCAGTGACTGCATCCATAAAGGGGTACCAATAACTCCTGCCTTAGGGGGCTGTTTGAGGGTTAATTGAGAATTGATGAAGACCACAAAGGACTCCATATAAACACTGGCTGCTGTCATCACTGGGATTTTTGCAGAGGGAATGGGAGCTGAAGTAGATGCAATTAGCTGGGAGAGGTTTGGTGGTGCTGAGAAGGAGAGATGGACGTCTGTAGTGCTCAAGTCCTGGCAGAAGACCTCAAAGGTGGGACTGCAGAGGGATGATGGGGACAGTGGATGCTGGCCTGGCCCCACCAGTGGCCCATATCTAGAGGCCACCGGTGGATTAAACTGTAGGGGAAGTGGTGGAATCTCTGGAAAGTGAAGCTTCCCTTAACAGTGAGGAGGTTGAAGACATAGAAGAGTGAGCTTGGGATTGGTAGGACCGGAAGCGTGGGGGACAGAGCCTGGAACTCCCTTCCCCCAGAGTCAGGGGGAAATGGAGAGGTCCCAGAGACACAGTGGGAGGAGTCAGCATTTGGCCGGGACGGGTGAGGGCCTCTGGCCAAGCAGGCCTGGCCAAGGGTTGTGTTCCTATAGGGACCCCACGCTTCCTGTGAGAAATGGGATCTTTAGGCTTTCTCAAGAGCAAACCTTACATTTTTTTTCAACTCTGATATCAGCCTGGCCTGAGAGCGCTTGGGTATAGGGGTGCCCACCCCTGCCACCTAGGATTGGACCACACTTTCAAGAGGGCAGGTTGGTGCTTATTTTCTGTATTGGTGATGATGAATGCCCTTTACAAACCCATGGGATAAAGGCACAGCTGAAATGACAGGAGGAGGTACAGGTAAATACTTACTCATTTATTATTTTAAGAGTTCAGCTATTGAACATGTTACAAAAGAGGTTCAGTCAAAAAGCCCAAAGCCCGTGTCATCATCAGACTCCTCAGTCTTCTTTCTTTGCTGCCACTGTCTTCTCAGCTGGGGCAGCAGTGGTGGAGGCGGCAGGACCTCCTGCTGGTGCCACCCCAGCTGATAGGCAGGCCCACCAGCCCCTTCCTTGCAGATGAGGCACCCGGTGTTGACATTGGCCAGAGCCTTTGCAAACAATCCTGGCCAGAAAAGGTCAACATTTACACCAGCTGTTTAATGAGGGCATTGATCCTCCATGGCCGTCACCTCATAGTTGTGCAGGATGAGGGCCGAGTAGATGCAGGTGAGCTCTGAGATGGAGGCCATGGTACAAGCGAATGTGAGGCGGGCGTGGTGCTACTCGCCAGATGAAGTGAGGGCCTCACCCCAATGCGACCCAAGCTTCCTCGGAGGGACTGAGCACCTTAGCGGCAGCTGAGGAGAGGGAGGCAGGTGAATTTTTCAAAGACTGGGATCCATTGACTCCCCAGGCTCAGGTGATATTCAAAATATTTACCAACAGGCCCGTCTCAGGCACTGACAAGTGGAGGTACCAGATGGGGGCTTGGGGATGTTACTGGTGGTCCATGATGCTTCTGCCACCAGGCCCTACCTCTCCTGTCATAACAGAGAGGAGAACCCAGGAGGTTGCCACACCTGCAGCTGCTGCAGTTTGCTCCTCTGCTGGCCTGGGTGGGGGCCCTTTTGATGGCAACTGTTGCTTGGTGAGTCAGTGTGTCTCTTCCCGCTGGGGCCCTGAGGTGGGAGGGGCAAGGAGCCTCCTCGTACCCCACCCCTAGACCCTTACAAGCTGGAAGTGAAAGTGGAGGCCAAGAGACACAAGCCCAGGGCACGCCCACCGCAGAAGATCAGCATCTTTGCCCTGGGCAGCCTGGCACTGAATTTTTCCTCCAGCTTCCCAGTTCTGAGCCCTTGGCACTGGGTGCCCTTCCCTTGACCCCTCTCCAAGCCTCCAAGTGGCTCCCCAGCTGGCCACAGGCCACACGAACCTTACTCTGGCTGGCAGGCCTGAGGTCGCTGCATGCCAAAGGTGGCAATATGCACAGCCTGGAAGGTAATCCTTTCTTGCTAGGAAAGTGCTTATCTAACTGAGGCAAGCTAGGATTTGAACTGCTAACTGCTAAGCCAGCTTTTTGGAACTTCTTTTTTGTGTCTGGGAGGTACAGCTGGTCCATGAGGAGGTGGCTTCCATTCAGATGCTGGACTGTGCACTCTGGGGTGTTTTCTGCTGAAATTCCCTCTCGTTCTTTGCTGAGTTTCCCAGCCTCTACCTGCCTCTTCTCCACCAACTGGGGCCTACCTGGGCCCTATGAAGTGCCAACCGACCCATCAGCTGTTTATTGTGCACGATGATGTTACAAGATTGGAAGGAAATCCCTGGGTCCAAGGTCTGTGCCAAACAGGCAAGTGATATGGTGATGCTACCTGGCATTGTGCTGTGCCTGGCACAGATTGGTGGCCTGCAGCGGGCCATCCTTTCAGGCCTCTCCCTGAGCCGCAGTGCTCAGGGTTACAACACTTTCCTATCAGGTCACCCACTCCCAGCTCCAGCCCAGACCTGATGAGCTGCTCTTGGCTCCCGTGGCCCCAGAAAGGCCTCAGACTCCAGGCCGTGCCAGGCCCTGGCCCTGGCCATCCCCTCTGCCTGTCTTTAGGTCTTTCTCCCTTGCTCACTTCAGGAGAGTCTCTGCACAAATGTCGCTGTCAGAGGACTTCCCTGCCCTTTCCTATTTCTCATGGCACTTATCACCTGATGTGATAGTGTTTGTAATGTCAAACTCCGTTCTTTTCACTATTTTTTGCTGCTATTTTGCTGTGCCTAGCACAGTGCCTGACCCACTTTAGCTGTCAGTTAAAGAAATGATTGTTCATGAATGAATGAATGAATGAATGAATGAACACTTCTGCTGTTCCCCTCTCAACATGCATGGAGCTCCACACCTACTCCAGGCTTGAGGGCAGGAAGCTCTGTGGGGTGGGAGTCATGGGGCCTGGCTTCTCAATTCACTGCGTGAGCCTGAGTGAGTCATTTAGCTGCCTACTTCTAGTTGTAGGAATAGTGTATGAGAACGCACTTATCATAGAGACATAAAGCCCTGAATGGGATATAAACTTGGTTTGAATCCTGGCTCCACCACCTGCTAGCTGTGTGGCCTTGGGCAACATACCTAACCTCTCTGTGCTTCCATTCCCTCATCTGTGAAATGGGAGTAAAACAGCTTCCTTGAGTCAGTCAAGGTTCTTGCTTGCAAACAATAGCACCAACCCAGAAGCTTACTAAAGGGCTATAGGGAAGCTCTCACAGGCTCAACAGAAAGGTGGAAAACCCAAAACAAAGCTTTCCAGGCCACAAAAATATTCTCTGGAGCACGCCACCAGCACTGCCAACACTGGGCCACAGACCCTGCTGGCCTTCCCTGAATAAACAGACTCTTAGGCAATGCCTCTGATTTGTGACGCTCAGGTCCAGGGGCCAGGGCAGCAAGTAGAGGAGGCTGGCCCCAGCATCACACAGTGAGGAGCTTGCCAAGCAGGGAAGAGACGCCTGTCCACCAACCACATCACATGCAGAGGATTGTCCTGAGGATTAGAGTTAATCCAGAACCTCGAACACACCTAGTGGGAAACCTGGTGGAATCTGCTGGAGTTAGTACATGCTTATCCTGTGACTCAGTGATGTCAAACTAGTGTGCGTGTCTGGAAGACAAGGACAAAAATGTTAACAGCAGCACTATGTGTAATCACCAAAAACTGGGAACAGCCAGATGCCCATCAGGAATGGAATACATGAATAAATAAGTACCCTGGACTACTACACAGCCACGAGAAAGAGCAAACTACAACTACATGTAACAACGTGGAAGAATCTTAACAAACACAACACCAGGCATAAGAAGCCAGGCAGAAAACCATGTAGGTTGTATGGTTTCATTTATTTGCACTTCAAACACAGGCAAAGTGAATGCATGATTTTAGAAGCTGGGATATTGGGTATCCTCCTAGAATGACAGAGAAGAAGGGGCAGGAGTGGGGCTCCTTGTGCTGAGAAAGCTCACTTTCTTGATCTGGGTGCTGGTTTCACAGTGTGTTCACTTTGTGAACCTTCACTGAGTTCTTCATTTATGATTTTGTATTTTTCTCTAGGATCGTTATACTTCAATTAAAAAATCACATACGGGTTTAAGAAAGAAAGAAAGAAAGAAAGAATTTGTCTCTGGGAAGCACTGGGGATAGTGCCCATGGTATGAGATGAATAAATGTTAGGTCGTTGTTGTTACCATTGTCCTTTTCACTGGTTGGTCTCTCTCCCACCCCACACACCCCATCCTCACACACCGTCCTCCCAGGCTGGAAGAGACCCCTGTGTTCTCAACCCTCAAATGCATTCAGTAGGCAGAGCTGGTGCTGCAAGCACGGGGGTTCTGAGCTCATTTGTGAGTGGTGGGGGATGACCTCCTGGCTCAGCACAACCCGTTCACTCCTCAAGGAATTAGCCACTTCCTGCAGAGGCTGGGAGGCCAGAGAGAGTGAGAACTGGGCAAACAAAGGACCTGCAAGTAGCTGAGGACAGGAGTGGAGACAGATCAGCGAGGTGATGGAGAGCTGGGGCCTCGGAGGCAGGGAATGTGTTGGAGCCCATCCTGAGGACAGTAGGAAGCCAGGGTAGGAGTGGTCTGTGTGTGCGTGTGTTGGGCATGGGGGAGGTGTATGTGTCCAGTTTTGCTCTGGCTTTAGTGAGGAGAATGGATGAAAAGGGAGAAAAAAACATTCCAGGAGTCCAATTAGGAAGACTTTGGTGGTGACCAGGTCAGGGTGAGACCATGGAGGTGGAGAGAATTGGAGGATTCATGGGGCATTCTAGGATTAGAACTGGTAGGACTTGGGGATCGTCATCCAGTGTGGAGGGAAGCATGGGGATGGGCGAGGCAGGTGATGACCAGGGGCTTGAGTAGCCCCACAGATGATAGGTCTTGCTCTATCTGGCACCATGGAGGAGCTGGATTTGGGGTGAGGGTAAGTTAGATTTGGGGAGCAGAGTCAGAAGAGACTGAGATGCAGTGGGCAATGCCTGTGGAGGGTGGGCTTGTGGGAGGGAAGGGAAGCCGTGTGCATAGAGAACCCCTGGCTTACAGGGACACTGCCCAGTTTAGGCAGCCAGCTCAGAGGAAAGGCCCAGATTAGGAGAGTGTGAGCCATGGAACCAGGGTTTCTGGGGCTCAGTTAGAAAGGGGGGAAAGGGCTAACAGGGGGATGGGATGGGTGCACAGAGTGAGCCGGGACCAAGGATGACAGAGATGTGGGGCCTGGTGGGCTTAGCTAGTCTCTAAATTTCCAAATCAGTGAGGTGGGCACTGGTGAATGGGAGGACCCTGACCCTTGAGAAGGAGAGCACCCAGCCCAGGGTGGTGGTGCATCAGGGGACATCAGGCTAGATCGCATGTGTGGAGCCTCTGCATGATCTCCAACTAGAACAATATCAATGATAATAGTGAAAGTGGCTCTGGTAGACATTATTACTGTTCAAATTATCTATTGCCTCTCCCTGGGGGAGCATGACACTTCCCATACCTTTGACATCAGGCTTGGCTACCTGACTTGCTTTGGTCAATAACCTGAGCATAAGTGAGGTGTGCCACTTCTAAAAAGAAACTTCAGGAGTCGTGGTGCTGCCACGTTCATTATTATCTCTGCCAGGAGACCTTCAGTGTCCCAGATAAGGGCTGCTCCTTCAACCTGGGTCTTGGAGTGGAGCTGACTTAGTGCAGAGCTGCAGCCAACCCATGACGGACATGTAATGTGAGTCAGAAATAAACCTTGTTGTAAGATGCTAAAATCTGGGGGCTGTTTGTTGCTGCAGTATAACATAGCCTCAGCTGACTGCTACAGCAGCTCGTGGATTTGGAGTGTATACTCTGCACCAGGCACAAATGATGCCATTTGTATAAAATTCTAGAAAACATAAACTTATCTATAGTGACAAAAAGCAGATCAGTGGCTGCCTGGGAACCGGGTGGGAAAGAGGGGGGCAAGAGGGAGGGATTACAAAGGGCATGAGAAAACTTTTGAGGTGACAGATATGTTCATTATCTTAAGTGTGAAGATGGTTACATGACTATATACATGTCAGATCTTACAGACTTTAAATATGTACAGTTTATTGTATGTCAAGTATACCTCAATAAATTGTTTCTATAGAAAACTCAACTCTGTTAGACTAGAATTCTAATAAAATTCTTATCCTTATTTTACAGATGAGGAAAATGAACCTCTTTGGGATTAAATTACTTGCTGAGGGTCACTCAGTTCTTAAAGGCTGGATCCAGAATCTGAACCAGGTGTGCCTGAATTCAAAACCTGTACCTTTTAACCCTAAAGGAGTTTGAGTGGCAGGCCAAGGGTCCAGGGGTGAGGGCCCCCAGGCATGAATATGGGCTACATATGGAACCCCAGAGACAGCCCCTGCTTAAACACAGTGTTCCCCAAGAGTCATCTGGTGGGGGGAGAGGAGGCGGGCAGATGCCAGGCCCCACGGTTTTCAGAGCAGCCCCACGTCTCCTGGAAGAGTAGGCACAGCATGGCAGCAGTGGGGTTCTGGAGCCAGCTGGTACCCACATGGGAGAGCCGGCTGTTAAAATTTCAGGAATTTCACGAATCAGTTGTTAAACATAGCCATTATTAAAAATTAAATCATGTATACTTACAATTAAACAAAATATGTAAAAAACAAAGATTATAATACTCAAAACTCATAGCCTCCTAATTATATTCCCGCTTCTGACTGGTATTTATGCTCTTGTGGTTCTGCACACCACTGTGTCTATTAGGGGGAGATGGTCTCTTCCCAGCTCCGCCTCCTGTGGTAGCTTGAATTCGGACTGGTGGGATTATTTACACCATGGAGATGGGAAAAATGCTAAATCAGTGCTAACCCCTCAAGCCCACCCCCTGTGGATTGTTAAACATTTAATCGTCACATCACTGAGCCCTAGGGTCTTGGGCAGGAGGCTCAGGTCCGGGGCTGAAGGGAGAGGCGAGTACAGACAGAGGCTGGAGGCCCGGGGCTGCCTATAATGATGGTGATAAAATGGCTAGCCTGATTCGACCCTAGCTGCCTGACAAGTTTTTTGTGAATTCCCTCCCTTAATCCTCACCACAACCCTGAGCGGTAAAGTGCTATTACTACCTGCAGATGAGGAAGCCGAGAAGATATAATACTTGCCCAGAGTTGCTCAGCTAGTAAGCGTCACAGGCAGGATTACAAAGCCTGACCCTTAACTGCTACTGTCCACACACTCCTGGCCCCTGAAAGTAGCAGTGTTGGACTCAGGGTCTCGTGTAACCTTCTCCTGAAACCTCCAGCCAGGCACAGGCTCCAGGTCCCTAGGAGCCTGGAGTAGGCTTCAGTGACCACTGGGCCCATGGCCCCAGTTCTCCTGTGGGCAGCCTGTCTTGGGGGCCATGTTTTGTGCAGAACTGAGTACCAGGGAGAGGACTGACCCGTTTCCCATGACCGAGGCCAAGGGCAGGCTGACCCCTTTCCAGAACAGTTTGAGCCTCTCAGGGGCCCTGGAGCACTAGGGGACAAGCTGGGCTGGTGGAAGCCCTGAAGCCTCCTGAGGCCTCTGAAGAGGAGAAATTCCAGAATGCCGAAGCCTGAGGGGCCTCTCAGATCCTCCTCTCAGATCTTCCTCTTCATATGTGAGGAAAGTGAAGGCTTGGGAGTGCAGATGTCCCTGAGACTGAGAAGGGGCTAACTGTCCAGAGTCGAGTTTCAGAGAAGAGAGTTTTGGAAAAGGTCTCAGGCTGCCAGAGCAAGAGGAGGAAGTCCTGGGAGGCCAGAAGGTTGGAGCAGGTCTCCCAGGTGCCATGAAGGTGGTGCCCCGAGGGCCGGTGGGAAGGATGACTGTGATTTTCTTTCTGATGCTGGAGGTGAGGGAGGGTGCAGTGCAGGGTTGGGGGTGACAGGTGGGTGTGCTTCAGGTGAGCCACATGGGGAGTGGACCAAGGCTGGCCTGGAAGAGAATGGGGAAGCTGAGAAGGGCCCCAGGGCCCTGCTGAGTGTAGTGGGTTGAATGGTGTCCCCCCAAAAGACATGTCCAAGTTCTAATCTCTGGAACCTGTGAATGTGACCTTATTTGGAAAAAGGGTGTTTTATGTAATTAAGTTAGGGATCTGGAGATGAGATCATCTTGGATTATTCAGGTGAGCCCTAAATCCAATGACAAGTGTCCTTATAGGAGATACACAGAGATGAAGGCCACGTGACCCCAGGCAGAGATTGGAGTGATGCAGCCACAAGCCAAGGACCACCTGGAGCCACCAGAGGCTGGAAAAGCCACTGAAGCATCCTCCCCAGCACCTTTGGAGGGAGTACGGCCCTGCTGACACTGTGATTTCAGACTGGTGACTCTCCATACCAGCGTGAGAATACGTTTCTGTTGTTTTTGGCCACCCAGTTTGTGGAAGCCCTAGGAAACCCATCGTTGGGAGGTGAAAACGGGCATGTCACAGGGATTCCTCCAGTGCATGGGGCAGTGCCAGGCGGGAAAGGAGGCCCACAGACAGGCAGGTGGAGTGCACTGGGCTTGGGCTGGGTGGGCAGAAAGAAGGCCTGCAGAGGGGGACGGATGGAAAAGACTGTGGGTGGGAGGTGGGGAGAAGCTTGGGGCTCTCGGGGGGATGGGAGAGCCAGGGTCCAGCAGGGGGCTCAGGAGAAGGGCACTTTCAGGAGATGGCGTGTCCTGGGAAGAGATGCGCGAGGGGTGGCCGAGAAGGCAGATGGGGAAACCCCCAGAGCTGAGACTTTCTAAACAAAGAGGCTGACATGCCCAGGGAGAGGCATGCCCAGAGGAGGCATGGGCTATGTCAAGTGGGTCAGAGACAAACACTGCACCGATATCATCCACGAAGGAATCATTACTGAGGGCTCCTGCGGGCCAGACGTTGGTAAACACCGTGCACAGCCTTTCTCGGGTAACTCTCACAACAGCTCGATGAGGGCTAGTTCCCATTTTACAGGCGAGGAAGGCGAAGGCTGGGGGTAAGGTAGTTGCCCAGCTTGTAAGTGTCAGACCCTGACCGGAAGCCACGTGTCTGCCTGCAAAGCTGGCCTCCTTCTGAGCATCCTGCCCTGCCCTCGGAGGCTCCCAGGGCAGCCTGTGGCCAGTGCGGGCTTGGGTGGGGCGTGGAGGGAGCACTAGGATGGGAGCCGGCCCAGGGGAGCGGCGCTCACCCTGCCTTCTTGCCTCGCCTGGCCTGTCCCTCCCTCTCACCCGCCTCAGGGACCGCTGTCCCTCCCGCTAGGCTCCCAGTCCATTCTGTCCCTTCCACGCCTGGGACCCCGCTGGGCTCAACTTCGCATCAACAACAGGCTTTTTCCCACTTCCGGCCTTGCCAAGAGAGTCAGCTCTAGAACTGCTCTTTGTCCTTTTTTTTTTTCTTTTTTTTTTCAAAAAATGTGTTTTTGATCAATTTTATAATAAAACCCAAACTGAATTCTTGAAAACAACAGCCATGAAAAATAATAAAAGAAAAATCTCTCGGTTGCAGGAAGTGCTGACTCCAGTACCATCCTCTCCAGCCCAAGCTGCAGCACTGGTTCCCTCCCCTCTCTCCCCCAAAACCCTACCTCCACCCACCCATGCACAATTCCTGGTACCAAGCCTCCTAAATATCCCCTAGCCCCTTGGTCTCTGCCTGCTGCTGAGATCCTTCACCTCTGGAGAGGCTCTACGCCTCCCAACTGCTCTTCCAGCCTCTAGTCTGAGTCCCCTCCGTGCATGCTCTCCCCAGAGGCTCACTCTGAGAGACAAACCTGACTCCATCAGTGTCCTTTACTCAGAGTTCGTAGAGTCTTAACTCCTTACCACGGCATTCAAGGCTTCAATGTCCAGTCCCTGCTTGCCCCAGCTTCATACCCCACCAGGCACCTGACCCCCTGCCTTTGCATATGCTGGTCCCTCTCTCTGCTTGGGACACCCTTCTTCCACCTGTCCATCAGGATAATTCAACTCAATCCTCAAGACTCAACCCAATTAGTTGCCTCTTTTGATGGCCCTCTCCAGGCAACAGAGTGGCCCTCCTCCCCACTGTCATGACAACTGGGTGAAACCTGCTTCATTCATTCATCTGATACGTGTCCATTCCCATGCTAGGCACTGGGGCACAGCAGAAAACAGTACCGGCCCAGCCTCTGCCCCAGTGGACATTACTATCCCTGCTGCTGTTGCCCAGGTAGACCGTGAGTCCCCCAGGACAGGTGCCACCTGCCTGCACAGAGACGAGCTTGGTGCCCACAGGCAGTGTGTGCTCCTTAAATGTTTGTTGACTGAATGACCAACCGGATGAGTGAGTGAATAACCTTAACCCCTTCCAGCTCCCCCTTCCCCAAAGCTTTTCTATCTCCTTTTCTTTTTTAAGTAGTATTTTAATGGTTTTGGTGCTGGTTGCTGCAAAAATAGTACAGATGTATGTTTGTTCTAACAATTCAAAGAATGCACAGGTGTACAAGGAAAAAATGGTAGTCTCTCCCGGCCCTGCTTCCCCCAGCCCCCTGCATCAAGTCGACCTCACTGAGGCCGATGAGATTAATCATTTGTCAGGTGCATTTCCACCACCCCAACACTCATGACTCTACACAAGTCTACATGCACCAAGAAAGTTCTTATGAAGATGAGTAATAGTAAATATATTACTTCGGCTCTTGCTTTTTTAACTTAAAAATATGCTAGGGGGCTTCCCTGGTGGTGCAGTGGTTGAGAATCCGCCTGCCGATGCAGGGGACGCGGGTTCGTGCCCCGGTCCGGGAAGATCCCACATGCCGTGGAGCGGCTGGGCCCGTGAGCCATGGCCGCTGAGCCTGCGCGTCTGGAGCCTGTGCTCCGCAACGGGAGAGGCCACAACAGTGAGAGGCCCACGTACCACAAAAAAAAAAAAAAAAAAAAAAATGCTAGGGACATCATTTCAAGGTCATATAAACAGAATTAACTTGATCTCCAACTGCTGTGTAATGTTCCCTGTGGATGTTTAATACTTTGTTTAAATGGTACTCTATGTACACTTTGGCCTTTTTTTTTTTTTCCCTGTAACAAGGAATGCTGCAATAAGCCTCCTCCTACACATCTTTGAGTTCTGGTTGGGTTTCTCCACGGTTTAGGATAAAGCCCCCAAAGCAGAGTCACTGGGTCAAAGGGGATATGCATGTGAATTTTTAATAGGTCTTGCCATTTTACTTTCTCAAACAGTCAGAGCAATTCACAAGAGCTCCAAGAGTGTATGAAAACCTGAGTTCCCCATACCCTGGCCAATTCTAGATGTTATCAGTAATCTAAACTTTTGCCCGTATCATGGGCATAAAACGACATCTCATTGTTTTGAAACTGCGTTTCCTGAATACAACTAAGGTGGAACATCTTTTTATGCGATGGTTGGCCTTTTTTATTTCCTCTTCTGTGAGTTTTTGCCAGTTTTCAATGAAAAAATCACCTTGTAGGAACTTTTAAAACATTATTGAGGGGCTTCCCTGGTGGCGCAGTGGTTGGGAGTCTGCCTGCCAATGCAGGGGACACGGGTTCGGGCCCCGATCCGGGAAGATCCCACATGCCGCGGAGCGGCTGGGCCCGTGAGCCATGGCTGCTGAGCCTGCATGTCCGGAGCCTGTGCTCTGCAACGGGAGAGGCCCGTGTACCAAAAAAAAAAAAAAAAAACATTATTGATATTCTTTGTTGTATGTGTTGCAAATATTATAATCCTGTGTAATAATCGTCCTTTGCCATACAGAAGTTTGTATATGCTTAAATGATTTTTAACTCCTTATTACAGGAATTTGAAAACATACTCAAAAGTAATGAGAACGATATAAGGAACTCTCAGTGTACCTACCTCTGAGCTCCAACAGTGATCAAGATAAGGCTAATTTTTCCCCCAGTGTGAAGTTTCCCTATTGACGTTGCTTGTGGTGGTTTTTTTTGCAGAAAAAAAATTTTTTTTTGTAGTCAAATTTATCAGTCTTTTCTTTTGAGGCTTCAGGTTTTGTATAATATTTATAAAGGACTTGCCCACTCTGAGATTAAAAAAAAAATTCTCCCATAGTTTCATTCAGTAGTTATAAAGCATGATTTGTTTTTCATGGTGGGATAGTATTTCATTATATGGGAAGACCATAATTTACTCAACCAATCACCTATAGCTGCATATTTGGGCTATTTCTGATTTCTCCTGAATTATAAATAATACAAGTCAGTAAAAGCCTTGTCCATGAATATTCTAGTTCATCAGGCTAAATTCCTGAAAGTGACCTTCATTTCCATCCCCAAACTGCCCTCCAGAAAGTCGGGCTGCATTTCTGCCACAGTGGCTTGTGTATTACTCTCAAAATGCCCTCAGAGCCTAAAGCAGAAAGGCAGGGACCCAGAATGGAAGATTCTCTCCTGGCCTGACTGAGCCTTTCTTTGGCTTGTCAGCCACAGAAAGGATTATGTCAAATATGCTAGAGGAGAGGGCCAGGCAGCATGAGACTGGAGGCCCAGAGTAGCTGCTAGGGTATCACTCAGAGCCAACTTTTACTTTACATACAATTCTATGCTCCAATAAACTTGTGACCTGGCTTTTAAGAGCACAGGAACAAATGAGAAAGGGGAAGCAAGGCTGCTACTAAGAGCACCCTAGCCCACTTGTGCTGTTTCTAAAGGAAGAGCAAGTGCATGTCAGTCAAAAAGCAACCACTTTGGACTATGGTGATGCAGTGCTAAACTGTCCCACAGATCCCAGTAATGGATGAGGGAGAGTCAGTTAGACTGGGTGATCTCTAAATTTGCTTCTAAACCTGAGATTCTGGAAGGTATCTTGAACTTTGTGGTAGGCAGAGTAATGCCCCCTCCCTGAAGATGCCCTTGTCCTAATCCCTGGATTCTGTGAATGTGCTTTGCTATGTGGCAAAGAGTAATTAAAATTGCTATCAGCTAACCTTAAAATAGAGAGATTATCCTGGATTATCAGAGTGGACACAATGTAATCACAAGGATCCTTAAAAGCAGATGCAGGAGGCCAAAGAAGAGTTAATGTCAGAGTGATACAATGTCAGAAAGACTGGATGGGCCACTGCTGGCTTTGAAAATGGTAGGGGACCACAAGCCAAGGAATGTGGGCAGCCAGAAAAGGCAAAGAAATGGATGTTCTGTAGAGCCTCCAGAAGGAAGCCCTGTGGACACCCTTGAATATAGCTTAGTGAGATCCATCTTGGACTTGACTTACAAAACTGTAAGATAATAAGCGTGTTGTTTTAAGTTTGTGTTAATTTGTTACAACAGCCATAGAAAGGGAATACAAATATCATCTTGTACTGCCCAGTAAAAAAGATACCCAGAGAAGAGGAGTGCCCTGCCCCTGGCCGCACAGCCTCTGGAAGCAACATACTCCTGGCTCTGGTCTTTTTTTTTTTTTTTTTTCCCTAGGTCCTGCTGCTTAGGTCCTCTGCCTTCTTAATGATGAGCCCCAGGTATCACGAAAGTTAAATTCTGTGCTGCCGACATTCAGTTATCTGGAACAGCCATCTCCGGAGGATGCCCAGTTTATTTTTTTTGAATGGGTGGGGCTCCCCCCACCCCCCGCGCCCCAACTCGAAGGGCGAGGCTTTGTGTCCCTCCCACAAGGGCAGATGCTGTCCAGATTGGGGGGGGGCGGGGCTGGGGGGCGTAGCGGGGTGGGGTGTGGAAGCGGGAGACGTGGAACCGAAGAGCAATTACAGGGCCTGCGGGCCGGCCGTCGTTGGAGTGGCTCCCCGTCGGGGGTGCTCCTGGGAGGCTGCGGGCAGGCGGGGGAGGAGTCCGGGCGGAGCTGCGGGGGGGCAGAGGTTCACCCGGGAGGAGTAGTGGTCGGGTCAGGTTACTTCCCTTTATAAAGAAGGGGAAAGGAGGAGTCAGGTCCTGGTGGGCAGTGTCCGTGGCTGGTCCGGCTCGTCGTTCGGGAGAGGAGGCTCCGAGCAGGTCAGGGTCGGGCGCCCTGGCGGCCACAGGCAAGTGGGGCGCGGTGGAGAGGGTCTGCGGGGCGCGGAGGGGCTGCGGGGCAGCTGCGGGGCGGCAGCCACTGTGAGGAAGGGACATCGACGCAAGCGCGCGCAGAGATCCCGACGTCCCTGCCGACGCCCCCTTCTCAGACCGGTACACTGAGGTCCAAGGAGAGCGAAGAATTCTTTTGGCTGACATCCCGCTATGATCTCGCGGCCGAGTTGGTTCCGCAGCGGGCCTATCAGCCGGGCGGGGGGCCGCCCACCTGGAGAGGTGGTCCCCAGGGCGGGGAGGGCGGCTGCCGGCGCCTCTGGGGGAGGACAGATGTAGAGACCCCACTGGTGCAGCAGACTCTACCCTGCTGGGGTCTGAGGCAGGGTGGTGTGGGGACAGAGGTGCGAGCGTGGTGACTATGAGGCACAGCAGCTGAGACTCGTAGTGGGCGGGGTGGAGCCAAAGATGAACGGAATCCCTGCCAGCCCTTGGGGTCTATACAGCCCCCAGAGGAGGAGGGGGGGGTCCAGGGTCAAGGCCGCAGCAGGAGTCCTTAGCTAACCTTGGACGTTTTGCCTCCGTCCAAAGCCCTCCCCCCGACCGCTTAAAGGGAATTCCTATTTTTAAGCACCCATTGAACAATCGTCGTCTCCCTTGCTCCTTACAACCCCATACTTTGCGGGTTTTCCTGAGGCAGGAACGGAGTGCCTGCCCTGCTCCAGCACTCCCTGGCAGCCGAGATGATCAGTGCTCCTACTGCAGCCTGCACTTGTTCTGGGGAGGGGTCCTCCAGATGGAGCCAGTGGGGTCCTAACTCTGCACCTCCAAACCCCCAGCAGTGCAGTGGGCAGGGGTGCCCCAGCTAGGTCATGCCTTGGGTTTTGTAACTTGAATCCACCTCCTCCCTCCAACCCAGCCCAGGGACTGCACCAACCAGGCAGTGTGGTCGAATGGTCAGAGCACTTTTCTCAGTCAGGCCTAAGGTATGATTGTGGCTTAGTCTCTGAGTTTCTAACTAACCTGGACCTCTCTGGGCCTTGCCTTATTCACCTGTAAAAGCAGAATCTTGGACTAGATGGGCCCTCCCGTTGGTTGTTTGTGTTTGTGGAGCTGGCTGTAGATAGGTGGGGGAGGGGAGAAATGAGGGCATGGTCACACAGAAGTGGAAATGGGCCTCCAATCCACCAAAGGTCCCTTTTGGACACATTGGGGGCAGGGGAGGTGGGGAAGGCAGGGTGCCTCGCCCCTCTCTGGCAGTGGGCTGGCATCCTCCACTAGCCCACCTCCCTAAAGAGCCCTAGTGTAAGGCTAGACTATTGGTGGAAGAAAACTTACCCCAGAGAGCTGCTCCCACTTCAGAGATGGAGAAACAGGCTCAACTGTGTGAGGCAGACCGGCCACCTGCCCTGTGATTCCCCCAGAGCCTTCTAGGGAGTGGGGCATCAGCTCCTTCCCACTTCCACAACGCTTAAGCCAAGTCCTCCAGCCCCTTTGCTTCAAGAGTTTTATTGCTAAGCATTCTGAGAAGACAGGTGGGGGTCCCCACATGGGAAGGCATCAATCAGGGAATTGGAATGGGGCCTAGTTCCTGGGCCTCTGGCTCTGGTGGAAAATCCAGGACCCCATGCTGGGGGCTATTCGAGAGTCTAAGAGGGATGGCAGGGACAGTAGGCCAGCTGTTCACACTGAGTCCCCTGGGTGCCTTCCTTCACACAGCCATCACCTCCAGCCTGGGCCCAACCCTGGGTGTCTGTCATTGGAGACGCTACAGTGGTTCGGCTGCACCCTTGAAGGCAAGCCAGGGTCCTCCACAGAGACCTGTGTCTCATAGCAAAGCGCTCCCCCTCTGATAAGAAGTTCCACTTCCTAGAACCAGCCCCCGCTCCCGGTCCTGGTCTGGGGGCAGGGAGTTCATGGCCCCTTTGTAGAGACCCCAAGCTGACTTCCACCAGGTTCCCAGTCTCTCAGCTATTCCTTGCAGCAGCCACTCCTGCCCCATGTCCCTTAGTGTGCCTCTAAAATTCAGAAGAAGGGACACACAGTTCCCCTAAAAGATGATCAGGTCTTTCATCCTGCCCAGATTGGCCTTGCTTAACTTGTGGTCATGTGTTGTTATGTTAAAAGGTGTGTGTCTCCTCCTGTGGTCCTTTAACCCTCCTGGGCACTGCATAGTAGGAAATGTGGGGAGCTGTATGAGAGGATGCTTTGAGAGGCATATATAGTTAAGCAATAGAACCTGCGACTAACTAGCTGTGTGACCTTGGGCAAGTCACTTAACTTCTCTGTGCCTTGGTTTTCTCAACAGCCAAATGGTGGTGATTATCCTGATGGTGATTATCTGTTCAGTTACACAGATGGGAGTTTCCAGACAGGATCCACAGCCCAGAATGGCCCTTCCAAGGCTGGTGTACTTCCCCGACTCCAAGAGGGCCCCTTCTGCTCCTTCGCTCCTGAGTGCCCTTGGATTGGGCTCCAGAGGCCAAAACAGGAGCTAACTTCCCATTAGGGCCTTCTGCGGTTCTCACAGGATGGACAATGTCCAAGGCTCCCAGAGGAAGCACCCTGGGGTCTGGCCCAGGCCCAGCCTCATGCAGCTGTGGGTGGAGACCTCAGAAGTCTGGGAGAAGGCCAGGGGCCGGAGGGGCCAGAATGTGCCCTGCACTGGGGCTCCAGCCTCCTCCCTGCTCCTAACTCGCTGCTCCTTCAGAGCAGACAGATGGGCTTCAGGTTGTTCCATAGCTCCCAGCCTGCCCAGCCCCGCAGCTGAGGAGGATAGGGCGGGGAGGTGTTGTGTGAACATGAACAGCAGCTTACCTCTAGACCCAGTGATCTGTGAGGGAGCCTGGATTGCACAGTTGTTTGCCTGACTGCTGGCCCTGTCTTTCCCCACTACAGCCCCTCCCAGGCTCCTGGCGTTGTCATGTTTGAATACAAGGAAACTTATACCCCCATATCTGAGATAAAGCTGACTTTTCCCGTTCAATTAATGTCTTCTACACGAGTGGCTATGCCTCAAATATTCGCTAACATGATTGTTGTCAACCTTAATTTTTTTTTTTTTTTTTTTTTTTTTGCGGTGCACGAGCCTCTCACTGTTGTGGCCTCTCCCATTGCGGAGCACAGGCTCCAGACGCGCAGGCTTAGCGGCCATGGCTCACGGGGCCTAGCCGCTCCGCGGCATGTGGGATCCTCCCGGACTGGGGCACGAACCCATGTCCCTTGCATCGGCAGGCGGACTCTCAACCACTGCGCCACCAAGGAGGCCCTAATTTTTTTTTTTTTTTTAATTTAGAACTTTTGTTCCCAGACCAAAACATAGGCAGGGCAGAAATATATAAACCCATAGATAGGAAGGCTGCTTTGGTTGAGACTGGGGCTGGGTACTCAGCTTCTCCCCCATCAAGAAATGAATGGTAAAAGGAATGCACACATTCTGCTCACCTGCAGAAATCTTCCACTCCAAAGACAGTCTGCAGGTGATGCCACCCCAGAATCATACAAGGTGGAGCAGTGATTCCTCAAGTGAGTGCAGCTAAACAAGATGATTTTAGTGGCTACCTAGATGAATAGTTTTAAAATCAATAGTCATAAATTGAAATGTGTATCAGAAAAAATATAAGGCAATACATCCAACCATGACTTCATGGTCGTTATTGCTCAGAAGGAGAGTAAGTAGTGAATTTATTTAAAGAAAAATGTTAACTAAATAATGTACAGGAGGATCACAGATATGGCAAAACTCACAAAAGTGGTTTGTATGCACAATCTAGGAGCCCAAGAAGGAACATGAGGCATAGAGGGGAAATCTGTGCTGAGGATCCAGGGTCTGAATTAACGCCGAGTTCGGTCTTTAACCACTGCCTCTCGTTTTCTTATGGCTGCTCCATTTCGCAAGCATGTGTTACCTGCCTGCTGTGTACTAGGTGCTTGCCTGGTATGGAGGATACCAACCTCATGGCGCTGAGTCTTGGGGGTGCTGGGAGGGCTGCCCCGGCATAGCATTGCTGAAGTGAGCCTCCAGGATGAGCGGGTGGTATGTGAGGGAAAGACAGAAGCTGTCCAGGCCTCGAGAGAAGCTCGGGGTGAGGGTGAGGGTGGAGTGGGGGTGGAGGAAGGAAGAGATGGTGGGCTTGAGAAACCAAAAGAGGCCAGTGGGGCAGAGCAACAGGGGGAGAAGGCTTGAGATGAGACCAGAGAATCACCGGAGGCTAGATCACACCGGACCTATAAGCCAAGGCAAGGATTGTGGACATTGTCATTCATTTAGCCAGCATTGAGCTTCTGCCCTGTGCTAGGCATGGAGGGGTGTACAAAGTCACAGAGGCTCCCCTTGAGGTGCCTAGGTCTAGTGAGAAGCTTTTGAACACATAGATGGCTTTAAGTGCTGTGATAGAGGTGTGAACCAGAGGCCAGGGAAGCACCCGGGGGAAAGGGGCTGCCTGTTCATGAAAAGGCAGTGACGTTTGAGCTGGGTTTTGAAAGATGAGTAGGAGTTTGACAGGAAGGAGAGGAAAGGCATTCCTGGCAGTGGAAACAGGATGGGTAAAGGCACAGAGGTATGAAAAAGCCCAGGGAGTTTGGGGAAATACCCACGACTGGATTGGGGAAATATCCACAACTGGAGCCACATCGGGCATTGGAAAGAGGAGAGGCCAGAGGGTCAAGTCCACAGAAGGTTTTCAGGCTCAAGTCAGAGCTGAGGTTTCATTCCACAAGCAGTAAGGAGCCAGAGACCAGATTCAAGCAGGAGAGGACGATCCCACTGGCAAGGTGTGTGGGCAGGTTGGGTGACAGGGGAGAAGAGCATGGTTACTGCTACCCAGTGGGGTGTGGAGATGGCCATGCCTGGGCCTTGGCAGGGGGCTGGAAGACGGATCCCTTTTTATTATCGGAGAAGGTGGGGGCTGTGGAGCATGCCCTTCTATGTGCCCCCAGCCTGGGCTGGCACAGTACCCAGAACAGGGACCTCTCATTACAGGGCAATGGGCTGCCTGCTGTGCCAGCTTTGAAGACCAGAGGCCCTTTCCAAAAGGGTAAAGATCCCAGCCAGCTGGGCCCACGGGCTGTGTCCAAAGCAAAACAGGAAAAGGCCACGGTGGGCCAGGCAAGCCTCTTTCTTTGGAGTAGAGATTAGGCCAATCAGGCTTATGTGTCTTTTTGCTGCAAAGGTGGGAGAGGGCTGCAGGTCCTACAGTGTGAAACTTATTGCAAGGGGATGCATGACCCCTGGGTGCCAGCCTTCAGGGGTACAACGGAGATGGCTTTCCTTGGCAAATTCTAGCCCTGATGAAGGGAGACTGGAAGCGCATACTTCTCACTCTCAGTCACCCTCAGGGGCTGCTGCCCCCTCTGTCACCATGCCCAGGTTGGAGCCCTCCCTCCGTACTTGGCTTCCCACTCTTGCCCCTTGGCCATCAGCCCAGGCCTAATAGGGGTGGCTGTAGGTCACTGCAATGGGAAGTCCACACTGTCCAGACCAAGGCCCTGGGGAGCAGGTCTCTAGAGAAAAGGAGGGAAGTGCTGACGGCTCAGGGCACCCTTGAACCCAAAGATGGGCACCCAGGATTCCCTGAAAACCCTGTACAGGAATGCCTGAATGAATTAACCTATGAATACTTACCATCCATGCATGCATTTGTTTACCAAGCCTCCAGGCAGGCTCAGGGGTCGCTGGCCCAAGCCAGGGCAGGGAGTGGCCAATGAATGAGAAGCTGACAGACGAGATGAGGGAGGAGACGAGCGTGGGCCCTGAGATGCATTTGGCCCTAGCAAGAGTCTTGCCTGTCTGCCATGGTTGGAGGAGGGCTCAGAGAACAGGGTAGACAATTCTCCCAGGGCTAAGTGGGAGTGGAGACAGGGGTGGAGATGGGCTGCCAAGACTCCAATAAGGAGTGACTGCTGAATTAACTCACTCATTCATCCGTGCACCCATTCACACCTGTGTGCATTCACTCGGCAAATATGTATTGAGCAACTACTATGTGCCGGGCACCGTACCTAGTGTCAGTGAGTGGAAACAGCCAAGGACCTGCTCTCATGGGGCCTGCCGTTGGTGGGGGAGACAGGCAACACTCCAGTCATCACCACACAGATCAAATGGAAAATTGTGCTGAGTTATAGGGCTTTGAAGAAGAGGTTTGTGGTTCTAAGGGGCCTGACCTAGTCACGGAGGTCAAGGTGTCTTCTCTGAGAAAGACTTGAAGGATAAATAGGAAGTAACCAGGGCAAGAAGGGGGAGAAGATGATCCAAGCAGAGGGAACTGCACATGCAAAGGTCCTGTGGTGGAGGGTCTGGGTGAAGGCCAGAGTGGCTGGAGTTCTGCAACAGAGGGGAGTGTGGTGAGAATGAGGTTGGGAAGTGGGCCAGCTGATAGCACTTGAGCTTGTGGGTGTCTTTAGAAGATTTGGTCTGAATTCCAAGAGCAAAGGGAAGCTTTTAAGCAGTGGTGCAAAATGATCCAATTTGTGCAGCCAACTAGTTTGAGGGGGGCCCAAGTGGAAATGAGGAGTCATGAGGGTCCAGCAGTGCCCACATAAACAGTGACAGTGGCTTTGACCAAGGACATGGTGAGATTGGGGGGCAGGGTGAGTTGGATGTTGGGGTGAGGGTCATGCTTGTTTAGGTCTGAGGAACTGGGCTGGCAGATGGGAAGGGTGACGATGAACATCATATTCCTGTAAGAACATATTATATCGAGCATGATAAGTAATATCTTCCTTTCTACCAAGGATAGAATGGTTGACCTCTGAGTAAGAAAGAAGGGAAGGATTTTCAGGTTCTACTATATGGTATTTAATATGTTTTCTCATTAAATCTGTTCAACAAATCTGAGAAGTAAATACTATTATTTATGTATGAGGAAAGGGATCTCAGAAAGGTAAAATTACCTGCCCAAGGTCATGGCTCGGAAGAGGTTAAGCCTCCACCAGCCTCCTCTCTTAAAAAAAAAAAAAAACAAAAAAAATTATTTTCATTCTTCTCAGTGAGCTTATAATTGAGGAAAAAGTTTTTGGCAGAAGGGAAAGGGAGGGGAACCTGGAAGAACTCCCTGCTCTGAAAGAATGCAAGGGAGGCTGGGGCCATGTCACTGAGGAGCCCTGGGCATCCATCCATCCACAGGGGTGAACCAATGTGTTCTCGACCCGAGCCAGAAACCAACTCTCCCTTTCTCTTCATCTCCCACCTCCCTGCTCCTGGGAAGTCCTTCTAACCTCCTGGACCTAACCTCGATCCTCCTGTTCCTGTGCCCATTGTCTCAGCTTGCAGGCAGATCCAAGCCACTTGGACGCTCCTTCTCCCCGCTGGGCACGAAGCCTGACGCCTGCCCTTCAGCCCTCGGTGGGCTCCCAGGAAGCCTGCAGCCTGTAACCGGACAGTTTGCTCCCAGCAGGTACCCCTCTCTCTTAAAAAAAAAAAAAAAAAAAAAAAAAGCAAAACAACTTATTTCATTCTTCTCAGTGAGCTTATAATTGAGGAAAAAGTTTTTGGCAGAAGGGAAAGGGAGGGGAACCTGGAAGAACTCCCTGCTCTGAAAGAATGCAAGGGAGGCTGGGGCCATGTCACTGAGGAGCCCTGGGCATCCATCCATCCACAGGGGTGAACCAATGTGTTCTCGACCCGAGCCAGAAACCAACTCTCCCTTTCTCTTCATCTCCCACCTCCCTGCTCCTGGGAAGTCCTTCTAACCTCCTGGACCTAACCTCGATCCTCCTGTTCCTGTGCCCATTGTCTCAGCTTGCAGGCAGATCCAAGCCACTTGGACGCTCCTTCTCCCCGCTGGGCACGAAGCCTGACGCCTGCCCTTCAGCCCTCGGTGGGCTCCCAGGAAGCCTGCAGCCTGTAACCGGACAGTTTGCTCCCAGCAGGTACCCCTGAGCTGCACTCCGCACACTGTTCCTGGATCTCCTCTCTGAAACCTGGGCAGAGTGTGTTCCCACCCAGTCCGGTGACCTTTGCCTGTCTGAACCCTGGTTAATTTTTGCCCAGTCTGCAGGCTGTGGGGCTCTTCCTCTTCAGGGATATAAGCCTGGACCGAGGCTGCCCTGTTCTCCACCTGTCCTGAGCCTCCCCAAGCTCCCTCTGCACCCTCACCATGGCCAAAGGATTCTACATATCCAAGGCCCTGGGCATCCTGGGCATCCTCCTGGGCATGGCGGCCATAGCCACCATCATCGCTCTGTCTGTGGTGTATGCCCAGGAGAAGAACAAGAATGCCGAGTGCGCCACCGTGGCCCTTACGAGCCCCGCGACCACCCTGACCACCACCATCACCGCGGCCACCACCACCACCGCGACCACCACCACCATCACCGCGGCCACCACCACCACCGCGACCACCACCAACATCACCGCGGCCACCACCATCACCGCGGCCACCACCTTGGACCAGAGCAAGCCATGGAACCGATACCGCCTACCCATGACACTGTTGCCCGACTCCTACAAGGTGACACTGAAGCCCTACCTCACTCCCAATGAGAATGGCCTGTATATCTTCAAGGGCACAAGCATCGTCCGCTTCATCTGCAAGAACTCCACTGACGTCATCATCATCCATAGCAAGAAGCTCAACTACACCACAACCCAGGGGCACATGGTGGCCCTGCGGGGCGTAGGGGCCTTCCAGGTCCCCGACATCGACAGGACTGAGCTGGTAGAGCCCACGGAGTATCTGGTGGTGCACCTCAAGGGCTTTCTGGAGGCAGGCAGAATGTACGAGATGGAGAGTGAATTTCAGGGGGAGCTGGCCGACGACCTGGCAGGCTTCTACCGCAGCGAGTACATGGAAGGCAACGTCAAAAAGTAAGTCAGAGCCGGGTCTGCTGGATGGGGGCAGATCCTAGGTGCTGAGGCAGAGCTGGACCCTGGGAGCCAAGGAAGGGCTTGGGTTTGGGGCCTTTGAACCTTCGGGAGTCCTTGTGGCCCATCACTCTGTCTGCAGCTCCAGTAGAGCAGCTACCAAGACAATCAACCCTTTCCCGGAGGGCTCCCCTGTACTTTATTAGGGAGTAGGGATGAGAGATGAAAGTGCCCCTTGGATAGACAGGAAAACAGGCTCTGAGGAAAGAAATTTGCCAAGGTTTCCCAGCCAATACAGGGATGGAGCCTGCCAGGACTTTGACCCTGAGTCCAGAAGGAGCTCTGCTCTCCCATGTCAGCTGGCCTGTCGGCCTGGAGGCGGCCTGGGGGAGGTGGGGATGGCAGGGATTAGGCCAGGCAGCATCTGTGCACCCCGTCCCTGCACACCCAGCAACGCCCTACAGCCCCAGCCCCACGCACCCACACGGGCACAGGCATTAAGCTGGCACACCCTCTAACCCCCGCTTCGGGCAGGGTGCTGGCCACGACACAGATGCAGTCTACAGATGCCCGGAAATCCTTCCCGTGCTTTGACGAGCCGGCCATGAAGGCCACATTTAACATCACCCTCATCTACCCCAAGGGACTCACGGCCCTGTCCAACATGCCGCCCAAAGGTGAGCAGGTCTGGCTGGGGCCACACATCCTCGGAAAGCAGACCCCCAGGGCTGGGGCACAGGGCAGGGAGAGGGCGCAACCCCACATGCCTGCGTGCTCCCTGCCCAGGTCCCAGTGTCCTGCTTGAAGAAGACCCCAACTGGAGCGTCACTGAGTTCGAAACCACGCCTGTAATGTCCACATACCTTCTGGCCTACATCGTGAGCGAGTTCACGAGCGTGGAGGCAAAGGCACCCAACAACGTCCAGGTATGGAGCTGAGGCCACCAATCCTTCCTCGGGATTGGTCCTGGCCTGGGAGATATTCCTATTTATCCTCATCCTTGTCCCAGCCCCTGAGTTGCTAGGCAGTGTTTGAATCCCAGTTCTGAGTGATCTTGGGCAAGTGCCTTAGGTTCTCTAACCCTCCGTCTCTGCATCTGAAAAGTGGGACCCTCCTCATGAAAGGAGTTCCCGACTCCTGGGTGCCAGACAGATGGTGGCTATGGCTATTGTTATTCCCCAAAGGCCCCTGCCTGTGACTCAAGGCTCTGAAGAGACACCCCCGCCCTCTCCTCCGATGACCAAGCCTTCCAGTTTAACCTAGTTGGTCCCCCAGCCTTCCAGGCTTTGGGGCTCAGCCCACCTGCACCAGGACCCAAGAAGGGCCCCTGACCTACCTCTGTCTTCTTTGCAGGTCCGGATCTGGGCTCGGCCTAATGCAACTGCAGAGGGCCATGGCATTTATGCCCTGAACGTGACAGGTCCCATCCTAAACTTCTTTGCCAGTCATTTTGAGACACTCTACCCACTCCCAAAATCTGGTGAGTGAGGTGTCTCGCATTGGGGGGAATTGGATGGGTCTCCCCCCATAGCCCGAGGCCATCCCACCAACAGCCTGGACTCCCCAGACCAGGTTGCCTTGCCCGACTTCAACGCCGGTGCCATGGAGAACTGGGGGCTGGTGACCTACCGGGAGAACTCGCTGCTGTTTGACCCACAGGCCTCCTCCAGCAGCAACAAAGAGCGGGTTGTCACTGTGATTGCTCACGAGCTGGCCCACCAGGTAGCCCCCCAATCATGGGGAGTGCAGACAAAGAACGAGGGGGGCTCTGGGAGAAGATGGCACAACTTGTGGCTCCGTCCTTGGCAGCTGAGAAGGGAAGAGTTCCACCTAGCAGGGTGTCAGGGAGGAGTCATGATGATGTTGGTGAAGCCTCGAGCTCAAGACTGGCACACTGGGAGCACTCGGTGAAGGGTAGCTCTGGGTACCGTTAGTGACTGCAAGGCCCGAGTGGCTTGCTGGGCTGACCTCCCCTCCCCCACAGTGGTTTGGGAACTTGGTGACCCTGGCCTGGTGGAATGATCTTTGGCTGAACGAGGGCTTTGCCTCCTACGTGGAGTACCTGGGTGCTGACTATGCCGAGCCCACCTGGAGTCTGGTGAGCCCACTGCCCAGGGACCTCTGGGGTCTGGGATGGGGGAAGACCTGGGTCACCCCCTCCCAGGCCAGTCTCCTGATGGCTGCTGGGGATTTGCAGAAAGACCTCATGGTGCCGAACGATTTGTACCCTGTGATGGCTGTGGACGCGCTGGCCTCCTCCCACCCCCTGACCACCCCTGCCGAGGAGGTCAACACACCTGCCCAGATCAGCGAGATGTTTGACTCCATCTCCTACAGCAAGGTGCTTCCCAGCCCCCGTGCTGGTCCGGAGACAGTAGTGGTCATGGGAAGGGAGGTGGGGCCTCGGCCCACAGGGGCCCACCAAAGCCGGGGGCTCCGGGAGCACCTGTCCCAGCCCGATGGGGACACAGGGTCTCCTGCTGGCTCGGCACAGCCTTCTGAGTCCCCTCTCCTCCACCAGGGAGCCTCGGTCATCAGGATGCTTTCTGAGTTCCTGACTGAGGACCTGTTCAGGAAGGGCCTGGCGGTGAGTACCCTTGGCCAGCCATAGGGTGGGAGGTGTTTCCTCCAAGCCCCGGCCAACCACAGAGGCTGAATGGTAGAGCCTGGGGCAGCAGCTTTACCCTCACCATGCCCTGTCTTTCCACAGTCCTACTTGCATGCCTTTGCCTACCAGAACACCACCTACCTGGACCTGTGGGAACACCTGCAGATGGTCAGTAAAAACAAGCCCCCCTGAAGCCATTCTGTGGGGGTCCTGAGATGCTGAAAGTCCCTGGGGGCAGCACACGTGTAAGAGAATGTGCCCAGCTCCACTGCTTACCCTCCCAGGCAGGCCATCTGGAGGCTTGGTTGCTCATCTGTAAAATGGGCACAATGATGGCTCCCTGAAGGAGGTGTTATGAGAGCCTGGGTCACGAGCCCTGGCAGGCAGCACCCCCTCACGCTACAGTGAGCTCTGTGAGGGCAGCTGAGGAGTGCCATCATCTGAGTAGCGAGGAAACGGACTCTTGTGGTTCCCAAGCCCAAGCCTTCTTCTCCCTGGAACTTTGGAGCCAGTCATTCACCTACTCAGCATTCCTGGCTGCCCTGCGCCCCGGCTGGCCCCTCCCAGACATGACTTTGCACACACCAGCACCCTCGGCGCGCTCTCTGACCCTCCTATCCAGCCTTACCTTGCATTCCCGTCTATTCAGACCCTGAGTGTCCCCTGACTTTGGCAAACCCTCTGACCACTCCCACCCTCCTGCCTGCCCCTCCCCGCCTCTCCTGAGACTCTCCCCATCATCCCCCATCATGTCCTCTCCTTCACGGCGGCCCCCACCCCTTCTCTGTGGCCCTGGTCAGCCCTACCGACCCCTCCATATGCCTGTGCTCCATGACCAGCCTGACCAGGGAGGGGAGGCCCAGGGCCTTGTCACAGAGTCACAGCTGGGCTCCAGGGCCCTCCTGGCCAGTCTCCAGCCCGACATCCATCTTCCACGAGGCCGGTCCACCTTCCACACCTCCTACAGCGTCAATCCCTCCCCTCCGCTTCCACTGTCTTCCCTGCCCAGCCGCAGTTTCCAGCACCTTCCTTTCTTCCGAAGCCAAGCCCTCCTCCACACCAGCACCCCTCCAGCCCCACCTGCCCCTCCCTCTTTCCCTGAGCCCCTTCTCCCTGCAGCCCCCCTAGAGATGCCCTCCCCCTCAGCTTGCACCTTCCGACAGGGTCTTCTGCCCTCTGTTTAGGCTGTTCTTAGTTTTTTATTTTCTCAGTTATTAACAGATGTGGTTGGTTTTTTGTTATTATTGTGAAAGCAATGCACACACATGGAAAAAGATGAAAAAAGATTTAAGACAATAACAACCACCCTAAGCCCATCCCCAGACCCTCATCCAGGTGCGTTTCCTTCACATCGCCACGACCCTCTCCTTCGCGCTGCCTGTGACATGGGGACCCTGGTTTTCCTTCCTTTCTGTCTCCTCTCCCTGCCCGTCCTCCCGAGTTTGTTCAGGCTGAGCCATGGGCATCCTGGGTGTCCCTCCCTGACACACACCCACCTGAGGTTGGATCACAGAATGGGAGGCCACATGGATTTGCTTAATCAAAGTGGAATGAACCGGAGGCTGGGAAGCTCTTGGCTCGTCCAGCACTGGGCAGCCGAGGAGACAGAGAGCCGGGCTGGGACCCCAGCTCCTGCCTCCCAGTCCAGTGCTCCTCCACTGCCTCCCAGCAAAGTGGTACCACTAAGGGGAGGCCAAGGGTGCAAGGGGAGAGTGGGTGGGTGGGAGAATGGCAGTCGCTGATGGCCGCACCATATTCCTCTGCCCAAGGCTGTAAACAATCAGTCGACCATCGTGCTTCCAGGCACCGTGCGTGCCATCATGGACCGCTGGACCCTGCAGATGGGCTTCCCTGTCATCACCGTGGACACCAAGACAGGGGGCATCTCCCAGAAGCACTTCCTCCTTGACCCCGAGTCCAACGTCACCCGCCCCTCGGTGTTCAAGTGAGCAGATGAGGTCACTGAGACAGGCGTCCTAGTGAGGGTTCTGAAGGGCAGTTGCTCTGGGACCCTCTGACCATAGCAGGGCCTGGCCTGCTGTGGCCCTGCCATAGTGGCTGTAGACAGTCTCCTTCCTGGGCCAGGAGGATGGGGGCGTTTAGTGCCAGAGTTGGGCAGAAACTGGAAGTCCGGGCAGGGCTGTTCTTTGCTGGCAGTGCCCAAGAGCTGCCATTTCTCACACCTGGCCTCTGGATCTCTTGTTGCAGCTACCTGTGGATTGTTCCCATCTCATCTATCAAAAATGGCACCCTGCAGGACCACTACTGGCTGCGGGGCGAAGCAAAAAGTAATCCAGCCCTGCCTTAGTGGACAGCAGCCCCATCCCATACTCCCAGCTCCTGGCCCATGTTCTGGGGTTATGGCAGGCCTCAGCCAGGGCTTCCTTCATCGTTTCATTCAACAAATGGAGCCAGCTTCTTTGGTTCTAATTTCTACGCTGTGTGACCCTGGCCAAGTTACCATCTCTCTCTGGTCTCCATTTCCCCATCTATACAATGGGGCTAGGAACAATATCTACCCCATTGAGTTGTGTGAAGGTTAAAGAAGAGGATTCCCATGAAATGTTTAAAACAGTGCCTGGCACATAGTATGAGCAGTCCTACTCTGCCAGGCACTGAGGAAACCAAGGTCAAGGCAAGTCATCCTCTGCCTAAGCCAAGGCAGCAGATGAAGGGAAGGAAGACCAGCAGTTCAAACGTTCCAGAGCTATGCTGAGTGCTTTAACAGAGGCATATGTGGCCTCTGGGGTACTGGGGCAATTGGGCAGGGAGCAGGGAATAGCTTCAACTTCATGGAGAGGTCAGGAAACAATTCCTGGAGGAGGTGAGCTGAGTCAGAGGAAGAGTAGGAGTTCGCCAGGCTAATGGCAGCAGAGAGGAGCAGTCCAGGCAGAGTCAATAGCAAGTGCAAGGCTTGAGGTAGGAGAGAACTCGGGGACTGAGTGTGGCTCGGGCAGAGGTGCACCCTTGGTGAAGCGGGTGTCTGCAGGCTGCAGGAGACAATGGCTATGTCCTCGGGCCAGGAGGAGCTGGGACAGGTGGAAAGCGGGAAAGCCATTGGGTCTGACCTGCAGGTATGGAAGGATCCCCTCTGGCTGCCAGGAGAAAGGGTGGAGGGAGAGCCGTGAGGACGGGGCATGGAGCCCCCAGGAAGAGATGAGCAGTGCTGGGGGGCTAATTGGATGGGAGGCGCTGCCTGGGTGTGACAGCGTTGTTACAAGCGGAGAGGTGGGAGGAGGAGGGGGTGGAGGAGGAGAGGCCGCCTGGGGAGTTGAGTCTGAGTGGCCGGGGGTGTGCCGATGGAGTTGTCTCGGTGGATGCCATTGGCCCGGCCACACAGAGCCTGTGGGAGGCAGGGCAGCCACTGAGGTTCAGAGATGGCAACTGGTCTGTCTGAGGTCCCCGGCCAGAGTTGGGCCCCGGCAGCCAGCCCTACCCCTTTCTCCGCCCCTCTCCTTGGCATTGGCCCAGCGGCGTGAGGGCCGCGTGCTGCCAGGCTGCAGGGGAGGCTGCTCTGCCGAGGCCTGGGTCAGGTCAGCCTGTGGCCTTCTGAGCAGCCCTGCCCAGCTCTGGTCTCTCCCCACAGACCAGAGTGATCTGTTCAAAACCGAAGGGAAAGATTGGGTCCTGCTAAACGTCAATGTGACGGGCTATTACCAGGTGAACTACGATGAGGACAACTGGAGGAAGATTCAGAATGAGCTGCAGATAAGACCATTGGTGGGTACCTGCCACCCCACCCATCCCCTGCCCGAGGCCCAGCCCCAGGATGGGGTCGCAGACTGCAGGGCCTGCCCGCACCGCCAGCCCGAGGTCACATGCTCTGTTGCCCCTTCTAGACCATCCCTGTCATCAATCGGGCACAGGTCATCTACGACAGCTTCAACCTGGCCAGGTGAGTGCTCAGCCATGGAAGCCTGGAGACTTGGCAAGTGCGGTTCCATAGTGAGAGCCAGTGCTGCCTCCCACCGTGCTCACCGTGTGCCTGGCTCAGCACCGTGGGCTCCCTGTGCTTCTGGACACCCCTCCCTTGGCCCCATGTCCCCGGAGATTGTCGGTGTCACAGCGCATACTTCCCAGAGAAGGACTCTGAGATTCAGAGGTTGAGTACCCTGCCCGAGGTCACACATTAGCCCATGACAGGCAGACACAGTCCTGTCCAATTCCAAAACCACAGTGCACTCCACGGCACCAAGGTTTTCTGGAGGACTACCGATGGCCCAGGCCACCATACTCAGTGCTACGAAAGATCCGGGAAGAACAGGATAGAAGAGATGCAGCATGGATAAACAGATATTTATTGAGCAGCTGCTGTGTTCATGAGCACCAGCAAGTGCCAAGTTCTTTGACATAAGTGATGTCACCCATAGACATGGACATTTATGAACCAAATATGCACAGATGGCCTGAGGAAGTGGAGGGAGGAAAGACCAGAGAGCCAAGCAAATCAGAGAAGAGGTGGGCAGAGTAAATAGCACAGGTTTCTTGTCTTTTTGAATCTCTGATCTGTCTCTTATGGGCTGTGTGGCCTTAGGCAAGGCACTTTACCTCTCTGAGCCTCGGTTTCCTCATCTGTAAAATGGGGATAATGAGCAAGGAAATGTGACTGGCAGTGGGTAAGGGCCAGGCCTGGGCTGGCCTCGTTTGTGGCACCGCCCAGCATCCACATCCCTCACCCCTACCCCCAGCCCCACCCCTGGTGAACGCTGGAGCTGGTGCAGTTGGGCCTCTGGGACCTCGGGCTCTAGGAGGAGGCTGGGGTTCCCACAGTGAGGCTGGACTGGGTGGGGGTGCTTACCTGAGCCCCTCTGTCTGTTCCAGTGCCCGTATAGTCCCTGTCACCCTGGCGCTGAACAACACCCTCTTCCTGAACAACGAGAGAGAGTACATGCCCTGGCAGGCCGCCCTGAGCAGCCTGAGGTACTTCAAGCTCATGTTCGACCGATCCGAGGTCTACGGCCCCATGAAGGTACAGAGGGGCATGGCAGGGTTCAAGGACCAATTCCCCGGTGCCTGAAATTACACCATAAGGAAGTGAATAGAAATATTGCCTGGCATGGTGAAACACGCCAGGCCCTTGGCAGTGGTGAGAGAGCAGGAGGGATGTAGGGTGAAAGAAGCAAGGATTGAGAAGGTGAGCAGGTTGGGCACAGCAAAGAGAGGACACAGACTTCTAGCAGAGTTTGCTAGATTTGGAAATTAGCAAATCCTTCTTTCAGAAGGCAACAGAAAAAGCCACAGTACAGGAAGGGGGTGGGAGTCGGGGAGAAGGCCTTTTACCAGCTGTGTGGACTCAGCCAATCAATCCTCTTCAGACCCAGAGAACCCCTCTGTGAAAGGAGGGGGCCTGTGCCTGCCTAGCCTGCCCTAAGGGCCTGGAGGGGGATGCCGATGTTGATGTTAACAGTTCTGAAGCTTGGGGGCACGGGCAGGGAGGATCAGAGGGAAACTGCTTGCTCTGGATCCATAGCTGAACCCATAAGGATGTTCATTGAAGTGTGGTTTATAAAAGACAAGAAAACCAAAAATACTCAAATGGCCAACAGTTGGAGTTGGTTAAGTAAACTAGAATATCCATTTGATGGAATATTATGTAGTCATTAAAAATGTTTTTCACATGATTAACTAACTGTTATGGTAAATGAGGTTTTAACTCACTTTAAACTCATTAACCTACCTACACCTTGGATTCACCCCATCCTCCTAATGTAGTAAAATCACAATATTTGGTCAACTCAGTATTCAGCATTTACTTTGTGTGATTATTTAAATATCATTCTCTGCTGAGCCACATAAAGTACCATGTTTGTGTCTCCTTTTTTAAACATCTTATACAAATGTATCAGATAATACATTAGTTTTGCTTTTTCCTGGAGGCATCCCTCCTAGAGCCCTCTGTTGGCCTGCTCCCTTCTAGAACTGCTACTCAGCTCCCATGCTGGGAGGCTCGCCATTGTTGCATCTCTTGTTTCCTGAACCCATGGATTATTCCTTGAGTTTTCTCTCTATTAGGGGAGCACATCTTCCAGTTTTGGAGAAAGGGTTCATAAGAGGTGGATTTTTTCAGGTAGATTGTCTGAAATGTCTTTATTCCACCTTCACACTGCATTGAGAGTTTGCTTGGGTTTAGAAGCTTCTAGGTTGAGGGACTTCCCTGGCGGTCCAGTGGTTAGGACTCTGCGCTTCCACTGTAGGGGGAATGGGTTCAATCCCTGATCAGGGAACTAAGATCCCACATGCCTCGCAGCATGGCCAAAAAAAATTAAAAAAAAAAAAGAAGTAGTTTCTATTTTGGAAATTATTCCTCGGGAAATTTCAGGTCTTGCTCCATTGACATCAAACATCTTATGTTTCTGCTGAGAAGCCCAGGGCCTTTATTTCCAGTTCTTCGAATGTGTCCAGGTTCCCCTTCTGGAAGCTGTGGGCTCTTCTCTCCATGCTGGTGGTCCTTCATGCAGGCCTTTCTTATCCTTCTACATTTTCAACCTGGACAACTTTGCATTGTTCCTTTAAACTTTCTTCCTCTCCTTTTTTCCCCAGGTTCTCTCTGGGACCCTTGTTAATCCAATTCACTGCCCTTACATTGGTCCTCTAGTTTTCTTCTCTCCTATTTTCCAGTTTGTTGACTTTTTGTTCTGCCCTCTGGGATATGCCCTCAGTTTAGCACACCACCTCTCCTCATTTTTTCTATCATATATTTAAGTTTCCAAGTGCTATTCCTGGCTCCAGCGTCCTATGCAATATCTTCTCTGAACTCTTGGAAGATATTTATCATAGGCTTTTATGAAGTTTTCTTTTTCTTTAACTGACTTGTTTCCTCCAAGTCTCTGTTTGTTTTGATCTCCTCTTTCAAGTTGGAAGCTGAGCTGCCCCTTTGAATTTGAGAGTGAGGCAGTGGTTGAAAGCTCCACGGGGAGGTGGAGTTTGTCACCTGCAGTCTTGTTATGGGGTGACTAGGTGGCCAAGTAACTCCTCATGGGGACCCTCAAAAATTAATATCTGTGACTGTGTTCCCTTGAGACCATTCAGTCTCCAGAGAGTGATCCTCTGTCTTGTGCAGTTGAGGCTCCCTTTCTGGGATCAGGGTGGGGAAGGAAACTGGGGGTGCCTCCATTTAGGCTGTAAACTTTCACCTCTGGCCCTCTCTGCAATTCAGCAACCCTCCCACTGTGTCTGGGGACCCTAGTTCTGAGCCCCTCTGATTCAGCCTTGCTCATGGGAGAGGAAGGGGTGTTGCTTGAGGCAGGGAGGGAAGTGGGCGCTTCACGGTTTAATTAGTCCCTCTACAGACTTTGACTCCATTGCCCTTTCACAGCCCGGCCTCACTCCTGTCCCCTGCACACCCATCCCTCTAATCCTGAGCCTCGTCACAGCAAGTCTCCTTGCTTCTGTCTTCATCTCCCCCATGGCAGGTGCTCTGCTGCAGACCCCTGCCTTGGCCAAGCCTGTTCCATCTCCCACTCTCCACCTCCCAGCTCCTACACTGTGTGGATGTCTCATCCACTGTTGTTTTCTTTCCAATTCTCTTTGCTCTTGGGGGTTTATTCCTTTTACGTTTGGATGCGGATTCTGGTTGACACACATGATAATCTACTGTATTGAACCAGCGTCTGCAAAGGATTTTAATAACATGGGTGGGGCCTTACATGACAATGCCAGCTAAAAGAACAGCATGCAGAATTGTAGATATGCTGGGTAGAAAAGAGAAAGGAAGGGGCAAACTCACCAATTTGGAAGTCATGCATTCGGTAAGTTCTGGGGTGGTTAGTATTTTCTGCCTATGCTTTACAGTGTTTTCTAAATTCCCCACAATAAAGGCAGAATACTTATGATCAGGTGGTGGGGGATGGTAGGCCCTAAAGCTATATTAGGAAATGGTGATACTTAGACATAGAATGTCAGAACTGGTCGAGGAGAAAGAATCTCAGATCAGTCATCTGAGACCTGGACTAGCGCCGGCTCCTTTGACCACTATCTGGCCTTGGGTGAGGCCCTTAGCCTCTGGCCTCTTGCTTCTGTAGCCATTAGCCCTTGCTACACTTGCCCACCCACATCAGAGTCTCCGTGGGGCTCCAAGTGGGTCAGGCATGAGTCTCCTCTTTGAGGCTGTTCATGTTTTCTTTTTCCCAGAATTACCTCAGGAATCAGGTTGAACCCCTCTTCCTATATTTTGAAAATATCACCAAAAACTGGACTAAGCGCCCAGAAAGCCTGATGGACCAGTGAGTATGACCTCTCTTGGGTCTGGAGATCACAGGTGGCCCAGGCACCCTGACCTGGGAATTCCAGAGCAAGTCCCAGCAGCATCCTCCTCTGAAGTTCCCAACTCCTGGCCAGACCAGGGCCACCAGTCAGGGAGAGAACCCCCCACCCACTAGGAATAGGGAGCCCTGCCCTGAGGCTCTATGTGGCCTCTTTGTACAAAGGACCAAACTGAAATTTCAAGGTCCCCTCACCGGCATTGTTATTCAGATTCTAGGTGTTGAAGGTGGGGCTGGAGTCTGTGCCCGCCCTCCCTGGGCTGCCCAAGGCAGGAAACAAAGAGGGGGACCCAAAGGGCAGGTGGGCTGCAACCTTAGAGCCCCAGCCCTGCTGCCCGGCCTGGAGTTGTGCGTCAGCAGGGGAGTCTTTGCCAGAGTCAGAACCAGGCATGCTGACAGAGTGTCACCCCTGGGGCAGGTACAATGAGATTAATGCCATCAGCACTGCCTGCTCCAATGGGCTGCCTAAGTGTGAGGAGCTGGCCAAGAACCTTTACAACCAGTGGATGGAGAACCCTGAAAATAACCCGTGAGTGTGTCCCCTGCTTGTCTCCTGATCTTTATCTGTCCCTCAAGCTCACAGCCCTGTCCTCATCAGACCCTCGTCCTGCCCTCCCTGCTGCTGCTCTACCCCTGACACCCTGACCCCACACCAGGATCCACCCCAACCTGCGGTCCACCATCTACTGCAACGCCATCGCCCAGGGCGACCAGAAAGAGTGGGACTTCGCCTGGAGGCAGTTAAAACAAGCCCAACTGGTTAATGAAGGTGACAAACTCCGCTCAGCGCTGGCCTGCACCAACCAGGTCTGGCTCCTGAACAGGTGAGGACCAAAGCTGGATGGGGCTGGGTGAGTTCCTCTCCCTGCTGGGGACCAGGGTCCCAATGTGGGGGAGAAAGAACCAGCCAGGCGTCCACACTCCCCTCCGTGGGATCCTCGCAAACCTGCGCAGTGGAGCAGTGTGTTTCCCAGTTTTACAGATGAGGACACTGAGGCTCAAAGAAGCAAAACAACTTGCCCAAAGTCTAGAAGATTTACTAAGTGAAAAAAACAAGATTTGAATCTGGATCTGGGTCCACGTCCTGTGCCTTTAACTGCTGCAGTCTCCTAGCCTTTACCTCTCTGTCAAGGGCTGTGGTGCATCTGGACCTGAGTCCTTCTGGACATCCAGCTGGGCACCGCCCAAACCCTTGGATGAGGGCTCCTGGCTCCCACTGTGTGCCTCATATGCCATCTTCTGTACTTCAGTAAAGAAGAGCTACCCTCAATGTCAAAGACAGGAGTGGCCACCCTACCTGGTGCAGGGCTTACCCCTTCCTTCATTCATTCATCATCAGATATTTATCAAGCACTTGGTCTATGTCAGTATGATACCTGGCATAGCCAGTGACCCTGCTTAGGGGACTCAGTGTCCCATCTACAGGAGGCAGGTAGGACCAAGGAGTCTTCAACCCGCAGCATGCTGAAGGGATGTTGAGAGGTTGCAGGAGAGGTGTGTGGGGTGGAGGGCAGGGTCCTTTTACTTATTATGCAGCATGCTGTCCTCACAGGTACCTGAGTTACACCCTGAACCCAGACCTCATCCGGAAGCAGGATGCCACCTCCACCATTAACAGCATTGCCAGCAACGTCCTGGGGCAATCTCTGGCCTGGGACTTTGTCCAGAGCAACTGGAAGAAACTCTTTCAGGAGTGAGTCTGCTCAGAGCATGTTAGGGGAAGTGCACACCAAGGCTGCGTCCCCTGGGGGTGGGCTGTGTGCACCAGACCCTGCAGGGTCGGGAGTGGAGGGTAGACACTGCATCGGAGTGGTCCAAAAAGAACCCAGCTTGAGGTCGGGAAGGGACAGGAATTGAAAGATGTGGCAGCAGGGCACAGCCGTCCCTTTTCCCACTTGGGGGAAAGAAAGTCTGGCTGGTGGGAGTGTTCTCTGAAGAGATGGGAGCAAGGACACTGCAATCAAACCTGTGTTCAAGTCCCTAGTGGTGTCTCCTTGGACATGTCATTTCATTGCATCTACGAGATGGGGACAGTCACAGGGTCCTGTGTTGCCTGCCAGTCACTGAATGTTGGTTCCTGGCCCCCCTCACGGTTCCTCTCTCTCCCTGCCCTGCAGTTATGGCGGTGGTTCCTTCTCCTTCTCCAACCTCATCCAGGCTGTGACCCGAAGATTCTCCACTGAGTTCGAGCTGCAGCAGGTAAGAAGCCCCGGACCTTGGGGCGGCACCCAGAGGCCCATCCCCAGTCTCAAGGGACAGCCACCACTCAGCTCCCACCGCATGTGTTCACAAGGCAGCAGGACTCCATGTGGTCAGGTCTTCCTCATGTACAGGGGAAGCTGGGTATCCAGACTTTCTAAATGTCACAATTCAATCACAGATATTCATCTTGGAATTTTTGTATAGCCAAAAGGTAAAGAGAATAATATAATGAACTTCCATGTACCCGTTACTCAGACTGAACAATTATTAACATTTGCCGACATTTTTTTGGGGCGGACAGTTTTCAAGCTAATCACTGATATTATATAATTTCACCTATAAACACTTTAGTCATATCTAAAATAAAGGAATTTTAAAAACATAATCTATCATTAGCAAATACAAGAAAATTAACAATGCCTTACTATCATCTTATACCCAGGCCATTTTCAAATTGTGTCTTTTTTTTTTTTTTTGGCCATGCCACAGCCTTTTGTGGGATCTTAGTTCCCTGACCAGAGATTGAACCTGTGCCCCCTGCATTGGGAGCGCAGAGTCTTAACCACTGGACCACCAGGGAAGTCCCCTAAGTTCACGTTTTTGAGTGAACCTCTGTGTTTACTTCTCTTGGGTGTACACCTAGGAGTGGAATTGCTAGGTCATTTGGTAACTGTGTTTAACTTTTTGAGAAACTGCCAAAATGTTTTCCAAAGCAACTGCACCAATTTACATTCCCACCAGCAATGTACGAAGGTTCCAATTTCTTTATGTTTTGGAGAAAATTGTTATTTTCCTTTTTAAAAAAATTATAGCCATCCTACTGGGTGCAAAGTGGTATCTCATTGTGGTTATGAGTTGCATTTCTCTGTTGACTAATGATGTTGAGCATCTTTTCATGTGCTTCTTGGCCATTTGTATATCTTCTTTGGAGAAATGTCTATTCAAATCCTTCACTCATATTTTTTTAAAAATAAATTTATTTATTTATTTTTGGCTGCGTTGGGTCTTAATTGCTGCGCGCGGACTTTCTCTAGTTGCGGCGAGTGGGGGCTGCTCTTCGTTGCGGTGCACTCCTGCATTGGCAGGCGGATTCTTAACCACTGTACCACCAGGGAAGCCCCCTTCACTCAGTTTTTAATTGGTATATTTGTCTTTTTATTGTTGAGTTACAAGAGTTCTTTATATATTCTGGATACTAGGCTGTTATTAGACAAATGATTTGCAAATATTTTCTCCCATTTTGTGGATTGTCTTTTCAGTTTCTTGATAGTGTCTTTGATACACAAAGTTTTCAATTTTAAAAAAAATATTTATTTATTTATTTATGGCTGCATTGGGTCTTCATTGCTGCGCGTGGGCTTTCTCTAGTTGCGGCGAGCTGGGGCTACTCTTCGTTGTGGTGCGTGGGCTTCTCGCTGCGGTGGCTTCTCTTGTTGTGGAGCATGGACTCTAGGCATGAGGGCTTCAGTGGTTGTGGCACGTGGGCTCAGTAGTTGCGGCTCGCAGTCTCTAGTGCGCAAGCTCAGTAGTCGTGGCGCAGGGGCTTAGTTGCTCCGCGGCATGTGGGATCTTCCCGATCCAGGGATCAAACCCATGTCCCCTGCATTGTCAGGCGGATTCTTTACCACTGAGCCACCAGGAAGTCCAAAAGTTTTTTATTTTGATGAAGTCAGTCTAACTTTCTATTTTTCTTTTGTTGCTTGTGCTTTATGTGTCATATATAAGAAACAATTACCTAATCCAAGGTCACAAAGATTTACACCTATGCTTTTTACTAAGATTCTTATCATTTTAGCTCTTACATTTAGGAGTGATCAATTTTGACTTAATTTTTGTACATGGTGTAAGGCAGAGGTCCAATTTCATCCCTTTGCATGTGGCTATCCAGTTGTCCCAGTACCATTTATTAAAAGGACTATTCTTTTTTTTGTAATATCATTAATTTATTAAAAAATTTTATTGGAGTATAGTTGATTTACAGTGTTGTGTCAGTTTCAGGTGTACAGAAAAGTGATTCAGTTATACATATACATATATTCATTCTTTTTCAGATTCTTTTCTCATATAGTTTATCACAGAATATTGAGTAACGCTCCCTGTGCTATACAGTAGGTCCTTGCTGGTTATCTATCTTATATATAGTGGTGTGTGTATATTAATCCCAAGGTCCTGATTTATCCCTCCCGGCCCTCATGTTTCCCCTTTGGTAACCATAAGTTTGTTTTTGATATCTGTAAGTCTGTTTCTGTTTTGTAAATAAGTTCATTTGTATCATTTAAAAAAATAGATTCCACATATAAATGATATCATATGATATTTGTCTTTCTCTGTCTTATTTCATTTAGTATGATAATCTCTAGGTCCATCCATGTTGCTGCAAATGGCATTATTTCATTCTTTTTTATGGCTGAGTAATATTCCATTGTAGATATGTACCACATCTTCTTTATCCATTCCTCTGTTGATAAAAGGACTATTCTTTCACCCATTGAATGATCTTGGCACCTTTGCTGAAAATCAATTGACTGTAAATTTTAGGGTGTATTTCTGGACTCTCAATTCTATTTCATTGATCTGTTTGTCTTTATGCTAGTACACGTTGTCTTAATTATCATAGATTTGTAATGAGTTTTGAAATCGGGATTGTGGGCCCTCCAACTTTGTTCTTTTTCAAGATCATTTGGCTATTCTTTTTTTTTTTTTTTAATTATTCTTATACTTGTGGTTTTAAATTTTATTTTATTATTTATTTTTGGCTGTGTTGGGTCTTCGTTTCTGTGCGAGGGCTTTCTCTAGTTGCGGCGAGCGGGGGCCACTCTTCATCGCAGTGCGCGGGCCTCTCACTATCGCGGCCTCTCTTGTTGCGGAGCACAGGCTCCAGACGCGCAGGCTCAGTAGCTGTGGCTCATGGGCCCAGTTGCTCCGCGGCATGTGGGATCTTCCCAGACCAGGGCTTGAACCCGTGTCCCCTGCATTGGCAGGCAGATTCTCAACCACTGCACCACCAGGGAAGCCCCCATTTGGCTATTCTGAAGCTTTGCATTTCTTTATGAATTTTAGGATCAGCTTGCCAATTTCTGCAAAAAAAATACAGTTGGAATTTCGATAGGGATTGTATTGAATCTGAGATCAATTTGGGGTGTATTTCCATGTTAGTAATATTAAATCTACCAATCCATTAACACAGATTTATTTGTCATTTTTTTTCCTTTTATTTAGGTCTTCTTAATTTTTCTCAACAATATTTTATAGTTTTCAGCATACTGGTCTTGCACTTCTTTTGTCAAATTTATTCCTAAGTATTTTATTCTTTTTGCTGCTATTGTAAATGGAACTGTTTTCTTAATTTCATTTCCAGATTTTTCACAGCTAGTGTATAGAAATACAATTGATCTTTGTATATTGCTCTTATATCCTGCAACCTTGTTGAACTCATAAGTTTTAATAGTTGTGCTTTTTTATTTTTCGATTCCTCGGGATTTTCTGTATACAAAATCGTGTCATCTGCAAATAGAGATAGTTTACTTCTTCCTTTCTGGATGCTTTTAATTTCATTTTCTTGCCTAATTGCCCTCGCTACAACCTCCAGTATTAATACATCTTTTAATCTGTAGCATCTCTTTAAAAAAAAAAAACAAAAAAAAACACATTTATTTGCTCAAGCAACTGGGCCATTTGTACTATAGAAATGGCCACATTTTGAATTTGGCTGGTTGCTTCCTTGTGGTGTCTGTTTAATTTGTCCCTCTCTCCTCCCTTGATTGGATTGAGATTGTAATTCATTTAAAAACTGAGAATCAACTCAATAAGAACCTCACAATGAAGGTCAAATACATGTAGGAGCCAGGCTGAACCTTGGGGCAGTCATTTAAAAAAAAAATAAATTTATTTATTTATTTATTTTTGGCTGTGTTGGGTCTTTGTTGCTGCATGCAGGCTTTCTCTAGTTGCAGCAAGCAGGGGCTACTCTTAGTTGTGGTGCGCGGGCTTCTCACTGCAGTGGCTTCTCTTGTTGCAGAGCGTGGGCTCTCGGCGTGCGGGCTTGCTTCAGTAGTTGCGGCTCACGGGCTCTAGAGAGGAGGCTCAGTAGTTGTGGCGCATGGGCTTAGTTACTCCGAGGCATGTGGGATCTTCCTGGACAAGGGCTTGAACCCGCATCCCTTGCATTGGGAGGCAGATTCTTAACCACTGCACCATTAGGGAAGCCCAGGGCTGTCATTTTTGACCTCTGCCAGGGAGGGGGAAGGACTGGCCCTCCCTGTCCTGGAGAACAGGCTGTGGTCCCCATCCCCAGGGGCCCTAACATGGAGGGGGAAGACAGAGGACCTGGCAGCCCTCTCCTCAGGGCTGTGTTAGAGACCTAACCTGGGGCTCAGAATTATCCTTTTCCTTGCAGCTGGAGCAGTTCAAGAAGAAGAACATGGATGTAGGCTTCGGCTCAGGCACCCGGGCTCTGGAGCAAGCCCTGGAGAAGACCAAAGCCAACATCAAGTGGGTGAAGGAGAACAAGGAGGTGGTGTTAAACTGGTTCACAGAGCACAGCTAAATAGTCCCTGGTCCTTACAGTCACCTGGCCCCCATGTGAGATGCCCACGTGTGTCTATCCAAGTGGCTCACGGTAGGGCCCCCATTCCTGAAGCCTGAGGCACCCGTGTCCTCCCCTTAGGAACAGAGTCTCTGGCCCATGTTCTCTCCACTCTGCCCAGGGGGCCAATCCAGTTTCTGATGGCCAGACTGTCCAAGTGCCTCCCAGCCCCTGCCCCTCATGCCAACCCCACCCCAGGCCTGGCATGGCTCCTGTCACCCAGGGCCCTGGGGCTGATCTCAGGGAAGTCCAGCTCCAGGGCCAGATGAGCAGAGGCCCTCGATGGATGATGGACTGCCTTGGGGGGCTGCCCTGTGCCCTCTCTCACCCTCCCATAAAGACCGTGAACCTGAGGAGTCAACAGAGCACCAGATCTGTATATTTTTTTCTAAGATAAAATGTAAATAAAGGATTTCTAGATGAGCTTACAGACTCATTACTAAACTAGAGCAGGAGTGGGTCTGCACAACAGCTAGAGAACCTGGGGTGCATGGGGGCCTTGCGCCCCCAGGAAGCATAGGAGGGAAGAAGTACCCAGCTTGCCGGTCCTTCCTAGAACACCTGTGTGGCAGTGTCTGCCTGCAGTGTTCATTTCATTGGCAGGATTGAGACTCTGGGTGCTGGGGAACCACTGGAGGTGGAAGGAATGGGGACACAGTGGTCCACAAGGTGGAGTGGGGCTTGGTGCCAGACACAGAGCAGGTCCTGACAGTGGAGGGAGTGATTTTCCAGAAAGCAGGAGTTTCCATGGTTTCAGAAGCTAGGATTTGCACCTGAACTAGCGTGAGGCAAGGGAGCAGGGTGCTGGCTGGGCGCCTCTTCCTGCCCTGCAGCCAGCACACCTGGGAGAGTGAGAGAAAAGGGCTCACGGTAAGGGCAGCAAGCCCTGGGTCCAGGCCTGGTGTGACCACTCACTGGCCAAGGGCATGTCCTGCCACCTCTCCAGGATCCCCGGGTGGCATATCAGTTTGTAAAGTGGTTGTTTTCAAGAGTAGCATACAGAAAAAGGCAGGTGCTCTCCAGATCACCTGGGGCAGCCAGTGATCAGGGCCAACTGAGGAGAAGGTCTGGGACCCGCAGAACTCCACGGCCCACATCAGCCTTGGTGGAAATTTCTTGGCAAAGGAGGCCCAACTGAGCACCCAAGGCTGGTGGGAGGGAAAGAGGGAGGTAACAGATAGCCCAGGCTCCTCAGGGGTTGCCTCCAGTTGACCCCACCTGTGAGCTGCTTCAGCTAGTCTTGAAGTCCAGCCTGTTTCTTGACCCCTGGGCTTTGGTTTCCTCATCTGCACGATAAAGACGATCTATCGTAGGGTTGGTGTGTGGATCTAAGGAGATTCACATACTTAGCACACAGTCTGACACTTAAGGAGAGCAGGGTGTTACTATCTTCCTTAACATTGTCTCCTGCTCAAGGCCCCATCCATCCTTTTTCCTCCCAGCCTCTTCCTCCTTGTGAGAAGCGTGCCAGCAGGCCTGGGGCCAGGAAGGCTCCTCCACGCTCCACTGCCTTCTGCATATCAAAGGGTGGGGCGGGCCAAGGGGTGGGACCAGCCTTGGGTATGGGTCCCTCCACCAACCAGGAGGCTCCCTCCAGCCCAGCCTCTCCGGACCAGCCCTTCCTGTCGCCAGGGCCCAGCTGCCGGCGGCTGGCACTTGACCTTCGGGGGACCAGAGGGCAGGCGGCCTCCTCAGGTGGTCCCAGCTGGGGGAAGGACCAGCACCGCCATCTAGGGTCCCTGGGGGAGAGCTGGCCTCCAGGTAGGAGAGTCAGCAGGGACCCTAGTCTCCGTGCCTGGCACTGGGCTAAGTGTTTATGCGCATTATCTCATTTGGTTTTCAACAGTCCCAGGAGATAAGGACTGTCTTCATCTCAGTTTTGCAGATAAGGAAACCGAGGCACAGGGAGGTTAAGACCCCGCCTCTAATGCCCGTGCAGGAGTGGAAGCTGGCCCTGCGTTGGGGGCTGCGGGTAGTTAGGCACTCCACAGTGCAGGCATTGCAGCGAGGACATGCAGAGCCAGAGACCTACTTGCAGAACCTGTAGCTCAAGGTCGGATGCAGAACAGGAGCTGCCTAGAACTACGACTGCTCATTCCCTATCCAGCGCTCCATCTACAGGTGGGTTGACTTCTCACGGCCAGTGGGGGGCCCTGAGGACCAGCCAGAAGCAGTGGGGGCGGGGGGGGGGCTCTCCCACCTCCCTACCCTCCAGGAGACTCCTCAGGAGGCACGTCCTCTGCACTGCAGGGTCATTGAGAAGCCCCGGGTGAGGTACTCAGTCCAGTCTCTTATGGTTGGTGACTGGGTCCCCAGGAAGGTGTAGGTGGACCAGTCGTCCCAGGCAGGGCACCAGCATCAGCCCCTCTCCCTCCTCTGCCAGGCACTTAGCACAGAGGTGCAGCCAAGAGCAGCCTGTCTGGGATGGAGCCATACATGAGGGTTAGGGGCTGCTGCTCCTGAGAGGCAGGGCTGAGCCTGCTCTCCCAGAGGGTGAGGCCAGGGGTGGGGGATTAGCCCAAGCCCCCGGCCCTGCTCCCCGCCCAACACCAGCAGCATCTAGGAAGTGTCCCAGGCAACTCCAGCTGGGGTGATAGCACCCTTTTGCCTCTGCCTTTGCATCTCCCAGAGGAGCTGGGAGAAGGCTGCCAAATTCCAGAAGATGCTCAGCTCTGGCTGGCCCTTGCCGTGGCCATCAGTGACTGGACCAAGGACTGAGCCCAGATAGGTGGGAGCCAAAGGAAGGAGATGGGCAGCTGTTCAGTTCCGCTTTAGGTGCAGGTGCCATGAAACTGTGGAGCCAAGTCCTTGCATCTTCTTCAGAAGGAGAGAGCACTGGACAGGGAGTCAGGGGCTTGATGTTCCAACCTAGCTGGAGGGCTACAGAAAGTTGCTCCCCTCCCTGGGCCAGTTTCCTCAGGTGTAAAACGAAGGAGCAAAAAATAGCCATTGCTCCCAAACCTGGTTGGGCCGCGGCTCCAGGTTCCCAGGTCCCGGCCCGATGCACTGAATCGCACTCTCAGGGTGGGACCCTGGAACCAGGGGGCTCAACATGCAGTCAGGTGCGGGAACCACCGGACTGGATCATCTCTAAGGTTGTGTGATTCTATTCAGCTATTATGTATTGAGCAATTACTACGTGCCAAGCCTAAGAACCCTGAGAGGTAGGGTCTATTATTGTTGCCACTGCACAGCTGAGGAGACTGAGAGTCAGGGAGGTTTTGTTCGTTTTTTGTTTTTTTAATTTTTTGGCCGCGCTGTGCGGCATATGGGATTTTAGTTCCCCAACCAGTGATTGAACCTGCACTCCCTGCATTGGAAGCTTGGAGTCTTAACCACTGGACCGCCAGGAAAGTCCCCAGGGAGGTTTGAAGCTTGCCCACAGTTACACAGAGAGTAAGAGCTGAATGAATGTGCAACCAGGGCAGCTGTGCCCTGTATCTGTCTCCCTGCTGCATGTAACCGTGTGTGAGCTTTTACCATCCTCCGCTGTGGCAGGCAGCCCCTACAGAAGGTCCTGGGGTAGGAACAAGAACCCGCTTCTAAAAGGTTGGGGGAAGAAGGCACTGCAGTGGTCACCTAATCCAGCTCCTCTTTAAGAGATGGGGAAACTGAGGCACAGAGATGGAGTGACTTGCCTGGCGTCAAAGGGCATGTCAGCAGGCAGTGGGTCAGATGGGAGGCCCTGTATGTGGCAGCTCACGCTCTGGTCTTCCTCCTGCCTCTGTTCTCACCCTGCACCGTTAACAGTGGCCCCCTGCCAGGCTCCATTTCTACAAAGGCAGCCCAAAAGACCAAGAGTGGCTCTGACCAGCCCACCCCCTACCCCCCACCTTCACTGCCCCCTCCACCCAGGACACAGAGGCCAGATGCCTCCCCCTGCCGCCATGTGGGGCTCCCCACAACCCCGCCTCCCAGCTCCTTTTCCAACTCAATTTGTCACTTTTCCCCATCAGTCCTGGACTTCAACCACCTGTTTCAACTTGGCTCATGCTGTTTCTTCTGCCTACTCCTCTTGGCAAACTCCACACATCCTTCAATACTCAGTTCCAACATCCTGCAACTCTCCCCTCTCCGAGTCAGAAACAAAATGAAGTCACCACCACTGCGGCTCCCAAGCCTACAGCAGCCTTTGCTAATGGATCATGGTGCCCTTTCCCCAAGATCCTGGAGGTGCCTCTTAGTCTTGCTCAAGGCCACATAAATCAATGCAGCAGGACTAATGGATCAGGTAACTCAAAAATGCAACAGCACTGTCAACCCCATCTCCCACCAGGCTGGCATATCCTCTCTGGTCCCAAAGTACCTTGTATAAACCCCCATCTTGACCTGGGCTCTGATCATTTCCTTCCCTGTAATTTACCCCATCAGTCAGGGCATGTTTTCTCCGGCACCTAGTACTGGGTATTGTGAGCTGAACTGTGTTCCCCCAAAACTCTTGGTAAAGTTCTAACCCCCAGTATCTCAGAATGTGAATGTATTTGGAGATAGAGCCTGTAAAGAGGTACTTAGGGTAAAATGACTTCATGTGGGTGGGCCCAAATCCAATATACTGGTGTCCTTGTAAGAAGAGAAGATTAAGACACAGACACAGAGACTGGACCATGGGATAACCATGCGAGGACACAGCAAGAAGGCGGCCATCTGCAAGCCAAGGAGAGAGGCCTCAGAAGAAACCAAACCTGCTGACCCCTTGGTCTTGGACTTCCAGTCTCCAGAACTGTGAGAAAATCAATTTCTGTTGTTTAAGCCACCCAATTTGTGGTATTGTCTTATGGCAGCCCTAGTAAACGAATACACTGGGCCTAGCACATGGGAGCCACTCACAAGCACCCTTTGGAAACAACTTCACATAACTGTGAAAGAGCCCTATGGGTCAGCAGGAATGCACCGAGGAGAATGCAAAAGGGCAATGGTGACGGGCTTCAGGCAAGTGAACAGGCCCGAGCATTAACGCACCTGTGTCACCTGTACAGCAGGCCAGGTGGAGCCCCGGTGCAATAATTACTGTCAAATTGGCAAGTGAGGGCCTGGATTCCAGGAGGGGAAAAGCAGCATGATTTGTTCCCTGCAGGATGAGAACGTTTTTCCTTTTCCAGAAGCAATAAAAACCCAGGTGGATAGAAGAAAAACAGACCAAACCAAATTTGGGGGTTTCTTTTGGATTTTTTTTAAAGAAGTACAAAATCTAAGCATATACTTTTCTTCCCACTCCCATCCCCACCCCCCCAAGCCCACTCCCCCACCAGTCCCAGCCTGTCCAACCACTGTGGTCAAACAACCCATGTTACTGCAGCTCAGGCTGTGCTCTGCAGAGCACTGGTCGTTCTGGGGGGCATCTAGGAGTGGAGGGACTGCCCCAGCCCCGACTTCAGCCAGGGAGGCCACCCTTAGCTGTTTCAAACACTGCTTCCATGAAAGACATCATTTGGAAAAGGGATCCTTGGCTAAAACAAAGCCTGAATACTAGTGAAGTAGCAGGTGAGGAGGACACCCCACGCTACAGGCCTGATTCCTGGCTGGAAAGGGGGCAGCCAAGGCCATTAATAGAAGATGCCCAGGTGAGTCCCCTCCAAATCTTCTTGCCAAAATTCAGGGCAGCCACTGAGCTGTAGGCCTGAGCTCTGGGGAGGGCTTTCATCACTGAGCTGGAAGGCGGGGCCTGGTCCCTGGTCCTCCGAGCTGGGCAGCACCTCTGCACTGCTGCTCCAGCATCCCCACTGGGTCTCAGACTGGAGTCTCTGGCATGCTGGGCGGGGCAGGACAGGAAGGGTTTCTGGCAACAGAGAGGACTCCGGAGACAGAGAGATACCCTGAGAGAGAGAAGAGTAGCAGGTTAGTGGGCCACTGCCTCATGCCCTGAGATCCTGAACCTGGATGTTCCCCATAGTGTGGCTGGCAGCTGCTGAACTGCCCTGGTGCCATGGATCCAGTGAAGCAAAGTGGTTTAGAGTACAAGCTCTGGAGATATACTGCCAGGGTTCAAAACCCAGCTCTGCCACTCACTAGCTATGAGAACTCAGATAACCTCTTTTATTCTCCATTTTTTCGTCTATAAAATGGTGATGATGATAATAAAACCTACTTCACAGGGTTGCTGGAGGGCTGATGAGTTAGTTAATTCATGTAAAATACCAAGAATCGTGTTGAGCACACAGTAAGCATTCAATAAATTTTGGTTATTAATATGCTCTTTTATGGAAGCTTGAGGAAAGCATGAAGGTCACCAGCTCCAAGCCCATCTACTTAGGAAGCCCCTACCCCTGGGGCAGCCAGGCCTCCCTCCCCCTCAAACCTTGATGGAGCACTTGCAAGGAATTTCCTGAGTTACCTGAAGGCCCCTGCTACCTTGCACCCTGGACTCTGAAAGCAAGTCTGAAGATTCCCCCCTCTTCCACATGACTGTGAAGGCTTCTAGGTAGAGGTGGTGGTAGCCTTAACTTCCCAGGGCCCCACCTCTTTCCCCAAGGAGATTAGGGTCCTCTTCATCCTCCCTTCAGCTTTCCATCCCTAACCAGGGTTGGATTAGGTAACCCGGGATCTAAAAAGCATAAGATTCTCTGCAGACTAGAGCTTGCTCACCAGCTCCGTTTCCAATCGAAGCCTGGGGACCACTCCGAGGGAAGCGGAGAGAGAGCCTGGGCGCGTACCTGGTACACTGCAGCCAGCTCCATCGCGGGGGGCGAGGTCCAGGGCGTGGCCTGGTTCTGGGGCTCTGGGGGTGTCTGCGTTCCGGAACAGGCTTGGGGCGGCGTCCAACGGGCCGCGTCAGGGGCTCTCCCTTGGGAGAGCTGCGGGGGCGACTGCATCCCGGGGCAGTAAGGGGGTGTCACCCAGGGACCCATATCGGGGACCCTGCTCCCCAGGCGCTCGGGCGCTGCTAGGGCTCCGGGACAGACGGGCGAGGACTCCCAGGACACCGCGGCGCTAGCGGCTGAGCCAGGACCGCACCCTTGCGCCTGCGTCTGCGTCTGCGCCTGCGCGGGGCCGCCGTCGGGGCACAGCGGGCAGCCTCGAGGGAGCACCGCGTCGCTGTGCCGCCGGCGCCGGCGCTGCAGGCTCTCCTCGCTGAGGCCCAGCACGGCAGACAGGTGGCCGATGTAGCGGATGGCCAGGCGCAGCGTCTCGATCTTCGTCAGGCTCTGGCCGGCGGGCGCCACGGACGGCGGCAGAAAGCGGCGCAGCTCGTGCAGGGCGCGAGCGAGCGTGCGCATGCGCAGCTTCTCACGCTCGCTGGCGCTCTGCCGCTGCCCGCCTGCCGGCCGGGTCCGCACACGTCCTGGTGCCGTCGAGGCGGCCTCTGAGGCGCTGCGGGCTGGGGGCGCCGGCTGCGAGGGGCCGCGGACACGGTCGCAGGGGCAGGAGCCCGACGAATCCGAGGAGGAGGCCGGGGACGTGGAGTCCGAGTGGCCGGTCCAGCCCCAACCCTGGGGGAAGATCCAGTGGTCGTGGCCGAGGAGGCCCTGCAGAGGAGGGGACTGGGCCATGGCCGGGGCTGCGGGCTCTGGGAGGCTGGGCCGGCCACCTCCAGGACTGAGCTTTTATCTGGACCAAAGGTGCGAGGTGGACCCCCCGCCACGTTACAGAGAGGTGTCAAAACCCACAGAGCCCAGGGAAGGTCTGGGCAGGGGGCGCCCTGGGAAAGCGGGCCCATTTGCGGAGGTGTGGATTCTGACTCCTCGGGGGCTCTAATGGAGGCCCCTGCAGCCGGGAAGTGTGGGAGAGACAATTCGCATCTGGATGGAGCTGCTAAGCTTCTCACTGTGTTCCCACCCACTCCGCCTCATCCACTGCTCCGGTGAGTGCCCGGGACCCTGACAGTGGTGGGCAGGGCCATCGTCTGGGGGCGGCCAGGCTGTCCCTCAGGTGACTCAAGGACCCCCGCAAAGAGTGGCCGTCTCCCTCATCACCACCCTCCGGGAGGCTGTACCCAGTAACTCCCACCCAGTGCCTACAAGTGTGCTGGATAAGGCGTCAAGACAAACCCCGAGGGACTTGCTCACAGTGATGGCGGGAGAGGGGTTGGGGAAGGAGGGGATATACAGGTGGACCGTTCCTGGGTTCCAGAGCCCGCACTTGCTGCTTTGCTGAGTGACACCGAGAAAGTCATCTCACTGTTCACAGTTAGTTTCTTTCCCTGAGAAATAGTACAGAGCAGCCTGAAGAAGAGGCATGGAGTGTAGTGAGTGATGAAAATGGGGGAATGTGGGCCCCCAGGCAGGCCTGAGTCAGACCCTCTTTATTTGCTGTGTGACCTTGGGCAGTTCACTTAACTCCTCGGAAGCTCAAGTTGCCTCATTCCTGTGGCAGTAATAATATAAAATACCCACCACCTAGGATGGTTGCTGGTACTAAGCGGAACCATCCATGGGACCACTTAGTATGAGCCTGGCAAGTGGGCTAAATGTTTGCTGCTACCATTTTATTAAGAAAATACTTACATTTCAAGGTGCTTGTAGGCATTATTCATTTAATACATATTTAGTTAGCAATTGGTAAATGTCAGGCATACCAGAGTGAACAAGATAGTTGTGGTCTGTGCTCTCATGGGATTTCAGTCTTGTGGGAGAGAGAAGTAAACGTTATATAATTAGTAGCTCCACCACTAGCTAGCTGTGTGCCCTTGGGCAGCTCTGAGTCTGAACTACAGCTCTTAAAACAGGAGTAGTAATTATAGTATCTGCTCACAGGACTCTTGTTATAGTCTTATAATATAACCTTTGACACAGTGAAGTTCAAAAGTAAAAGCTCCCACCCCTCAGCAATAATTACAATTTAAAGGAGGCATCAGTGTTCTTCGTAATCTTCAGAGAAAAGGCTGAACTCAGAGGGACTGTCACGCTCTGGCCACAGAGGCAGAGAGGTCACAGCTGGGCCTTGAACAATGGGTAGGACTTGGGTAAGGAGAGAGGCAGGTGGGGAGCATTCTGAATGTGGGAACTGCATAAGCAAAGGCCTGGCAGTGGAACTTCCCAGTGTGCTTCAGGAATGGTGAGCAAGGGGGTGGTGATGTGGAGAGCAGGAGCTCACCTTGGCTGGGGCCAGGCTGAGAAGTTGTATTTTACTGCCAAGGCAATGGGAAGCCAAATGGACTTTTCAGCAGAAGTGTGACATTAAAAAAAAAAAAAAAATCAGGGCTTCCCTGGTGGCACAGTGGTTGAGATCCCGCCTGCCGATGCAGGGGACACGGGTTCGTGCCCCGGTCCGGGAAGATCCCATATGCCGTGGAACGGCTAGGCCCGTGAGCCATGGCCGCTGAGCCTGCGCGTCCGGATCCTGTGCTCCGCAACGGGAGAGGGCACAGCAGTGAGAGGCCCGCGTACCGAAAAAAAAAAAAAAAAAAATGAAAACAGTCAATCCCATACTTTTTAGGATTAAAATAATGGCAAATCATTATTTGTCCAAGGCTGCACAGTACTATAAAGACCTTGACAGGGCTTCCCTGGTGGCGCGGTGGTTGCGCGTCCGCCTGCCGATGCGGGGGAACCGGGTTCGCGCCCCGGTCTGGGAGGATCCCTACGTGCCGCGGAGCGGCTGGGCCCGTGAGCCATGGCCGCTGAGCCTGCGCTCCGCAACGGGAGAGGCCACGGCAGAGGGAGGCCCGCATACCACAAAAAAAAAAAAAAAAAGACCTTGACATATTGTACTATCAGGAAATTTATATATATGTAATTGACAGTTGTAAACAAGATTCATCAGTTTTCATGTATATTTCTTTTTAAAAAAATTTTATTTATTTATTTGGCTGTGGTGGGTCTTAGTTGCGGCATGCAGGATCTAGTTCCCTGACCAGGGTTGAAACCTGGGCCCCCAGCATTGGGAGCACGGAGTTTTAACCACTGGACCGCCAGGGAAGTCCCTCATGTATACTTCTTCATCTGGATTCTGAAGTGTCAGATCGCTGTGCTGTTGATACTGATTGTTCAAGCTCACCCCTTTTCACTGCAGTATAATATTCCATGGAGTGCTCACACCATAGTCCCTTATTGATGTACCTTTAGCGTGGTTTTAGTTTTTGCCAAAGAGTGCTGCCTTGTGCACAGACAGCTAGATATGGAGTGGTGGAATGGCCTTGTGATTCCCAGGAAGGTTCTGAATATCCAGAATCATTCCTCCTCTCCCCCCAACCCACTACTCATTAGAGCAAGCCTGGAGGGATTTCCTGTGAAAGGATTTGGTGAATTATGAGAATTCACTGTCAGCAGAGCTCTGCATACTACCCTTTCTTCTCTAGGATAGCCTGGCCTCCTTCTGTCTTAGTTTGGGCTAGCCCCGGCGCCCAGGCCTCAGGCTGACTGTGGGATGGCAGAGCATAAGTTCTGGGGGTTGAGGCCCTGGAGCTGGTTTGCTGTGGCCCCTGGCTCTTCACTGGGCCCCTCAGCCAGGCTCCGGGAGCACAGGGGCACACTGTCACCAGCCCCACTCACTTAGCACAGGGAGACAGTATGGCTTAATGGTTAGGAGGCTGGGCTATGGAATCAGACAGATCTGGGTTTAGAGTCCCAGCTTCATCCCTTCCAAGCTCTCAGAACTTGGGCAACTTAACCTCAGTTTTCTCATCTATGAAGTGGGGATTCTGATTTCCAGGGCAATTGTTGGGACAAAGTAAGATAATGCATGTTGTAGAGCTTAGAATAGAGCCTATAAGTCTTGCTTATAGTAAGTTCAGGGGCAGCAGAATGAAATGCGTAAAGGATTAGATTGGATTGTGGGTAAGAGGGCCGACATCTTTAGCCTTGGCCCTACAAGATGATTCCTTCCTTCCTCACTCTAGCACCAGGCCTCAGGCCTCCTGCCCTACCCCCTCCTCCATCTTCAGCCCTTCTTCTCTGGGACCCAGCATGGGGGATCCTCCTCAGCAGGGCACTCCAGCTCCTGGCCTGTGGCAGGGGTCACCAGAGCTGCAATGCAGAGGCAATGGAAGAGCTCCAGGTGCCTGGAGCTGGAGCTGGAGCCGCAGCCGACTGGCCCAACCAAGGCTAGGAAGTGGAGGATCTGAACCAGCTTCTCCTGGTGGGCTGGGTCCTGGCCCAGGTGCTTTTCCAGCTTGTCTCTGGACCTGGGACCCTTAAGCATTCCTCCCTGTGTGCTCAAACCAGCCCCAGGTGCTGCACGAACAAGCTAGGTCTGGGCCCAGGCCGCAGGGGCTTCCACTTGAGCAGTCTCCACTTCTCTTTCATCTGACTCGCCTGGTAGAAGGAGGGATATTTATGGCTGTGTGCTGTTAGATAAGGTGATTAACTTCTGAGCCTCAGCCTGATAGTGACACCAGGTTTACCCCCCTCCTTATCACTTCCCGTGATAACAGGAGGTGGAAGCTAGATCAGGGAAACATGGTCAGTAGAATATTCAGTAGTGTGGCAGACACTTCTGGTTGCCCACACAGCATCTGTTACAGCCTCTATTCTTCTTTCTCCCTTAATAACAGGGCTCTGTGTTTTCATGGGTGGTGATATGCCCAGCTGAAAAACTATATTTCCCAGCCTCTCTTGCAGATGGAATGGCCAATGAGATTTATTAGAATATTGTTTGGGGCTTCTAGGAAAGCTCTTTAAAGCAGAGAGGTACACTCCTGTGGCTCTACTCCCTTATATTGTCATCGTGGAAAACGTGATGGCTGGTGCTTCAGCAACCATTTTGTGACCCTCAGGCAATCTAAAGGACAGAAGTCACACCTAAGGATGGTGGAGCAGAAGGAAGCCTGAGGCACTGATAACAACATGGAAGTGCCATACTGGCCCAGAACAGTCTAACTCTAAATTCTTTAATGTGAGAGCTAATAAATTACCATCTTGTTTAAGTCAATGTCAGTTTGGGTGTGTGCTATGAGCAGCCAAACATAATTCCTGTCCACATAGTAAAGAAGTTCAGGGCTTCCCTGGTGGTGCAGTGGTTAAGAATCTGTCTGCCAATGCAGGGGACATGGGTTTGAGCCCTGGTCCAGGAAGATCCCAACTGCTGCTGAGTAACTAAGCCCGGGCACCACAACTACTGAGCCTGCACTCTAGAGCCTGTGTGCCACAACTACTGAAGCCCATGCACCTAGAACCCATTAATTAAATAAATAAATTTTTTTTTAAAAAGTTATAAAAAAAAGTTCCTAGATTATCCTTGTCGACAAATGGGGCCATGTGAGCTTAAGTTAAGTGAATTCATAACAGATTCAATGTTCCCACAGTTGAATGGATGGATGTTCACCTAGAGGAAGGTCTCTAGTGATGTGCCACCAACTCTATTCCCAGCCTCGTAATGGGCAGCATTATGATCTTTTAAATTAATTAATTTTTTATTTATTTTTAAAATTTATTTATTTATTTTTGGCTGTGTTGGGTCTTCATTGCTGTGTGTGGGCTTTTCTCTAGTTGCGGCCAGTGGGGGCTACCTTCGTTGAGGTGTGCAGGCTTCTCATTGCTGTGGCTTCTCTTGTTGCAGAGCACGGGCTCTAGGTGCGCAGGCTTCAGTAGCTGTGGCTCACGGGCTCTAAAGTGCAGGCTCAGTAGTTGTGGTGCACGGGCTTAGCTGCTCCGCGGCATGTGGGATCTTCCCGGACCAGGGCTCGAACCCATGTCCCCTGCATTGGCAGGCAGATTCTTAACAACTGCACCACCAGGGAAGCCCCAGCATTATGATCTTGAATGAAGATATGAACTGATCTAATTGGGGGTAAGATTCAAACCCAAGAAGTTAACTAGGTAACAGCCAGGATCTAAAGAGATTCTGGCAGGCTGGAACAACTGATCAGATCTCATTACAATAAGGTAGAATCAACAGAGCCCTACGTACCCTCCCTCTAAGTTGAGGGTTAGGAGACATCATGTAACCAGCAGCAACTGTGGAAAGGGCATGGTAGTCGTTGCCTTCTAGGCACCAAGGGCATGAAAATCAGATGTGATCCCATTCACGTTTGCAAGAAACGGGATCTTCAATCAAGGAGGCAGTGGTCTCTTATTGCCTATGCGGGGTAAGTGGTCAAATCTGGGGGCCACAGTTTATGAGGGCAGGGGATAAACCCTAGCTCAGGAGAGGGAGGTTAGTGAGGGGCTTGAAGCCGGGTCACCAGAGAAATAGCTGAAGGACTTGGGAATGTTTCATCCAAAAAGGAAAAGACATAGGGGATGTGAGAGTTGTCTCCAGATGCCTGGAAGGGATACTCCAGGGAGAGTCTGAAGGACTTTCTAAGATCACAGGGGCTGTCTTGTGAGGGGGTGAGTGGCCTGTACATGGAGGTGGTCGAGAAGAAGCCAGCTGAGTACATGCAGGAGCTGGAGGGGATAGCTGCTGTCGTCTCTGCCAACACTGACAAGTACCATAAAACAGGCGTTTGGATCTGATGATCCCTGAGTTACTTTCAGAGCTGAGGCCAAGAATCAGGGAGAGGACAGGAGCTGCCCCTGGGGAGTCTCAGGGCGAGGGAGCCGCAGGAGACCTTGGCTTCAGGACATCTTGGGCGGGGGGAGGGCAGAATAAGGCCTCACATGTGCTTCAGCGCTCATGACACCCTGTTCTTCTGTGTGCCAGCAGCTCAGGCTCAGCCGGGCCTGCTCTCAGGGACGGAACCACAGGGCCACGTGACCTTTGGCTCAGCTCGCCAGTGTGGCACCAGTCAGCTTGGCACTACAAGGCAGGCAGTGTCCACATCAGTATTCCTATTATACAAGTGAAGAAGCGGGGGCCTCCGTCCCATCAGCCCCTGATCGACTTCCCAGGACTTTGCCCCAGACCAGCAGTCAGATGGGAAGGGCAGAGGCCCAGGTTGGGGTCAGAATGTGCTCCCTGAGCCCCGGCCCTGCGAGGAGCTGCAGAGGGCATGGCCTCTGTTCAGCCTGCTCTCGGTGGCTTAGCACAGGCCTCACCTGTGTTTGTTTACCCCCAGCCCTGCTCCAGGAAGTTCTCCACCTGCTCTTTCTCCCTGGGCAGGTGGTGCAGGGCCCTCGGGAACAGGCCCAGGGACGTGGAGCCAGCTTAAGGGCTGGCCTCTGCCCCGTAGGTTTTCTTTCCCTTCCTTCCCCTTGGGTCCCTGCCAGGCCCTGGGGGTAGTCAGGCTGTGGGAACATGGGAGGGAAGGGGGCCACATGCAGGGGCCGTGTGGTATTCTCATTACCAGCCAGCGACGAGGGCCAGCCCAGCCTCCCCCTTGGCCACTGTGGCTGCCTTCACACCTCCCGTCTGCCTGTTGACACAAGGCCGCCTCCCCCAGGGCAGAAGGTGTCGACTTGGGAACGAGGGTGTGCCGGGGCCTCCAAAACAGCCTGGCAGTAGGTCCCCTCAGAAACCCTGGAAAGCCCTTCTGGGGTGGGGGTGGGAGGCTGCAGGTCCCCATCCTGGGAGGTCCAAGGAAAAGGAAGAGCCTGTGTCCCTGGAACAGGGAGTGGGGTGCAGGGGGGCCTGCATGGGCCCCTCGCTCCGGGAGCCCTGAGTCAGCCTGCCCGGATACTCCCCTCCCCTGGCCCCAGGGGCTGGTGCGTGACTCTGGGCACAGCCAGGGAAGCCCGATGACCAGGCCCTGCCAGGCAGGCACCATCAGTGTCACCAGAGGCTGGCAGCCACCAGGCAAGGTCACAGAGCAGCCCCTGGAGCTGAATTCACCCTGACCAGGCCTCAGACTACTGGTCTCCGAGCATTTCCACACCACACGGCACCCAGTGCTGTGCCTGCAGCAGCCTGTTCAGTGCTCAGACCCCAGGCCTGACAGCCTGCTCTTCCCCGCTTGCTGAGCTAGGGAAACCGGGCCCAGAGAGGCCACTTCCTTTGCTTTAGGTCCCCCAGAACCAGAATTCAAACCCACAAAGGCTATGCACCCCATCATTGGGAAACACTCTTCTGAACCAGGGGGCTGAGGCTCCAGGGAGGGAGAAGTCTCTGCTGCCCTCTGGGAGCTGAGAGTTGGAGGAGGAAAAAGACAAATTGGCTCTGAGTCTGTGGGGCCCTGGTGTGCGGGGCGCCCATGGAAGACAGAGCGGAGCCACCTGGCCAGGTGATCAGTGTGGGTCCCAGGAGGAAGGGAGGGACCTGAAATTGTGGATTTTCTCCACGTGGAGGTGGGGAATTCCTGGCCGAGGGGAAAGGTGTGAGCCCAAGTCTGGAAGCAGGGAAGCCCAGGGCTAATTTGGGTGATGCCAGGTGGTCTGGAGCCCTGGGTTGGAAGTGGGGAGGGTGGAAGGGGTGTGGACAAGCAAGTGCGAGCCGGGTGGGGTTGGAAAGTCCTGCTGAATGAGGAGTTTGGACTCTTAGGGAGGCAATGAGACCCACAGAAATTCTGAGGAGGGAGAGGGGTTGAGAGGTAAAGAGCTGGAGGCAGGAAACCAGTCAGGAGACTGCGGTCACATCATGGCAAGGGCTGACTAGATTGGGGCACGGGCAGGGGTGCTGGGAGTGGGCAGAGGATCCGATAGGAGGGAACGTGGGAAAAAGTGGGAAGGACATGGCCACTAGTGGCTGGGGCCACAGGCATCCGGGGAGCTGCCCAGCAGGCCGGGGGCATGGAGGTGGACTCGACGTTCTTCCTCCAACAAGAAGGCTGAGTCAAGGAGGCTGGTGTGGAAGGGCCTGCAGAGGCCCCAGGGCTGCCTGGTCCATCTCCTTGGGTGACAAGGCACAGTAGAGGTGGCTCAGGCCTTGGGCCATCTGTGCCTGGGCTCAGTCCCCATCTGAGCCTCAGTCTCCTCATCTATGAAATGGGTGTCCTTGCCAGGAGGCTTAGATGCAGCATCAGGTGTTCAGCACGTGGGACTACATGAGTATTGCCTGCCTGCCCTGCTGGAGAGGAGTGACCATCTGTGGTCCTGCCGCTCTAGGGAGGGACAAAGGAGGAGAATGAGTGGTGCTCACTCCTGCAGGCTCTGCGAGGGAAGACCCAGCCTCCCCAGCCTGATCTCCAAAAGCTATGAGGGGGCTTGGGTCCGACAGCTCTACTACTGGAATGCAAACAAGGGAAGGAAGAGGGCTGCAAAGTCTTTTCCTTCCTCCCTCCCTTCCTTCCTTTTCTTTCGTTTTTAATTTATAAAAGCAATGCATAATCATTACAAAGAAGTGAGAAAATACAATTAAAAAGAAGGGAATTTTAAAGCCCCCACTTCCATCCACCCAGAGAGAAGCAGGTTAACACATTGGTCCATATCTCTGCATCCTAACCTTTTCTGAGCATCCCTACAAGTACAGAGTATGGAGACAGAGGCATTGAGTGAGCATGTTGAGTTCTTTTTCCCATTTTCTGAAGCTTCTGGTAGTATATTTTCTCTTTTTTATAACAGCTTTATTGAGATATACTTCACATACCATAATTCACCTGTTTGAAGTGTACAGTTCAATATTTTTTGTATGTTACATTTAAAATTCCTTTAAATTGTGGTAAAATATATATAACATAAAATTTGCCATCTTAACCATTGTTAAATGTGCAATTCAGTGGCATTAATTACATTTGCAATGTTGTGCAACCATCACCACTTCTATTTCCAAAACTTTTTCATCATCTCAAGTAGAAACTCTGTACCCATTAAGCAAAAACTCCCCTTTACCCCCAACCCCCAGCCCCTGGTAGCTTCTCATCTGCTTTCTGTCTCTATGAATTTGCCTATTTTAAGTACCTCTCATATAAGTCTAAGCATATAGTATTTGTCCTTTGGTGTCTGGCTTATTTCATGTCATCAAGGTTCATTCACAGTGTAGAATGTGCCCAAACTTCATTCCTCCTTATGGTTGAATAATATTCCATTGTACATTTATACCACATTTTGTTTATCCATTCATCAGTTGATAGACATTTGGGTTGTTTCCACTTTTTAGCTATTATGAATAATGTTGCTATGAATGTTGGCGGACAAATATTTGTTCTAGCCCCTGCTTTCAATTCTTTGGATATATAAAGAGCATGTTGTTTTGTGACCTTTTCTCACTAATGTATGAATAACTTTTCCATATCAGTAGCTGTATTTACTTCTGCAATGAGATTTTTTAAGGCATGCCTAGTACTCCATGGTGTGGCAGTAACAGTTTAGGTAACAAATTCTCTAGCATATACTGAGATGCCTTAAAGTTTTCCACAAAGGTGTATCCTTATACCTATATTTTAAAAGTTATTATTATTTTTTTTACATTTATTTATTTTATTTATCTTTTTTGGCTGCATTGGGTCTTCGCTGCTGCGCTGGGCTTTCCTCCGGTTGGGGTGAGCAGGGGCTACTCCTGTTACGGTGTGCGGGCCTCTCACTGCTATGGCCTCTCCTGCTGCGAAGCACGGGCTCTAGGTGCGTGGGCTTCAATCGTTGTGGCACGCGGGCTCAGTAGCTGTGGCTCATGAGCTCTAGAGCACAGGCTCAGTAGCTGTGGCGCACGGGCTTAGTTGCTCCGCGGCATGTGGGATCCTCCCAGACCAGGGCTCGAACCCGTGTCCCCTGCATTAGCAGGCGGATTCCCAACCACTGCGCCACCAGGGAAGCCCCTTAAAAGTTATTTTTAAATTGCACATGTCACATATGAATGCAAACTCCTTGTAAAAATTTTAGACATTACAGATATGATTAAAGTCTCCCTTTATCACACCTCAGAACCCAGCCCTTCTTCCACTCCCACACCAAATAAATCCTGGTACATTATCACAGACTTGGTGAGTATGCATTTACGCACATACATACAGTAGAGACTTACAAAATGCATGGTATCATTTGATGCCTTTCTGTGTAGGGGTTGGTTTTTAGATTTTTGTTTTCTTTTGCTTTTCCTTATATCAGTCGAGTCATACTGAAGGGATTTTTCTGCAGTTTGGTTCTGTCACTCAACAGTACGTCTTCACTTGCACCTTTAATTTTTTCTTATCAGGATGAATTCCCCATCAGGGAACCCACTGGGCAAAGGGCATGCTGAGGCTGTTCTGAAGCCTCAGGCCAGCCTTGGGGAGCCCTGGGGGTGGGTTGTTGAGGCCAACCTGGTTGTGAGCAGCCAACGGCACATGTCGGCACTCCCAGGGGCCTCAGCCAGCCTGGCCACCTGTGCCGGGCGCTGACCTTGCACTCCCAGGGCCTGGGGTGGTGCGTAATCTCCAAGGGTGAAGGAAACTTCCTCGGCTCAGCCAGGGGCTGGATCTTGGATTTCTCTTGGTGGGGAAACCTCTAGAACCAAGGACTGAGTTCATGCTATCCTTAGTCTTTGGCACATAATCAGTACTGACCATCTAAGACCCTTCTTCTGTTTGATTTATAATCTGGTCAACTTAAGCTCTGTCCTTGCCCCCAACATGTTCTCCACTCTGTCCAGGGATGTCACTGTCCCCCAGCCTCTGGCACAGGATCCTATGCCCAGAGGCTGTTCAATCTCCCAGGTCCTGCCTAGGCATTCCAGCTCAGTCCTAGACCCACTCTGCTTCTTATTGGGTCTGAAGACAGATACCTCGGGGGAGGGGAAGCAGAGGTGCGCTCCTTTCCGTGCCCTTGGGAAGGATGACCTGGAGCTGGCTGAGAGCCTGAGCCATCCAGTGACTTGGCAGGAACCTCATCATTGTCCTGGCACCTCACCGTTCTGCTGTGCAGTCAGCCAGGGCAGGGGTGGGGTTAGAAGGAGCCTGAAACCTGTGCGTCCTGCCTGGAGGGAGCTCCATCCTGTGCTTTCAGCAGGTGCTGGTGTTGGATGCACCCCAAGTTGGCAGCTGAGCTGGGCCTGGAAATCCCCACTGGGGAGCTGGTGAGCCTAGAGTTTCGGTCAAGCTGTGGTCTGATTGTTTTCAACCTCTGCTTCCAGAGGTGTGTAGGGAAGGTAGGGAGACCTGAGCCCTGTTTGGCCCCTGCCCTCCTGAGCCCTTCTCCCTCTCCTCATTCCTCTGGGCTCCATCTTGCTCTGCCTTTCTGCATACAGGTGTATGTTTTTCCCAGTGGACAGATGAGCAAATTGGGGTCCAGAGAGGGCAAGTGGCCTGTCTGGGGTCACATGGCCCATCACACTGGCACTAAGCCGGCTTCACCTATTTCTTAAGCCAGCCCCAGCATCTCTGCCACACCTGCTTAGCTCCCAGCGCCCACAACCCCCAACCCGCACTGGCCTTGGCCCCAGGAAAACAGGGCCTCTGACCGGGTGGCAGGAGGTCTGCCCAGCTCAGATCCCAAGATCCTAGGTGGTTGGGTAGCGCCCTCTGCTGTCTGTGGCTGGGATCACAAGGACACTGGACACCCAGGGGCAGCCCTCTGGTCTGAGACGGTGCCTTGCAATCAAGGCATGCAGTCTCCCAGGACAGCTCAGCAGGCAGTTGGGAGTCCCTGCTCCATTTTACAGCCATAGAAACTGAGGAGCCATGTGACAAGTTTCCCTACATTCACATGTCTACATCTTTGCTCTGGGCTGGTTCAACTACTTAACCCCTTTATGCCTCAGTTTCCCTATGTTTCATTATAAGGCTTAGACCCTCCTCCACTTACCCAGATGAAGTGAAGGAGTATAAATGTGACACCCGTAAGGAGAAAGGCACAATCTACTTACCCTGCATTCTCAGCCCAGCTCCCAGAACAGGGGAGATTCTGGCACTTCCTCTGGAGCCTTTCCCGGAATCTGACAAATCTCTCTCCTTTCCTCCCACCCCCTCCCTCCTCGTCACCCCTCTGCCTCCTGTGACTTCCACTGGCTGCGCATCCAGCTGATCCATGACCAAGATAATCAGATTATCATGGGTCCAGAATAATCTATTCCATATGGCTTGCCAACTCGGTGGCTCCGGGAGCTAAAGGTGTGAGGAGAGGGGCTGATCTCAGTTGGAAGGGGCTTCCTGGGAGCTTACGGGGCCTTAGCTGGGAGGCTGATGGGGAAGGAGGGAGGTGGAGGAGAAGTTGGGAGCCTTCCTGCTGGGCCCTCTGACTGCTCTGGGCTCCAGGTGGCTGCTGCTCCCTCTCCAGCACAAGCACAGCCTCATCTATCCACGACCCAGTGGGGCTTAGGCTCCATGGTGGGGGCTGGTCACTCCCCGTTCCTTTTCCACTCTCTGGATTGGGGGGTGCTCACTATAGGGCACTGCTTCTTAAAAGTGGCCAAGCTTCGTAATTCTTGGGAGATTTTACTTTTCATACCCAGAATCTCCTCCAGGCATTCTGGTTCAAGCAGCTCCAGGGTGGGTCTGGAAACGTTTTTCTTTTTACATCTCAGCAGGTCCCAGTGACCTGTAGTGAGGTTTCATGGGGGCTTGAGGACTATGGGGCATCGTCCCCACCTCGGCACCCTCACTCTCCAGGCGGCCCTCCAGGAAGAAAGGAGCCAATCAAGTCCTCCAGAGGAGACAGGGGAGCTGGTGGTAGGACAGAACACTGGCTTTGGTCCCAGACCAAATGGATCCCAGCTCTGCCCCTACTAGCCATGTGACATAGGACCACCTCTCTGCTCCTCCATGTCTGTAACTACAAAGCGAGGCAATGACACCCACATCACGTCAGCACAGTAGGTATTACTCATGGCACAGAAGCAGAGGCTGGGGCCCAGAGATGGAGAGTGAGTTACCCAAGTGACACAAGTAGTACATGGCAGGGCAGGGGTTCTATTCTAAGCCACACTGGCCACACCCCAGAGGGGTGTCCTAGGCTGTCTAAAGGTGGGGACTTCATGAATAACAATCGCTCCCCTGAAAGGGCTTGCCTCTCAGGCTGGTGCCGAGGTGTGGCGGGAAGATCCCTGGCAGTAGGAAACACCCAAATTAGGAGCTTCCCAGGAGGTGCGCCTGCTGATGCTAAACAGGCTGGCGGTAGCAGAGAGCTGCTTCCTTCTCCTGGGGCCTCTGGCTCCCAAGGGGACGGGGATTAGGGGCTGCAAGGGCAGTACTGACATTGCACCTTTGATTAGCACTCCTATGTCAGAGGGGCTGGCCGGGAAAATGAGGGCGCTGAGGCTGGGAGGTGGGAGGGGGAGAGCGCCCAGGACCCAGGCTTGGCCTGAGGAAGCCGGCTGGTTCCTAGTGGGAAGGCTGAGACGGGGGCCCCAGCCTGAGAGGGTGCTGCCCTGTCCTGCCTGCCCCCACCCTGGCCAAGGACCCCGACTGAACTCTCACCTCCGCTCGGTGGGGCTGCCCCAAGGCCTCATTTCCCAGCCTTACACGTTGGCAGGCGACGGCAGGCTCGGGCCAGGGGAGCAGGAGCCACTGGCTCCGGCACTTGTCAAAACACAGGCCCCAGAGGTGTGAAGTCCTCACCCCAGCGGGAGGGCGTGTGGGCCGTGCTGCCCGGAGAACTCATTAACTGGGGCAGCTCCCTAATGAAGCCACCGGAGAGGCTGGCGATAAGGAGATCAAAGGTGAGAGAGGCATGGGGGCGAGGGAAGGAGGGAGGCTGGCTGAAGGGAGGGGGTAGAGCCCAGGATCTAGGTTGGGGGTCCCCCCTTTGCCCCCACTTGGCTTCATCAGGCCCACTGACCACAGCCCTTGCACACTCTGGGCCCCAAGACGCAGAGGCAACAGGAAAGGGAGGGACTCCCACGTGGCACATCCAATTTGTCAGCCTTAGGGCTGAAGACTGAAGGACTGGGGTTGGGGGCGGAACCCTCCCATCTGCCCTGCCTCCACAGACACCCCTGGGTCTTTTTAACCGTCTCTCATGGTGCTTCTCTCCTGCTCCAGATCTCTCAGTGGCTCCCATGTAAGTGAGCAATGAATGTTAACTGTTCAGTCCCAGATCTGAGAATCCTCAGGGGCCAGAGCTGTGTTTTCAGGATAAACAGTCTGCCTCCCACACATATGGCCTCTTGTTTAAAGAATGTCTAGTTGATTTTGTACTTAGTAAAATAAAACTTCACTTCAGAGCATTGCTGCCCACAAACCAGTAATGGTGGTTTCCTCTGGACCGGGAATTGGAGGCCTTAGACGGAGAATAGTAAAGAGATTTGTTATACCCTCTGTACTTGTTCAACTTTTAATCACATGCATGTATTATATTTTCAAATATATAACAATATAACAAAAGGGTGGCTGATTGTCTAGTTTTTGGTCATTCTGAGTTTTCTCAATATTAGCTACAAAGTGGAAATCAGAATCATGTGGGAATTGGAGGAATTTTTTGACATTTAGAGGTTGGCAACAGAATGCCCAGAGCCCTCTGAGATCCCACCCCTCCTGCCTGTCCAGCTTTTAGGCTGCACCTCCCCCTGCTTGGGTGCACAACCAATTCTCACCATTTGTTAGCTCTGGTCCAGTGGATCAAAGGGGCCATCACTGGGCTCTAGTGCCAGGTTCTTGGCTTGGATCTGGAACCCAAGGAAGGCATCCATCGGCCAGGGTCCAGGAGGGGCAGACCCTGCTGACAGCTGCAGGCCTAGGCCAGGCTCTCCTAGGGAGTAGATGGGTCCCATGGCATGTGCCCATGGAGTGGGCTCCTCCCCTTCTCCCCAATGGTAGGTTGGCATTGCCTGTCCTGGATGTGACCGTGGGCATAAGCATCTGGGGCTGCTGGGACAGACTGCAGGGTAGAGGGTATAGAGGGTGTTAGAAAAGGCCAAGGGCAGTAGAAGAAAAAAGAGACAAGGGGAGGGGGGAGGTGGTGAGCAGAGATGCCCAGGAAGAAGGTACCAAGCCACTTGGCTTTCTTTGCTACAAACCAGCTCAGCCATCAATCTCACAGAACTGGAAGCCATGGGGGATGCAGAACAGTAGACCGCCGGCACTGAAAGAGACCCTAGATACCACTTCTTTTTAATCTTTTTTTTTTTTAACCACTTCTTTGAAGACATGATACCAGACACCAGGTACTTCACAGTCTAGCTGGAGAGCAGACATCCATGCATGAAGTGGCTATTTTGACAATGGGGAAACTCAAACCCGAGGGGTCAAGCAGGCAATATATTAGATTCTCTGAGATTTCCCATGTGGACAATCATGTCCATAAATAGAGAGTTTTATTTCTTCCTTTCCAATCTGTAAGCCTTTTATTTCTCTTTCCTTACTGCACAAGCTAGATGCCCCCCCACCCCCTGGCAACGTTGAAGAGGCATGGGGTAGGAGCAGACATCCTCACCTTGTTCTCAGTATTAGGGGGAAATCTTTCAGTCTTTCACTATTTAGTATGCTGTTAGCTGTAGCTTCTTTGTAGATGCTTTTCATCAGACTGAGAAAGTTCTCCTTTAGTCTGAGTTTGCTGAGAATTTTTATCATGAAGGGGTGCTGATTTTTTGTGTGTGTGTGGCTCCTTTGTGGTTTGTGGGATCTTATTTCTCTGACCAGGGATTGAACCCAGCAGTGAGAGAGCCCAGTCCTAACCACTGGACCACCAGGAAATTCCCCTGAATTTTGTTAAATGCTTTTTTTCTCTGTCATTTGCACTCACATTTCATTGGCAAGACCCGTTTATACCTGCCCCAAAGTGGCAGAATACCAGCTAGAGGCCAGTGGTGACACCTGTGGCAACAGGCCGAGCCCTTGATCCTGCCAGGCTGAAGGTGGCCTGGAGGGCAGCAGGCTTCCTCTCCCTCCACTCAGACGGTCCAGCAACCTGCCCAGATTCAGCCAGCTTGTTGGATTTACCTAGGGTAGCCTTGTCCCTCTCACTCACCACCACCAGGGAAGGGTGCACCCAGGACCAACCTGCCTCAGAGGAGGAACGGATTACTCTGCCCTCTGGCAGGAATCAAGGCCCCACTCCCGGTCACTATACGAGTCCACAGACCTGGCTGCACTATGCCCTGAGGCTCCCAACATTCACACTGGAAACGAAGATTCAAGAAACCTTAAGAATTTGCATAAGGTCCCCAACAAGTGAAGGCAGACCCAAACCTAAGTACTGAACCTCCAGTTCCCCGACCTCGCTTCCTTTAGCCTACTGAGCTGGCCCAACACCCTGGGCAGCGCCGGCACTGGCGCAGGCTGGAGGCCCGAGTGTCTGGGTCAGGTGCCCATGCGAGGACCCAGGAGGGGCCAACCTGGCGCAGCCAGCGGGCAGGAACCTTCGCCCCCCGTTGGTTCAAAGGGTCAAGCCCCGCCCCCACCAGGCCCCGAGCCCGCTTTGAAGTGCTGATGCGGCCTGGAAGGGGCCACTTCACACCTCGGGCTCAGGATAAAGCGGTCGCTGGCCGCCCGCCCCCAGACGCGCCGCCGCTGCCATGGCCCAGTCCCTGTGCCCGCCGCTCTCTGAGTCCTGGTTCCTCTCCGCGGGCTGGGGCCGAGCTCGGCCGCCGCCGGCCTCCAACAGGGACTGTGGTTGCTCGCCCGCCTCGTCCCCGGACTCCTGGGGCAGCGCCCCGGCCGGCAGCCCAGTGTCTAGTCCCGGGAGGCCCGTCACCAGCGCCGCCCTCCGCGTCCCGACTGCGGGTAGACGCGGCGCCCGCAGCAGCCGCCTAGGCAGCGGGCAACGGCAGAGCGCCAGCGAGCGCGAGAAGCTGCGCATGCGCACGCTCGCCCGCGCCCTGCACGAGCTGCGCCGCTTTCTGCCGCCGTCCGTGGCGCCCGCCGGCCAGAGCCTGACCAAGATCGAGACACTGCGCCTGGCCATCCGCTACATCGGCCACCTGTCGGCCGTGCTGGGCCTCAGCGAGGAGAGCCTGCAGCGCCGGCGCCGGCGCCACAGCGACGCGGCGCTCCCTCGAGGCTGCCCGCTGTGCCCCGACGGCGGCCTCGCGCAGACGCAGATGCAGACTCAGGCGCAGGCGTGCGGCCCAGACCTGGGCTCAGCCGCCAGCGCCGTGGTGTCCTGGGGGTCCCCGCCCGCCTACCCCGGAGCCCTAGCGGCGCCCGAGCCGCGCGATCCACCGGTGCTTTACGACGAGGCGGCGTGCCCGGAAGGGCCGGCGATGGAGCCAGGCCCCTCATCTCCGGTTAGTACCTCCTTCCCGCGCGGAACTCCCTCCGGGCGCGGCGCAGTAGTGGATGGCGCTACCTACTGTCTCGCGCCCCCCGGCGCGCACCGCGGGGACCAGCCCCCGTGCGGCTCCCCCATTGACGGCCCGGCCTCGCCTTCTCGCCCTCCCGAGCGACAGAGTTGGTGTGCCCGGGGCGCTCGAGCGGCGAGGGGAGGGAGAGTACACGCAGGGGGCGGGGTCCCGCTCCCCGCCAGAGGCGCCCTGAAAGTGGAGCTCGGGAGGCGGACACCCACGCTCGGTGTCCACCGCTGAGGGCCTCGCTGTTCCCTCTCTCCTCAAGCTCTTTCCCGGCGACGTACTGGCCCTGCTGGAGACCTGGATGCCCCTCTCGCCCCTGGAGTGGCCGCCGGCCTGAGTAGTTGAAGTGACAGCGGACATCTGGCGCCCCGTTCTGTGAGCACCGACGCCTTTTTGGCCTCTTCGCCTCCGAAGAGGTCCCACTCCAGACTCCCTTTCCTGGAAGAGGGCACCGGCGATACTGGCATGGGCATTGATGAAAGGGAGAGCCTGTCCCCACCCAGGACGGACTTCCCCAACCCCTCCCGTGATGGAGGGACCCAGAGGGTAGACACTTTGAGGCAGGCAGGAGGCTCTGCCTAGTATGTGTTTATTTATTTGTGAATAAATTTTGTGCTGGTGTCACTTGGCAAGTTCTTCTTTCTCTACAGGGGCACAAAGCTCCCTTCCCCTCCTCCAAAGGACGTAGGAGAGTTGGGAGGGTTTCTTGCAGTCCTCAGCCCCCAAAGCACACAGGCTCAGACCCCTTCCTCCTTTTCCCCAGCCCTGGCTTAGCACCTCCTGTTCCAGATGGGTTAGCCAGAGGGGGGAGGAAATTCATTGGAGAAAGTGGCATCGAGCGGAGTCTGTCCATCTTTTCTTTGAACTTGGTGGGGAGCTGAATAAAACCAAGTATCTCTGTAGAAAATGCATTTCCCTTAGTGTGTACTTACTGTGCACCAGGTCCTTTACACATTTTATACCTAAGTAATCATTTTGCAGAAGGATAAGCCAAGGATCAGCACTCAAGCCTAGGTATGACTTCAGAATCTGGGCTGTCAGCTCTGGTAGGGTTTTGCCAGCTCCATTCATTCTGGGGTCTGAGGGTACACAAGCTCCAAGGGCTCATTGCATGTGTCCCAAGTCCTTATTCCCTTTGTGCTGGAGCGTTAGGCCTGGACCCTGGGATTTTCCCATCTCCCTTCACTCTGGTTTCTCTCCCATGTGGTTTAGAGACATGAAATAATATCAGTGGTCAGCCCCAAGCTTAAGCAACTGTGACCTCCCAGATGCCTGGCTAGGGTGAGATGAGAGGTCCATTGGTTGCATCCAAATCCACAGAGCTGACCTGGAACCAGGCTTGGATTCAGATTAGGGAAGTGCTGTGTGGGGAAGGGGGAGCTTTGAGCCCAGAAGGAACCTGGCCTCAGTCAGGGGGTCTGGTGAGCAGTCAAGCCTGGGGGGTGGTGAGGTGGGGTAAGGGGGTGTAGCCTCTCTGTCCGAGGGTTCCTCAGCCATCTGTGGATACTCAGTTCTTCCCCTCTGCCCCGCTCAAGCATCTTTGAAATACTGGCCTTGGCATTTTTTATAAGAGCTTTATTGAGATATAATTTATGTACCATAAAATTCACTCTTTTAAAGTACATAATTCAATGGTTTTAGTATATTCATACAGTTATGTAACCATCACCACTGTCTAATTTTGGGTCATTTTCATCACCCCCCAGAAGAGACCCTGTAACCATTAACAGTGACTCCCCATGATTCTGTTCCCCCACTCCCCACCCCAGCCAGCTCATCTGCTTTCTATCTCTATAGATTTGCCTGTTCTGGACATTTAGTATGAATGGAATCATATAACATGAGGCCTTTTGCATCTTGCTTCTTTCACTTAGCATCATATTTTCTCATGTATCGGTACTTTGTTTCTTTTTATTGCTCAATGCTATTCCATTGTATGGATATACCACAGTTTATTTATCCATTGATATTGATAGGTTTGTTTTGAAACCACTTTGGAGATCATTTCCAGTGCTCTGGCCCAGGCCAGGAGGGGCAGTGATTCCGAGTGGGGTGGGGGGGCTCACTGTGTATAATTCAGAAGCCCAGGCGCACCCTAGCCAGCGTTTGGCTGCAGAGAGTGCGATCCAAAAGCAGAGGCCCTGCAGAGGGGCGGGACCTCACACCTTCGCTGATCCGCCCCCTTTCCCGCACCTCCACCCGCAACGCGCTTTCCCCTCCCAGAGCCCTAAGGAGCAGAACGGGAAGTCTTTTCCAGGACCCAACCCAGTTTAGAAAATCTATTTACATGGCAAAGGCCCCGTGGTTTAGGACGGGGAATTAAAGTTATTAGCAAGTCTTTTCACAGATAAGTGGGGCTCATCGGCCAGCCCCTTCCCCTGCAGAGAGCCTCCCCTCGCTCTCCGAGCCCAGGATCGGCCCACTGTTTATTAGCACCTGGGTGTGAATTTTCATTAGCACGTCCCTGTTAATAAGAGAGGTCTGGAGATGGGAAGGGGGCGCCTCCCACCACTCCCACGCCCCCACCCCCTTCCTGGGCTGGCCGCACTCACACCCACCGGGAGGAGGGCCGTAAGCAGAGTCCAGGTAGGTGAGCCCTGGGCGAGTGCTCGCTCCCAGTTCTCTGCTAATCTGTGAGCTAACCCCAGTTAGCAGGGCCATCTTGAGGATGGGCAGTTAGGTAAGGAAGAGGCTAACTAACACGCCCGTGCTGATATTCAGGGGCAGCGCTGGGACTGGGACGCGGGTGTGACTCTAGGGCCTGGCTGTGTGCTTCCCCGATGGTGCACTGCCTTTGCGACAGCTGAGCAAGGACAGAGGGTGCTGGGTGGCACCTCACCTCACGTGGGGCTGGTCCAGAGTGGTCTGGGCACCGTCCTGCTAGAAGTGGGAGGAGGGGGAGGATGGCATCAGAGGCCTGGCCTGCGGATCCGCCTGCACGCTGGTCGCCGCCAGTCAACAGTGCTGCCCTGCTTTCGTCTTCGAAGCCCAAGGGGTCAGAACCCACGTGGTGGGGAAACAGACAAACATGGAGCAGCAATTTCAAGTCATTTTAGCCTCAGAGCCACAGGTGAGGCGGGCAGGTGGTGCTTATACCTATTTTACAGATCAGGACACTGGAGCACAGAAGAAGGTCAAGGAATTTTTCACAAAGCTAGTACGTGGCTGTTGGGGTGGGGACAACGGTGGGTGGTAGTCGACAAATCCGGTCTTTGCCTTAGCCTGGCAGGCGAGTGTGTGAGCATGTTGGGGGTGTGAAATAAAGCTCCTAAAGCACATGGGCCACCAGTGCCATTGCCAGCAGGGACCTGCCACTGCCTGCTGACCACACGTGTTGCTCCCGCCGAGATAGCTGTACTGTGTAGATGCTGATGCTGGATGGGCCAGTGTTTTAAGGAGGGGCAGCTAAGCTGATTGGTCGACATGCAAGACATTTATTCAAGGACACGCCACTTGGGTCACCGTATGAACCCAGGGGCGGAGGGAAGGGCTGGTGGTCATGAGTTGTCTGTATCGGCCGATGGTGGACTGTCCTGGTAGCAGGGCTGGAGAGCTGGGCTCAGCCGTGGGTGGGCAGGTGGTGCACCTGGAGGAGGGCCGTGCGTTGGCCATGCGTTGCTAAATAAACAGGTCCATCTGAGGGGCACATGGATGCCCCAGGATTCTGAAACACCCCCTGCCTGGAGAACCAGGCTGGCACAGGGCTGGGGAGGGAAGCGAGCCCTAACTGCAAAGCCCCTGTTTATCCCAGGGCGAGGCCAGGGCCACTTTGTCCACTCCCCCACTCTCCCCCAGGGGCAGACGCTGAGGGTAAGTGCCTCCTCAACTTTGTACCCCAGGCACTCATTTGCCTCACCCGAGTCCCAACACTCCCCTGAGAACACCCAAGGTACTTGGTGCTGCTTCTAAGGGGCCCTTTCTCCCAGTGGGCAAGGAGCTCTTTGGGGGCCACTGGCACAGCCCCAGTGGTGCACCAGCGCTAGTGCCCTGGATCCCCAGCCTAGTGCCACCTGGGCCTCTTCTGCCCATCTTGTGGTACTTTACCAGCCCTGGCTCCTTCTCCTTCATCCCTCTGTGGTCCCCAGCGTCTAAGGCTCCCTGTGAATGCCCCAGCCCTCCTCGCTCCCCCCCTACACACTAGGGAATGAGGAGGTGGCCTGGTGTTGGCTGCATGTGACTTTGGAAAGGGTGGACAGGGCACCTTCGTTGTCTCCGGCTGTTCAGCACCCCTCCTGCCTTCGTCCCTTGCAGCCTGTCATTTTCTTTTCTCCAGACACCTCCCCCTTCCTTAGTTTGGGTGGCCATAACCTCCATGCCCCTCCGGGGATGGGCACGTGCACAGGCTGGCAAGGTCGTCACGGTGACTGGTTCAGGGATGTGACCACATTGCAGGCCGGTGAGGAGCAGGCTCAGGACTTTGCTGGAACCGTCGAGAAAGGGACACTCACTGTGGGTGCTGTTGGTGGCCATGTTGCCGCCCAAGCAGAGGGCCTGCCTGGAAAGGGAGTCAAAACTGAGAGGCGGGGAAGGATTCCTGCTCTTATCCAACACCGGGGTCCAGCCACATGGAAAGCATTACGCCTGGACTTTTACACTACATGAGCCAACAAATTCCCTTTGTTGCTAAAGTTAGTTTGAGGTGGGTTTCTGACACTTGCTGTTGAAAAAGTCCATCAGGATTTGATACAGGCTGTTCCAAGCTGTGTAACCTGAGTGTCAGTTTCTCTCTCATGTAAAATGGGGGTAATGATATCTACATTTCACAAGGCTTATATGAAAAATACACAGACCACGGTAGATGCCCCGTAAATGTTAGTTCCCCGTCACATTTAGGTGGTGTGTAAGGCCAAGACTATCATCCTAAGTTTTCCTTCCTCATCTCAGAGAGAGCTGCCACCATGCCTACTGTGGAAAAGGATTGTTGTAGAAAGTTATTTTTGCTGCTGTGTTATCATTCCCATCCGGGGGAGGGCAAGGGGCAGAGTGTCTCAGGCAGGGACCTCTTCATCCAGGGGACATTCAGCTATAGTCAGTATCAGCACCATGAGGGCGGTGTCGTGCCAACAAAGAGTGTGTGTGACCCAGGGGAGAAGGTGGATGGGGACACAAAAGCAGCTGCGGTCACAAAACAACGCAAGCGTTTGGCCTTGGTGGGCGGTCTTGGTAGAGGGCCGGAGGCACTAACCACTTGCAGTTCTCAAAGATACCACACGGTGTCCTCGGAGAGGCAGACGTAGGCCTTGAGCTGCAGGGGACTCCTCCACCCAGTTTTCCTGGGAAGGGCAGTCTCTAGAAAAGAAAAAGGCACCTCTCCGCCCTCTTCCTGTGCCCCCAGGTCCCCCAGCCTCCTCTAGGGTTCCCAGACCAGAAGGCAAGAGGCAGTAGTGGCACAGTTCCTGCCTGCCTCCTCACCTGCCCCTACTTTGCCTCTCATACCTGTGTGACCTCAGGCAGTCACTCAACCTCTCTGAGCCTCAGCCTCTCCAAACTGATTCCATAAGGTTATGAGACAGCAAAGAGAGGGAAAAGAAGTAGGCGGAGAGAAAAGGAGGCCACACAGTAGCTGGGGTGGACTGGGCGTCTTGCTCATTTGAACGAAGTGGCTCCCGGTCCTATGAGGCAAGTGGTCCTCACAAGGCCTGGGACTCTGGCTGACATCATTGCCTGGGCCCTGCTGGGGGTCTGGACTGGGTGGGAATGAAGGTTACACACCACAGCAGCTTTGGAGTCTGGAGACAATATCGCTGTTTATTTAGGTGACACGTCTGCCCGCCTGAGGATTCCAACAGGTGGCTTAGTGGTTGAAGGCCCCCCAAACTGGGCCTCTCCCCTTGCTGGCTCTGCAGAGGTCCCAGACTGCAAGTCTAGGCCCCTTAGGCCTACTGAGCTGCAGCCCTTTGTCGCCGTGTCTCTTGACCTCACAGCATTCCAGGGCAAAGCCTGCCTGCTGCCAACCTTTTCAGAGAGCCCAGGGCGGCAGCCCTGTCACTTCTTGAGGTTCTCTCTTTGGAGAAGCAAGGAATACCTCCGAAGCCGGGTCCAGTGCTCCTGTTCTTTCACCTTGTTCTTCACCAGCTTCTGAAACCTGTGGGCCACACAGTTGATGAGAGGAACCTGCTTTGTGCTGCATTCCCCCCCACCCCCCCGGGGGCTCCTAGGTCCTCAGGCCAGACCCTGACCACCCTGGGCTGATACAAGAAACTCTCCAAATGACACATCTGCTTCCTGTCTGTGTTCTCAGGACTCAGCCTGGTGCACAGAAGGCACTCGAAACAGCTTTACTGAAGGAACAATATAGGTCTAGCATCCTAAACTAGGAAATGTACAGTGATAGGAGGCATGGTGAATTTACGAACTAAAAGTCTATTTGCAGGACCAACGTTAAATACATCCGAATGCCAATAGTTACATTTAACAAACATTCCTTGAGCATCTACTAGTGACTGGCACTGGTGGACGTGTTGGAAAGATCAAAGTGACTGAAACAGCCGCCCCTCCCCCCAGTTTAGTAAGAGGGACAAGAGGAAAAGAACATTTGTAATAGGAGGCATTTAAGAGCAATAGAGGTAAAGTGCAGAGAGGAGAACTCCCTGCTTGGGGAGTGCTCTCAGAAGATAAGAGTTTTGTTTTTTGTTTTTAAAGGCAGAGGAAGGGTAAATTCCCTCTGTCTCTTCTTTTTTTTTTTTTTTCCGTTAATTTTTAATTAATTAATTTATTTTTGCTGTGTTGGGTCTTCGTTTCTGTGCGAGGGCTTTCTCTAGTTGTGGCAAGTAGGGGCCACTCTTCATCGCGGTGCACGGGCCTCTCACTATCGCGGCCTCTCTTGCTGCGGAGCACAGGCTCCAGACGCACAGGCTCAGTAGCTGTG
>NC_041224.1:43686239-43690026 GCF_002837175.3 Physeter macrocephalus
GGGCCTAGTTGCTCCGCAGCATGTGGGATCCTCCCAGACCAGAGCTTGAACCCGTGTCCCCTGCATTAGCAGGCAGATTCTCAACCACTGTGCCACCAGGGAAGCCCCAAGATAAGAGTTTTGAGTTGAGTTTTTTTTTTTTTAATAGTTTTTAAAAAATAACATATAAATGCATAGTCAGTGTGGAAGAATCAGAGAAGCCCAGGGTCACCCCTCATTCTGCACGTAGAGCTGGCCACTGCAAGCAGGCAGGAGGAGGCCTTCATTCTGGGGAGAGCATGCAGGCTGCTGCCAGCTTTCCACCTCTGGTGCCTGAGTGAGCGACGTTTTAAAAGTTTAAAAGCTTAGGGCAAACGGGAGAAGGGACACTTTTGTGGAGAAAGACAAGGACCGCAGTTTTTTGCAGCTCTGCCTATGGGACAGTCACATGGAGAGGGCTGGTACACAGTGCATTAAAGCATTTTTTTTTAACTTAAAGAAGTAACCTATGCTTTGCTTTAAAAAAAAAACAATCAAGGATACAAGTGAGTATACAATTAAGTCTCCTTCTCACCTCAGATCCTTATTTTCTGTTCTCAAAGCAACTGTAATTAACAACTCCTTATAAATCCTTGAATACTGTTCATACACACAAGTACAGACATGCATATAATCTTTTTTTAAATTTAAATGGAAGTGTGCAACACATTGTTGTGCCGTCTGCCTTTTTCACTGAAAATGTATCCTAGCAGTTGCTTCCAGGAGGCACTCAGATCTGCCTCATTCTCTTTCCCTATTGATGACGCCTGGACCCTGGACGGGCAATTTGACCTCTGTCTTCCTCGCTGTACTGTGGGGATGATAATAATCATAGTAAGAAACAAGATATGCCACAAAAGTACTTAGCATAGTACCTGGCACACAGTAGGTGCTCAGTAAAGGTTAATTTTTTATTTTTAAAAATTGAAGTATAGTTGATTTACAATGTTGTGTTAATGACTGCTGTACAGCAAAGTGAATCAGTTATACATATATACACATTCTTTTTTTAAATATTCTTTTGCATTATGGTTTATCACAGGATATTTTAAAAAAATACTTATTTATTTATTTAGGCTGCCCCGGGTCTTAACTGCATAACGCTGACTTCTTAGTTGCAACATGCATGTGGGATCTAGTTCCCGCAGGAATCGAACCTGGGCCCCGTGCATTGGAAGCGCGGAGTCTTACCCAATGGACCGCCAGGGAAGTCCCTATCATAGGATATTGAATATAGGTCTCTGTGCTATATAGTAGGACCTTGCTGTCTATCCATTCTATATATAAAAGCTTACATCTGCTCACCCCAACCTCCCACTCCATCCCTCCCCCAACCCCCTCCCCCTGGGCAACCACTAATCTGTTCTCTATGTCTGTGATTCTGTTTCTGTTTCATAGGTAGGTTCATTTGTGTCATATTTTAGATTCCACATATACGTGATATCATATGGTATTTGTCTTTCTCCTTCTTACTTCACTTAGTATGATAATCTCTAGTTGCATCCACGTTGCTGCAAATGGCATTATTTCGTTCTTTTTTATGACTGAGTAGTATTCCATTGTATATATGTACCATGTCTTTATCCATTCATCTATCGATGGACATTTAGGTGGTTTCCATGTCTTGGCTATTGTGAATAGTGCTGCTATGAACATAAGGGTGCATGTATCATTTTGAATTAGAGTTTTGTCCAGATATATGCCCAGGAGTGGAACTGCTGGATCATATGGTAATTCTATTTTCAGTTTTCCGAGGAACCTCCAAACTGTTGGCTGCACCAATTTACATTCCCACCAACACTGTAGGAGAGTTCCAGTAAAAGTTAATTATAATAATACTATTGCTGCTGCTAAATAAGTGGAAGTAAAATTGCTGGGCAGAGGGGTCAGGACAACATGGAATCAGTGAGCGACCGGCCGTGAGGCAGCGCATAGATGGAACTAGGGCAAGTTTTAAAAGGAGGACTGAAAATAAAGTCATTAATCTGTTCAAAGAAGATGTGGGTGACTTTTAAAATATAATGTTGGCGTGTAGAAGGGCTTTCTCTATGATCTAGTAATAAATAATGGCTAACCTTTACTGAATGTGCCAGGCAATGTCCTATGAGGAGATAGGACTGTCACTGTTTTACATATGAGGACACTGAGGTCTGACCTGTCACACAGCTGGGGCCCTCGTCTACCCCCCCATCACATTGCAGATTTGCACCCTGAATTTGAGGCTCTTTACAATGGCCCCTCAGCAAAGCCTAAGGGAGAAGATGGAAAAATACCAAACTTCTGTTTGGCTAAACAAGCAACCAAAATTACTCCTATCCAAAGACAAAGCAGGAAAAATTATTCACAACATATTAACAAAGAACTCTTAAAATCAAAAGAAAATGAACTCACCGGTAAGAAAAAGACCCAGGTGGGGTCACAGAAGGAGAGAGAGAAACATACAATAGATATAACACAAAGATGCTCAACCTTGTTAATTTCCAAATTAAAATAGTAATGAGCTATCAATTTTTATCCCTCATTTCTTGGCCAGTACGGGGAAGGGGTGAGGATGCAGAGTGAATCCACCGTCTCTGGAGGGCTGGTGGGTACAACTATCCCAGTTCAAACATGCCTACCCCGTAACTCTGAAAGTCCACCTCTAATTTACCCTACAGAAATATTAGGAAAAACTCACAAAAATGACTGGTTGAGGATGTTGTCTGGGAAAGTGGGGCCAGCGTGACACCCACGGTGAGTCTGCAGTGGGCTGGGGCGCAGATGGGAAAAGAGGACACAGGAGTGGGGTGTGGACTGATTGCTGGGAGCCGCGCTCTGGGCGGAGGAGAAATAAGGCGGCTGCAGAACTGGGAAGGCGCTTGCTTGTTTTCGAACATGGGAATGTCGTCGGGACACATGCCTGTGATTAGGACAGTGGAGGGGAAGAGGTCACCAACCAGATTGGACAATAAGGTCTGGGTGTCCCGGGGGGGAGATGGCCTTGGGTATGAGCAGGAAGCCTGTTTCTCTGCATCAGGAGGGGGACGGGGGCTGGGGGGTGACCCAGGGGACGCGGGTGAGAGGGCAGCCAAGGAACTGGCATGATCTGGGAAGTGGGAGGTGAGGTTATCCACCAACGGCCAGGGCAGGGGTGGTGGAGCCGCCTGCCACGTGGTACCAGCATATCTGCAGTGTGCTTCCCCTTGGCAGTCAGTGCTCAGCGGTGAGGAGGGACAGGGGAGGATGCGTGTTCATGTGAGGCTGGGCACTGACCGTCAGGTGCCCCCTGGGGAAAGCCCTCTCTGGAGCCTGAGACAACCTCCCTCCACCATCAGCAAGGAAAGGGTTTTCCTTCCCATGATGGCACAACACATGTGACTGCTGTCTATCGTTTTGAAGCAACGTGTGTGCATACATCTTCCAAAAAGATGGACTGTCCATCTGCAAAGTGGGAGAGGAGACGGAACATCTGTAAGGCCTCCCACAAAACCTCTGAATTCCAATAGCCTGATGGCATGCACATTTGGGATCTATGAGTCTATAAATAATTTTCCAGGGATTCGTCCCTTTGTTTCTCAAGAAAGGCAAAGGAAGGTTAGGATAGGCCTACAATTTCTCTCCCAGGGATAGTAAAAACGGGGGTGGGGTGGGGTGGGAGGGTATTCCTCCTCCACCCTCAAGGGAAATGTCACCTGGTGTACCACACAGGGCCTGCCGACCCCCTCGCCAAGGGGTGTGTGTGCCCTGTGGAGCTGGGACTGTTGGGTCAGCACAGAAGCCCAAAGGGGGC
>NC_041224.1:43690134-43751957 GCF_002837175.3 Physeter macrocephalus
GGAGAGAGGGAGAGAGAGAGAGAGAGAGAGAGAGAGAGAGAGAGAGACATTTTGTTTCTGTCAGCTTCCTGTGTCCTGAAATTTCTGTCTTGTGATCAGAAGTCTGACCCAGCCGAGATGGCAGATACTACAACAGGGAGTGGAGCCAGATGGAGATGGTGGCAGAAGCCAGGCCTTCGGAGGGGGTGGGGTGAGGGACACATTGGGTGCTATCTGGGCTCCTTTCAAAGTCCTAAAGGCAGGCTCCTTCACACTGGCTATTTATAAAAGTCCCAAGTGCAGGTTTTGGGAAAACAATTTGGACAGACTATCGCGAGTTTGAAACTCTGAATCCATTGCCTTGAAGTTTCACCTAGTTTTAGGGCCAGTGGAAACGGTTTCAGACACAAGGAGTAAACAGAGAAAAAAAAAAAAAAGATTAGATTAAAATCCTCTGACATATATGGTTATGTGTGAGAAACCATAGTAAAATGTTAATGACAGAATCTAGGTTGTGGGTATGTGGATGTTTACTGACTTTTTTCAAAGCTGCTGTATATTTAACATCATAAAATGTTGGAGGCAGGGTACGCTTTGGAAAAGCCCCAGGTGTCAGACCTCAGAGCAAGCAGAACAGGAAGAGCCTTCTTTAAATCAGTGTTTCCTAATTATCTCTGGGACCCAATTCAGAAAATGGGTTGCCCTGAGGACTATGTTTTGAATACTGTGATCAGGCCCAGGTAAATGTCCCCTCAAGCTAGGCCTGCCCCAACCACACAGTGCAGCCCCTCCCGGCTCCTGATGTGGGTCCTCGGAGCCAGGGAGCACTTCCTTGAGCTCTTCCCCTGCCCGAGCTCCCACTGTCTGGCTAGCCCCGAGCCTCGTCCTCGGTCCCCAGCGCCCCACCTGGTCAGCCCTGCTGACCCCAGCCCTCTTCCCTGCAGAAGGTTCCCTGGGAGGCAGTCCCCTCCACCCCACCCAGGCTCCGGGGTTCCTCCCGGGGATGGGTTGGGGTGTGGGACCTAGGGGCTAAGCTGTGTTGACAGGGAAGAGAGATGGTTGGAAAGGGGGAGCTGGAGGAGTCCCTCCCAATTCCCATGGGGGCCAGGATAGGTCTCTGGGGTTCCAGAGACTGGAGGGGGTCAGGGCAGAAGGGACTGTCTTCTCATGAGAGCAGACCCAACCATAGCGGGGTGGGGAAGGATATTATAGACACCTCTCCCACGGAAATTACATAGACATTAAAAACCACTGTGACAAGGAAGTTTTTCTTAAAATTAAAAAGTCATTAAGTTGTATTCTGGAGTGACATAAAGCCAGATTAAAGAAGTGAACACGATCTCAACTTAGTAAAAATGCTAAGGATAAAACCTTAAGGGAATGTACTAACACATTAATGGCAGTGCTGGGATCTGGGGTGATGGGTTGTGGGTTATTTAAATTTTCTTCTTTGTATTGTCCTGTTTCCCAAATTTTACAAGTGTGTGTGTATATATATATATATATATATCAGAAATAATGAATAACATTTTTTACAGTGGGGAATTACTCTGTTATGGTAGTAGTTCTACATGTGAAGCAACCTTATTGGGCTAGTAAGCAGAGTTCAGCAGGTGTCTGAGTGGTAACGTCCACCTGGTACCCTGGTTGAGGGTGGGAAATGTCAGTTAGGGGCTGAAGTGTCCTGAGTTGCTTGGGCCCTCGGCTGCCAGCCAGGAGGTAAGCTGCCCAGAGCTGGAGCTGCTGGCCTGTGGTCCATTCCCACAAGGAGGGCAGCCAGTTGGCTTTTGGGTGAAGTGGAGAGGCTCACCCTTCCTAGGCCAGTAAAAGGAGGGGGTTCCACAGAAAGGACAGAAATGGTAACACGCTCATTAAACAAGTTCTCTGAGCCTCATCAAACAAGAGGACCAGAAAGCTCCACACCATGACCGCCAACCCAGGAGAACGGCCCCACTGCAGCCATGACCTAACCTCACACTCTTGACTTTTTTTTAAAACCAGTATTTGAAATTTTCCAAAATCATGCACATGTTTGATAGAAAAGCCACAAAGAGGAAAAATACAAAGAAAAAAAATCACACATGCTTCATTACCCAAATATAGCTACTGTTACTAGTGGTGTGTACATTTCTAGTCTTCTTTTACTCAAAATCAGGATTCTACTGTAAATAATATACTCTCTCTTCAGCTTTTATTTAGAAAAATTTCAAACCTATAGAAAAGTTGCAAGTAGTACAACGAGCCTTCACCTAGACTCACCAGTTAGCATTTCCTCTCCCTCTCTTTCTCTCTCTCTCTATAAATATTTTCCTGGGTTTCTGCAGTTGTTAACATTTTCTCTTTCTTTCTGTCTCTCTCTACAAATGTTTTCTTAGACCAGTTGAAAGTAAGTTGTAGACATCATAATACTTGACCCTTAAATTCTTCAGCTGCATCTCCTAAGGACAAGTCAAGTCATCAAGGGTCAAAATAAGAAACTTCCAGGTGAGGGATAGCTGTGCATTCTTGGTAAATCTTTAATCAGGGGAAATGTCAACTGACCCTTTCTTCACTGTCCTCCTCCCCCAAGACCCACGGACCATATTCCCCTCCTGGTGGGTGGGCATGCTTCCCCCCATGAGGTACTGGAAGCTGCCTGAGCAACACACCACAACCCAGGGAGGAACTGAATGCGGCAGTAAATGCAGTCACGGAGGAGAGCTGTGGTGCCCCCTCGTGGTGATGTGTACAATCCTCCCAGGCATGAACTTGAACTCAGAGGGGACCCATTACCATTTTTGTACCTACAATTCACTGAGCGACCACCCTGTGCCTAGCACTTTACATGTATTTTCTCACTGAATACCTACGAAGCCTGGAGAACAGGCATCATCAAAATGTCCAGAACACAGTCTGGCACGTAGTAGGTGCTCAATAAATATTTTTGAATGACTAAGGAAACTGAGGCCTTGAGAGGCTAAGTAACTCACCCAATGTCTTCCCCAGTTAGTAAGTGATAGAGTCATAACTCAAATCTGGGACTTCCCTTGTGGTGCAGTGGATAAGACTCCGCGCTCCTAATGCAGGGGGCCCAGGTTCAGTCCCTGGTCAGGGAACTAGATCCCACGTGCATGCTGCAACTAAGAGTTCGCATGCCACAACTAAGGAGCCTGCATGCTGCAACTTAGGAGCCAGTGAGCCACAACTAAGGAGCCAGTGAGCTGCAACTAAGGAGCCCACCTGCCGCAACTAAGACCCAGTGCAACCAAAAAAACCCTCAAATCTGAGTATCTTAGCCATTTCACTTTGTTCCTCGAGGGACACTGAGACCCTGGCAGGGAGAGCCCACCAAAGCCCCCCAGCTCTGTAGTGGCAGGTGGTGTGAGAGTCCAGGGCTCCACTGACAACCCTCTTCCACCTGACAGGTATGGTCAGATCATGGCAGAAATTGTCAACAAGAATTTGAAAACCCCTAGCAGTTTGTTGTGGATGGATTAGAAGAGACCCCTGCTTCCCCAGAATGGACTGAGTACCATTAATGATGCTTTTATAGGAGGAAGGAACACAAGCAGAGTCCCTGTGAGGCTGGGATTTACAGAAAGGGGAAGAGAAAAGATGTATCACATAGTTGTTTATCTGGATGACGCAGAGAGGAAAGGGGTCTTAGACTAGGGGCTGGCAAACATCTTCTATAAAGGGCCAGATAGTAAATGATTTAGGCTTTATGGGTCATAGGGTCTCTGTTGCAGCTGTTCAACTCTGCTGTTGTAGCACTTAACATAAGTAGATGAGACATAAATCAGTGGGTGTGATGTGTTCCACTGAAATTTTATTTACAAAAACAGGCAGTGGGCCAAATTTGGCTGTAGTTTGCCAACCCCTGTCTTAGATGACTGTGTCTGATAATCCAAATATACTTAAAAAAAATTGAGAAAGCAAAAAGAAAAGACAGTCTTGATAAGAAGAAAACACCAACTTGCAGCCCTTCTTTTCTTACCAGCCTGAATTCATCACTCCTTTTCTACCAGTCTGAATGGGACTTGAATGCCAAAAGGATCTTACCATCAAGCAAACCACTATTCCTTAGTCCAGAGACAACCCCGGGTGCAGGGAGGAGATAGAGACCCAGAACTCTACCTCTTTTGGAAGAAATTCTCGCATCTTTCCTCCAAGGGCAACACCTGGGGGACATTTGTGTCATCCAACACATTAGCTTGAGGAATGGTGCAATTTCTTGAGATTTGTTCCAGGAGTGGGTAGGCCTCGAAATTAAAATAGAAAATAGAATTTGGGATGTCCTCGGCTTGGCTGGCAGATCCAATTTCATCTGGATGGTCTCCTGGGATGAAACAGGAACACTGTGTTCTGTTACAGTGATCCCTTTCTCTGTGGCCTTGTAGTCCCGGCGGGCATGAGGGGCCGCTCTCTGCTTACAAAGCCGGGGTCACTGGGGTTGAGCTGTGAGGGGCTCACTTGATCTGGAGGGGCAGGGGTCCAGAGAGGAGGCTTTGTCCGGCATTTTATCTAAATGCCAAGTGAGGACTCAGTGGTGGTGTCCTCCTGGCCTGTGGTGGATGGGATGAGGCGTGGGGAGGAGACTGGGTGGGGTCACCCTATGCTTTCTGAGAGGACTGAGAAATTCAGGGAAACGGTCAGCAGGGCACAGGTCTGGGCAGCAGCCCTCACGATCCCCCTTCCGTACCTCGGAGCAGGAAACACGGGTGGTGTAAAGACACGACAAACACTGGCTTCCAGGGGACCGCCAGGTGGTAGGACCTTGGGGGAGCAAAGGCGCAGACAATCTGCGGCTTGGCCACATCCATGAGGTGCACAGAGCCATTGCTGGAAAAGATCAGCACCTGGGAAGCAAAGAGATGGCGAATGGCGACTTCCCCACTCTGTCACTCGCCCCCGTGTGAAATAAGAAAAGCAGCTAGAAATAAAAAACAAACAGGGAATTTTTTTCACTCTTGGCACCCAGCCTCTGGCTCCAGCCAGGCCGTTCAGGGGACAGCAGCAATGTGCGTGTTTGCTCCCATGGAGCCTCCAGCAGCAGCCGGCCGGCCCCAGGGCTGTGTCTGTTCCTGGCCCGTCCTTCCCCCTTGGCCCTGCTTCTCTTGCTACTTCCCCCTCCATGCGGCCAGGATTCAGTTCTGCATCTGTGCCATACCCTTTCCTCCCACCTCCTCGGGGACTGTTCAAGCCAACGGCCGGCCGCTCCTGCCCTGGGATGGAGCTGAGGCCTCTCTCCTGCCTGGGCTCTTTCCTCTCTGTAGGTGAACATACTAAACTCACCGCCATCTTGAAAACCCCCCTTGACCCTACATCCTCTTCCTGCTGCCACACACTCAGACGTCTGAGAGAGCCTCTCCACGCCCTCCCTGCACCCCGACCTCCCCTGCTGTCCCCCTTGCCATGGACACTGGTCTCCACAAAGTACTCAGTTTCTCTTCAGCACGGGACACTGTGCTCTTGCTTTCTTCCAGTTCTTCTCCCTGAGCCGCCAGGAGCCCCCTCCTGGTTTTTCTGGGGCGCCCATGTCTGTCACTTAGTGAGCTCATTTTCGCTGTCCCGGAAGCCTTACAGTGTAAGTGACGGTAGTGCCCCCGGGAAGCTCTTCTCTACGCGCCTCGTCGCTCTGGCCAGCCGCGCTGCTCCCCACGGCTTTAGCTACCGCCAACCGGCTGCTGAGCACAGAGTCTACACTTGCAGCCCTGGACTCTCTCAGAGCCTCCTCTGGGGGTCCTGTAGGCCCCTCACTCCTGGCAGGGCCACACAGGGAATCACAGACTTTCCCTCCAGCCCTGTGTTTCCTCCGGTGGCCCTGTAGGGATTAGAGAATCAGCTCCACAAGCCGAGAGCAGCCTCAGTGCCTCCCTGTCCTCTGGCTGCAGCCCCGGCAGCCCTGAGCTGTGGGGCCCGTCTCCTCACTAACACCGCTCCACTCGCCGCCCTGCCCTGGACACAGTTGGAGCTCCCTGGCTCCAACTCCCCTCTAAGCTTCAAGCTCCATCCCAGACAAGGGCCCCTCTGCCCCCAGCCCCCAGCCTCTTCCCTCTCCACACCCCACAGGAGTCTGATCCTGCAGCTCCCTGAACTTCCTGCCGGCCTGGGACACAGTGTTCTCTCACCTCCATGGTGCTGCCCTCTCAGTGCCCGTGGCTCAGCTCACCGTCCATCACTTCCTCCTCACCGGCCTCTGCAGGCCCCTTTCTCCGTTCCACAGTATCCTTTGCATGATATATCACAGCCTTTCTCAGGTTCTAAGGCAGCTGCTTAGGGGCTCGCCTGTCCTCCCAACTGAACTGTGAGCTCCAGGAGGGCAGGTGCTTTCTCCTTCGTGTCTGTGCCCAAATCTAGTCTAGTGCCCAGCACACGATAGGCCTTCAACAAATATTGGGTTGGCCAAAAGGTTCATTCGGGTTTTTCCCTAAGATGGGTTGAAAAACCCGAACGAACTTTTTGGCCAGCCCAGTATTTTTGGACGGAATAAAGAATATATTCACTAAAGAGGAATGAGGGGCCTGAGGAACCTACCATGCCAGGTAAGGCTTGGACTGGGGCCACTGCACAGATGGCTTCATCCAGGTGCTTCACAGGGCTATAGGAAACAAGACACATAGACATCTAGACTTGAAGACTTTTCAAGTTTTGCTATCCTCTCCTAGGCTTATATCCTGGAGAAATTCTTGTCTATAAGCCACAGGAGGTATGTCAGAGATGTTCACAGTAGTGAAAACTGGGACCAATCTAAATAAATCATTGGTAGGAGAATGCTTAAGTAATTGTGTTACATTATACAATGGGATACAATATAGTAGCAAAAATAAAAGAGCTGGAGCTACATACAACATGTATGGCTCTCATGAACAATATCACAAAGCAAGTTACAGAATAAATAGCATTGAAAAACAAGTTGGAGAATATACATAATATGATTCCACTTACAGGTCCCCTAAAATATGCACAGCTAAACAATATATTGCTTGGAGATACAGTCATATGGATGTGGTTAATTCTTAAAGGAAAACAAAGAAATGATGAATTTAGGAAAACATAAATAAATAAATTTAAAAAAAAAGAAAAAAGGGACGTCCCTGGTGGCACAGTGGTTAAGAATCCGCCTCCCAGTGCAGGGGACACGGGTTCAATCCCTGGTCCAGGAAGATCCCACATGCTGCGGAACAACTAAGCCCGTGTGCCACAATTACTGAGCCTGCGCTCTAGAGTCCATGAGCCACAACTCCTGAGCCCGCGTGCCACAACTCCTGAGCCCACATGCCTAGAGCCTGTGTTCCGCAACAAGGGAAGCCACCGCAATGAGGAACACGCGCACAGCAACAAAGAGTAGCCCCCGCTCGCTGCAACTAGAGAGAGCCTGTGCACAGCAATGAAGACCCAGTGCAGCCAAAAATAAATAAAGTAAAAAAAAAAAACGAAAGAAAACAATGTGGTAGATTGAAAAAAAAAAAGTAGACATAATATTTGGCAGTAACTCCCACTAAAAAGGTGGAGTCTATTTTTCTGCTGCTTAAATGTGGGTGTCGCCAGGTAACGTGCTTTGTCCAGTGTCAGAGGCTTGGAAAGCATCAGTGAACCTCGCTGGCTGATGGGAGCCCTCAGGCTACCAGATGACAGAGCCTGAGATGGCGTGCAGGAGAGACCAAAAGGAAGAGTGCCCCGGCCAACAGCTGCCAATTGCCTGGTACATGAGTGAGGCCGGCTTAGACATCCAGCCCCTAACCGAGCTGCCAGCTGCCCGAAGACACCTGTGAGAGCCAAGGCGAGACCAGCCCATGGTGCTGACCTACTGCATCAGAGACTAAACGCTGACTGTTTTCTTAAGCCATTAAGTTGTGGAGTGGTTTGTTATATGTAGCAATAGATAATTAAAAGGTGGTTAACTTGGAGGAGGAGAGAGAAGGATGTGATCAGGGAGAAGCACACAGAGAGCCTTAACTGAATTGGAGATGATCTAATTCTTAAGCTCGGTGATGGGTACAGTGGAGTTCTCACCCCCCCATATGTATGCTAAATACACCCCCTCACACATATTGTACAGATCATTTGCCTGCATAAAAGTTCACAATTTAAAAGAGAGAGAGACCCTTGGAGAAACTGACAAAAAACTATTTTGGCAGAAATGACCCTCTTCCTGGTCATGTGGGATATGAAAGATGTCATTTGTGCCATCATACCATCATACAATTTATATATATATATATAAATATATATATATAATTATTTATATATATATATATATATATACACCCACATGTAACAGACATTGGTGATCTTGAGAAGCTCACCGGGAAAGTGATGACTAGAGGGAAAGTGGACTCTAGGCTGAGAGATTGTCAGTTTTTTACCATTAAATAGCATCATCTGTCTGGCAGATCATGTACCCACCCTGCCCTCAAGCCACTGACCTCTCCACCAGCACACTGAGGGTGGGTCTTTGGGTCCCCGTGGCTGCCACCAGATAGAGAGAAGCATCTGTACACAGTACCACACATTTCATTTGGGATTTCACTGTCCCCTCGGGATACATGTTCTGTCCTTTGTGGACTAAGAAGTATTTCAGGAAGTGAATGCTTTGGCAGAGACATCTTTCAGGAAGAGCGATGACCCCAAGAGAGAGTCCTGGAGAAAGTAACGGCACAAGCAGGTCAGAAAAGGGGGGAGAGGGAGGCAGCCATGGGCGCAGGGTCTGTGACCAGCAAGAGTGTGAGGGACGCGAGGGCAAAACCAAGCAATGAGCATCCCCCGAGGGTGAAGGCAATAAACCCCAATGTCCGAGGGGAGCCCCCTTCAGGGGGACCCCCTTCTAAGTATTTGGGGGAACCAAACCCACGGAGGGGGGCAGGGTCAGCACTGGAGCGGAGGGAAGGAAGCTACCACGCAGCCAGGTACTGACTCTAGCCATCAACTGTGTATCGGAGGGACGGCGGTATTAGGCAGCGGTGGGGCTCACCTTTGGCTAGGTCCCACAGTGTGAGCACACCGTCCTCGCAGGCCAGCACCAGGTAAGAGCGGCAGCAGCTGAGCTGAGACACCGCAATGGGTGCGGCACAGGGCCACACGCCCTCGGGATCTAGTGGGGAGGACACCACTCACCAGGCTGCCCCCCGGACCCCGCCCCCACCCATCACCTCCACCTGGACAACAGGAGACCCAGACTAGTCTGCCTGTCTGGACTCACCATCTCTCTCTGTGCAATGCTGTCTCCTTCCTCAGGATAATATATCTAACAACAAGTTACACCATTATTATACTACAGCTGACATTGAATGAGTACTTACTAGGTGCTAAACAGCGTGAGAGGCACTTTAATGCATCATTTCATTTAATTCTCACAAGGATCCTATGAGGTGGGTCCCATTAGTACCCCTGTCTTACAGATGAGGAGACTGAGGCAGAGAAGTAAGTGACATGCCCGAGGTCATATAAGCCTGGTCAGTACAGAAGTTGAGATGAGAAGCCAGGTTGCCTGGGAGAGGGATGGAAGGAAAGAAATTCTTCCCTTGTGAGTTTTTAAACTTTACTTCTGAGATATAACTCTGAAGTACAACATAGTGTTGTACTTCAAGGAATTCTCACAAAAGTGAACTTGCTCATGTAACTGCCTCCATGAGTTTGTAAGAAACAAACCACCACCACCCATATTTCCTAAGTGCCTTTCAATTTCAAAGAGCTTTCACATACAGAAACTCTGAATTTTGCTATTCACAACAAATGCATGCAGTGGATAACAATGGTGTAATTGAGTAGTTTTCTGTTTTGGATGAGAAAATGGGATTGGGGTGTGAAGTGACTGGCCTGAGACTACACAGTTTGCAGACAGTTGTGCTGGGACGGGCCCTCTGGTGCCAAGCCCACCTTCTTTTTACCTTTGTTATCTAAGGATCCCTGTGGACCTGATGGGGCTCTGTCCCTGTGGACCTGTAATCTTTAAGAAACATGACCGTTCAGAGACAGAGCCTTGGGGTCACACCACAGCTGCCAAGCCACCCACTCTGCCTGCACAGCTCTGGTCCCCTAAAGCCACGCTGCTGTGTCAGTCACGTGCTCTCAGCTAAGCTGAAGAAGGACATGTTCTCAGAGCCCTGAGCTTAGGCCACTCCCATCTCGGCAGTAAAGTACCAACTTTATCCTTCAGCGTTCGGTTAAGTGAATAGAGGAAGAAGTTGTGACTTCCAGTCCAGTGTACGCCAATGACACAGGCTACCCCTGGGAAAGAAGAGAGGAAATGGGCATTATGTAAGGAGTCTGGGTAGCCTTTGGTTTGTGTGAAGGGATTTGCCCAAGAGGAAGTCAATTTGAAATGGTTCATTCTAATGGGCAGCACCCAACTGAAGGGTGAGCTTCCAGATGAGGGGCTGGGCACCCCCCCCAGGAGGGCTGTTCCTAGGGCCAAGTCACCTTCCTGTGCAGGGAGTACAGGGAGGATGGTCACAACTGCCCCTCAGCTGCTTTCACATCTTCTAGATAATTCATGTCCACTTGGCTGTCAGTGTTTTAAATAACATTTTCTACAAAAGGAATTCATTTCCGGAAGCAGCCTGGCAGGACGTGTGTGCACACCGTCCTCTGTGGCAGCTCACTCCCTGAAGACAGTGCCAGCCTCCATATCAGGGAATCTGGGCTCAGGGGCCACAGGTCCAACCAGAAACCATTAAGCTGCAGCTGGCAGCCGACTTTCCACCTCATTCCCTCCCAGCAGGCAGGGTGTGCTGTGCAGAACTTCTCTAGGAGGGCTTGCCAAGCATTCCCCCAAGGTGACCACCTGCTTCACGATCATTTACCTGGGGGGCTCTTAACTTCCACTGGCATTGCAGTTATGCAGCTAGGAAGAAGGAAGTGGAACGTGGCCATACTGGGAAAGAAAGAGAAGCTGGTCAGAGCCATGGCAGACTCCTTGGCAAGGAGAAATGCTGGCAGAGTCTTGGTAGTAAGACCAGAAATGGGTAGTTCAGATGGACCTTCCCAGGAGTTCAGGGCCATGAGGCAAATCACATTCTATGTGCCGGTCCTGGTGAGGGCAGGGCAGGTGGAGCAGAGGAAGTTATTCCCAGGCTGGGAACAGCACCCAGCGTGGGCAGATCCCTTCCCCAGGGGATCTTGGGGAAGATCCCTTAATGCCAGACTTGGGTGAAGTGCATAAATGCTCCTATCCTGGGAGCAGTACAACCAGTGGTGTGCTGATAAGTTGGCACTCTTAAAAAAAGTACAAAAAAACCCTGATTTTCTGATTTATAGGGTTCGTAGCTTTTTGTGGTATAAATATTCCCACTATAGACAGTTGCCAGTGGTTTAATGACTGGCTTGCAAAATTCCTAAATACCTTGCTGGGCAGCACAGCACTGAACCTTACTGGGTTCCAGTTCAGGCCTCAGGTAGATTCTGTTAGGGCCTAGCCCTGGGACTTTGTGTGAAGTGAGAAAATTCAAGGCCCACTTGACGGCAAGATGAGGGGTTTCACTTCCCATGTGAAGCAAGGACATCCCTGAGACCCACAGTAGCTGTGAGGAGAGCTGGTTCCTGAACCTACTCCACCAGATACTTCAAGGACTTGGGCTCAGTTTTTACAATCACTGAGGCCTACCTGCTGACCGAGATTAGAAAGTAATGTTGTAATAATTACACATTAATGTATTACATTTAGAAAGACTGGATGGAAATGGAGAAAAATATTAATAGTGGTGACTTTTATTTCCCTCTTGAGGATCATCTGTGCTGTCTAGATAATCAGGAAAACAAATTTTTTTAAGGAGACGCTATCATACAAAAAATTATAAAATAGGGAGTTCCCTGGTGGTCCAGTGGTTAGGATTCGGTGCCTTCACTGCTGTGGCCCGGGTTCAATACCTGGTCAAGGACCTGAGATCCTGCAAGCCACGTGGTGCGGCCAAAAAAAAAAAATTCTAAAATAAACTCTACTTCTCATCTCCATAGATGTTTATGCCTTCTTTAAAATCTATGTTATCAGCCTTTGTTCGAGCTATATTTAAACAATCTCCATACAACTTTTTTTTAAGGAATTTTTTCTTTTTTAAAAAAATTTACTTATTTATGGCTGCGTTGGGTCTTCATTGCTGTGCGCGGGCTTTCTCTAGTTGCGGTGAGCGGGGGCTACTCTTCATTGTGATGTGCAGGCTTCTCATTGCGGTGGCTTCTCTTGTTGCGGAGCATGGGCTCTACGTGTGTGAGCTCAGTAGTTGTGGCTCACGGGCTCTAGAGCACAGGCTCAGTAGTTGTGGCACACGGGCTTAGTTGCTCCGCGGCATGTGGGATCCTCCCGGCCCGGGGCTCGAACCCGTGTCCCCTGCATCGGCAGGAGGACTCTTAACCGCTGCGCCACCAGGGAAGTCCCTCCATACAACTTTTCAAAAGACTTTTCTGAAGTTCTCAGGAAAGTCCCCCAAACCATCGAGAGCTTTGAGACCTTGAATTAATTCAGGTCCTTGGGTTGATTCCTGCATGTGCCCAGAGAGGAGAAACTCCCAGGGAGGAGGCATACTGGCTGGGCCCCCTCCGTGGCTCACCTGAGCAGCTCCTCCTCCCACTCCCCATCCAGGTACTTCTTGAAGGTGGCGTTGAAGATTGCCTCCTGCTGCTTCCACTGGCTGTCCTTGATGAAGTGATTCTGCCCAGAGCCCAGCCCACAGCAGTCCTCTATCTTTGCAAAGACTTCCAGGGGGCTTTTAAATGTGGTACCTAGGTTGAAAATATTCCAGAATTGGTCAAACCATCTGACTTCCTCCTTCCTGATTTCCCCCTTCTCCTCCATGCTTCCCAGTTTCCTGCAAAATCCCTCGTCCTCAGAAATCTGTTCTTTCTTTGCCCAGGTGTTCAGTCTTCTTCCCAGCCTCTCTCCTACTCCACCAGCTCACGGAGCACAGGCAAAGGGCAGCTGCTCTCCTCCTCCCACTTCTCCATCTCCATCCCGCCATCATTTCCTGTTTCCAGACTACAGAATCTCCAGAGGCCAAGGACATGTTCACGAGTCACTTAGAGGCCTTAGATCACTGTTGCTGTCTCCCAGCTCAGCAAGGCCCCAAATCTGCCGTTACTTGTGCTATTCAGCTGCTGCTTCGGACCTACATTCGACAGTCCCAGCCTCTTCCTGTGCTTACATTTATCCAACTACCTTCTTTAAAAAAATCTCCTTTCTCTGCCAATCACTTATCACTCTCCTTCCCAATAACCTTGCATTTCCTTCTTTTTCATCTGCTCCTAAATCCACAGTAAAACTAAGTGATTTATTTTCTGGGTTCACAGCCCAACTTTCAGAACTTCTGAAAGTGCCCAGGTCCCTCAAGTTGCCCAGGAGGTCTCACTGTGCCCCAGGTCTCCTTCCCCAGAGGCAACCATTGTTATCAATTTCTTGCATAAATATCTAGAAAGAGGCCCCTTCTAGATGGCAATATATTATAATATAATATATACAGTATTATATTTTTTATACGTATTACATGTACATTTGTATATATTTTATAAACAAATGATAGCATATATCAACTAGCAGTTCTCAGAATGTAGTCCCAGATCAGCAGGAATCTGGCAGGGTTAGAAATGAAGGTTCTCAAGCCCCACCCCAGACCTACTGAAACAGAAACTCGGTGGGTGGGGCCCAGCAATTTGGGTTTTAACAAGTCCTCCAAGTGAGTCTGATCCAGCTAAAGTTTGAGAATTGCTGTCATACACTAGAACCCCTGCATTTTGACTTAACAAAATGTCTTGGGAGATCTCTTCATTTCAGTACTATAGATCTTCGTTGTTCGTTGCTTATTTTCATTTAGTAAATCTTTTTCTTGTTGTGAAATATAACACATTTAGAAAAGCATAAAAATATATCTTAATAAATTATTATAAAGCAAACATCTGTCTCTACTGAGGTCAAGAAACAGATTATCACCCCTCCCTAAAAGCTTTCCAAGGGCCCTTCTCCAGTCATAACCCCCTGGGAAGAGCGGCAACCATTCTCTTGGCTTTTATGTAATCACTTCATGACATTTATTTTACTTTTGCTACCTAAATATGCATCTAAACACTACAGCTTTGTTTTGCCTGATTTTTAACTGTACACAATGGAATTACACAGTGTTAACTCTATATGTGCCCTCTTTTGCTTAATATTGTCTGTGAGATTTATCCATTTTGTTGTGTATAGCTGTAGTTTTGTTCATTTTCATTGCTGTATGATATTCCATTGAGTGAACTAAAGTTTATTTATCTGTTGTTTTATTGATGGATATTTCAGTTGTTTCATGGTTTGGGGCTATTGGAAATCATGTCATTATTATCATTCTTGTACATGCCTCCTTGTACACATTTACTTGCAAGCCTATCAGGTATACACCTAGAAGTAGGGTGACCAACTCATTCTGGTTTGTGCAGGAGTTTCCCAGTTTTAGCACCAAAGGCCTCACATCCCGGGAAACCCCTTAGTCCCAGGCAAAATGATATTCTTGGTCGCCCTACCTAGGAGTGTAAATGCTGGGTCATAGGATATAACTTATCTTCAACATTACCAGATAATGCTAAACTGTTTTCCAAGGTGGTTGTACTGACTTTCATTGCTAACTGTAATCTATGGGAGGTCTGATTATTCCACATCCTTACCAACTTGGCATGATCAATCTCTTTTAATTTTAGCCATCCTGGTGGGTGTGGAGTGGTATCTCATTATGGTTTTAATTTGCATTTCCCTGATAACTAATTATGTTGAGTACCTTTTTATATGTTTATTTGGCCATTTGAATAATCTCCTGCCTGTTTTATGCTGAATGATCTATCTTTTTCCTAACAATTTGTAGGAATTCTTTATATAGTCTGGATGTGGACCATTCATAAGTTTTACATGTTTTGCAAATATCTTCTCCCAATACATGATTTGTTCTTTCATGCTCTTAATGATGTCTTTGGATGATTAGAAGTCCTCAATTTTAATGTAATCAAACTTATCAACTTTTATTATGTATAAGTACTTGTGTTTTGTTTAAAAAGTCTTTCCCTACCCAGAGATCATAAAGATATTGACTTATTTTCTAAAAGTTTTATTGCTTTGCCTTTCATATTTACTTCTATGATTCATCTGGAATTTAATTTTGTATATCATATGAGACAGGGGTCAAGTTTCACTTTTGTTTCCATATGGACAATGAGCGTCATTTACTGAAATGACCATTCACTACTCTGTAGCACCACCTCCGTCAGGTATCAAGTGTCCATTTATGCGTAAGTTTGTCCTGGCCTCTCTATCCTGTTTTATTAATCTATTTTTCTATCTACTATTTCTATCTATTTATATATCTTTCTACTATTCACTCATCTCTTTTTCTACCTTGTCTTAATTACTGTGGCTTTATAATAAATCTTGATGGAGCAAATCATATCACCATGTTCTTTTATAAGAGTGAATTGGCTATCCTTGGTGTTTTGCATTTCTCTCTTTGTTTTTAATGGTTGTAAAGTATTCTGAGTGTACCAGATTTATCTAGCCAGTCTTTTGCCTCTATAAATAGCACTGCAGTGATCATTCTTGTAGGTATATCTTTGAGGTCATATGTGAATATTGAGAGGATAGACTCTATGTCCCGTGTCTACAGTGGACTTCCCCTCTGCTCCTCTTAACCAGCTCCCATTTATTCTTCAAAACCTTCCCAAATGTCCCTTCTTCTGATAAAGCCTCTGCCTATTCCCTGGGCAGAGTTAGTTACTCCTTCCTCTATGTTTTCAGGGCCCTGATATTCCCCATTGTTGCACTTATCATATCCTACTATGGTGGTTTCCTCCTATTCTTCCTTGGTACACTAGCAGCTTTTAGAGCACAGGAGATGTGTCTTACTCATCTTTGTGCTTGGTGCAGTATTGGCACTGATGAATGAACTAGCACAGGAATGTAGGAATGAATGAACTCCACTAGCACTTGGGAAAGATGTCTCTTTCCTGATATACCAATTCTGTTAGTTAACTGTATCCTTGTAACATTTATATTTTTAATCTTTAGGTCTCAGAGCTTATGAATTAAAAAATTATCTTCAGAACTATACTTGTCAATTAGATATTGCTGCCAATAAATGGAAAAGATGGGAAATGTGGAGAAAGGCAGAGAATGAAAAAACTAAGAAATCAAGGGCAAAAGGAAAGAGTATTCATTGAGTTATACCTACCTGCAACTGGTTTGGGTGGTTTGATTTTCATTATGTAAACTGGAAGACTCAACTTAACATCTCCTCTAAAAGAAATGTTTATATCCTACAATAAGGAAAAGGCACAGCTAGTAAGCCAACAAAGGAGATAAAACTGTATCATTAAAAACACTCATTTCAAAAGAAGGCAGAAAAAGAGGAATAAGGAAGAAAAACAGGTGGGACAAATAGAAAGTAAATAGCAAAGTGGTAGATTTAAACCTAAACATATCAATAATCACATTAAATATAAATGGCCTAAACACCCCAATTAAAAGGTAGAGATTGACAGATTGTATAAAAAGGCAAGACCCAACGATAGGCTGTCAAAAAGAAACTCATTTTAAAAATAAAGATACCAATATATTAAAAGTATAGAAAAAAGATACATCTTGTAAACTGATCAAAAGAAAGCTGGGGTGGTTGTATTAATATCTGACATAATAGATTTCAGAGCAAAGAATATTACCAGGGATCAAACAGTCATTGAATAATAATAAAATGGTCAATTCTCAAGGGGACATAAAATTCTAAATGTTTAGGCACCTAATAACAGAGCTTCAAAATACAGGAAGCAAAAATTCTTAGGTGTGAAAGCAGAAATAAATAAACCTACAATCTCACAGGTTTCAACATTCTTCTCTCAATAATTGACAGAATAAGTAGACAGAAAATCAGTAAGAATACAGAAGGGAAAGCAGTGAGGATATAGAAGACTTGAATAACTTGGACCAACAACAAGAAGAATACACATTCTTTTCAAGTACACATGGAACACTTACCAGGATAAACCATATTCTGGGCATAAAACAAGTCTTAATAAATTTGAAAGGTTTCAAATTATATGAAGTATGTTCTCTGATCACAATGGAATTAAGTTAGAAACCAATAAAAGGAAACGAAAGATGTCTGGAACATCTCAAGTATTTGGACACTAAATAACGTGCTTCTAAATAATCCATTGGTCAAAAAAGATATAAAAAAGCAAATTAGGAAGTATTTTGAAGTATTTTCGAAAATGAGAATATAACATATCAAAATTTAAAGGAAGCAGCTAAAGCAGTACTTAGATATAAGTTTGTAGCACTAAATGCCTGTGTCATTCTGCAAAGTTCATAAGGTCTTGGTGTAGGCAAGGACATAGGAATGATAAAGGTCATACATACGAATGATAAGGTCAGGAAACAAATGGGAAAAGAAGGATTACTCAAAAATATTTGTGTGAGGGCTTCCCTGGTGGCACAGTGGTTGCGCGTCCGCCTGCCGATGCAGGGGAACCGGGTTCGCGCCCCGGTCCGGGAAGATCCCACATGCCGTGGAGCGGCTGGGCCCGTAAGCCATGGCCGCTGAGCCTGCGCGTCCGGAGCCTGTGCTCCGCAATGAGAGAGGCCACAACAGAGGAAGGTCCGCATACCACAAAAAAAAAAAAAAAAAAAAAAATTTGTGTGGCAATTGCTATTTTAAAAGAACAGATAAAAGTTGATCTCTTCCTTGCTCCATTCACAAAACAAACTCCCATGTGTATAAAAGAGTGAAATGTCCAAAAAAAATATATTAGAAGAAAACACAGGAGAATTTATTTATAACCTTGAGATAGAGAAAGCCTTCTTAAGTGCAATGGCTGTAAAGAAAAGATTAAAAATTCTGACTATATCAAAATCTAAAACTTCTTTATAACAAAAAAGCACATAAGCAATGTAAAAAGGGAAACAACAAAGTGTAAGAAAACATATAATAGGCAAAGAATTCACAGGCAATTCACAGAAGATAAAACCTCAATAGCCAATAAAAATATGAGGAGATTAATGAAAATTAACACGAAATGCCATTTTGTTCCATCAGTTTGCACACACTAAAAATATCAAATTTATCGAGGCTGTGGAGAATTACTGATTAAATGTAAATTGTCATGCCATTTTTGGAGGACAATTTAACAGTATCTACATTAAAACTAAAAACGCACATATCCTTCAGAAGTGCTCGGGTATACAAAGAAGAATTTACAAAGATTTTCATTGCATTTTATAAAAGCCACCCTCAATATCATCAATGGACAAAAGCCAAATAAACTATGGTACATCCTTAATAGGAATAGAACACAGGATGTCAAAAGGACAAGGTAGGTTTATCTGACATTGCAAAACTTTGCCAATAAGTTGATTAGTATAAAAATGCAAATTTGTAAGAAAATATATATAGTATGATGCCACTTATATAGAAGAAAATTCCCATAAAATGAAACTGTATTTTTCTAAATAAATTGATATCAGACTAAAAATATACACTAAAGACCTAGAAAACACACACCAAGATAATAATGGTGATGACCTCTGGAGAGGGCTGCTCTATCTGAATTACTTGGCTTTTCCCAGAGTGATGTGTTCACATATTATTTGTATAATTTGAAACATAATGTAATTTTAGAAGGAAAAAAGGAAAGGACTCTAGAAAGAGACTTCCATTTGGAAGTTCACCACTGCCCTTCTGATAGGCCAGAATCCCAAGAGCTAAGCCTCTGGAAAGTATGGTATGCTCTCTGCCTCAGAGGGAGAGCCAGGAAGCTCCAGGGAAGCCACTCTGTTCTCTACGGTATCCCAATACAAAGACAACCTGCAACACCAAAAAAAAAACCCCCTCAGTTTGGTGGATTGGGCTGTTACTTTGGCAGGGGCAAACTGGATTTCATGGGGCCTGAAGTATATATGATTTAGGGGTCTTTGTAAGAAAGAGAACACAAAAGTTTGAACACAAAATGCCCATGACCACCCTAATACCACTCAATCTGGGGGAAATTGTGACAGAGGGGAAGTTTGAGTGAGAAGAGATGGTGGTCTTAAGTGATTACGGTTAAAACATGTTACTTTTTCCAATTTTACATAAGTACGTGGTCATGTGAACACACTGCTAGGGCCCCTCCTATGGCCTTGGAAGGGGCCATACAAGTGAGGGGCCCTGAAATTTAACCTCTTTTACCTTCAGGGAAACCCGTCTCTGAACAAATGACTTGGGTCAATTATCCTCAAGGATAGGGGGCCATCTTCAAGGGAATGAGGCACAAGATTAAGTCACAGAGAATCTGAAAATAGTGCCCTGGTAAAACATTTTATTAGTATATTTGATATTTAAGGTAAATTTCAAATCAAAATAAAAATTTCTAACATGTAACTTAAATCTCTTTGGAGATTTTCTTTAAAGTTTCTTACCGTTTCTAAATTATCTGCAGTCACGGGATCAAGAGTGTTCTGAGGAGAAAAATGAGAAATTAATTCACAATAGGTTTGGTATATGTTCCCCTTCTTCCTTCAATCTTTTGAGATGCTCTTTCTTCCCCCCAATTATTTTCGTGAGATGTGAACTCATCCTGTAGACACAGAGGGCCAATATTTGTGTGGTCTTCTGGCCTGTGGATTTTAACACATGATCCTTGTCCTCTAGGATCTTAAAATATATTTGGGGAAACAAGAAATCATTAGTGACGTTAAGAGGAAATATGAGTAGAGGGGAGGAGATCAATTAGGAGACTATTACAAAAATCTAAGTTGAAGCAAATATGTCTGATTGGCAAAATATATCAGTGATGTTGACAATTGTATTTAAGTAACTCTAAATACAATTCATAGGACATGAATTACCGCTGTAACTGGCATTAGTTGATTGCTTCTCAGTGTATAGAAACAGTGAATTATGGCGAGAAACCACCCCCATTCCAAGGTGCTTTTCCCACTTGGATAATAAATTAATCCCTCAAAAAATGTTGGGCACCAAGTAGGATACCATGGGGTTGGTTGATAAAAAGAAGCAGAAGCTATGGTCTTAACAACCTAGAAATTTATCATCTACTTAGGAGAAAAGGACTTCCATGCACAACCAGATAGTATGTGAGAAGTGTCAAAGAGAGGTATAAAGAATAAATTCTGTAATAGTTTAGAGGAGGAAGGTCTCTGGGCCAGTAACTCTCCCAGGGATACAAAATCACACCCTGCTAGGAAGACATTCACTGGAGAGAAAAGGCATTTATTCACAGCCACTCAATGAGCTCGGCATCACTGAGTCTCAATCTTGGTCTCCTATATTAATAATTTCACTAATTCTTTAGCACCTAATACAGTATGTTTTAAAGGCATGCTCAATGAATATTTGTTGTTGTTGATTAAAAAAATAAGTGCACATCAGATAGATGAGAAAATTTTGTCTTAGGGACTTCCCTTGTGGCACAGTGGTTAAGAATCCGCCTGCCAATGCAGGGGACACGGGTTCGAGCCCTGGTCTGGGAAGATCCCACATGCCACGGAGCAACTAAGCCCGTGCACCACAACTACTGAGCCTGCGCTCTAGAGCCCGCGAGCCACAACTACTGAGCCCACGTGCTGCAACTACTGAAACCCATGTGCCTAGAGTCCATGCTCCGCAACAAGAGAAGCCACCGCAATGAGAAGCCCGTGCACCGCAACTAAGAGTAGCACCCGCTCGCCACAACTAGAGAAAGCCCACGCGCAGCAATGAAGACCCAATGCAGCCAAAACGGAAAAAAAGAAAATTACATCTTAAAATAATATTTACTGAAAAACTATATTTTAAAGAGATGGCATGAAGCCCAGGGATCACATATAATTAAAATGAAATGGTAGAGTTCCTACCTTCTAAGAATAAATGAAGAATGCATGTATTCCTATACAGCGAGTCTCCTACATACAAACGAGTTCCATTCTGAGAGCATGTTCGTAAGTCCATCTTGTTCGTTAAGTCCAACAAAGTTAGCCTAGGTACCCAACTAACACAATTGGCTATATAGTACTGTACTGTATAGGTTTATAACACTTTTCACACAAATAATACATAAAAAACAAACACAAAAAATAAAGAAAACATTTTTAATCTTACAGTACAGTACCTTGAAAAGTACAGTAGTACTGGCTACATCTCTGCTGCTTTTACTCTTGCTTCCGGACATCCTGGGCTTGAAATAAAGATACTGTACTACTGTACTCTATACAGTACTGTACAGTAAAGTACACAAAAGCACAACCACTTGCAGAGGATGCACGCATGTGACAATATACACCAGACATGTGAACGCACGTTTGCATCTTTGAAAGTTCAAAACTTGAAGGTTCGTATGTAGGGGACTTACCGTATATTTAGAACAACCCTTTTATACCATAATCTGGGGAATTTACTGGAATGGGAGACATGAAAGCATTATTTCAATCCAGGAGGGAAAAAAATATATCTATTAGAGTCGAAAAAAAAGACTCTTCCAGAGAAATGCCTGGGGGTGCTCTTGGTGGAGAGGCAACACCTAGACGAGAGAGATACTGGATTCTGACACCTCTGATTTTTATTTTCCAAATATATATGTATATATATATATATATGTATATAGGAGTAAAATTGCGTTACAATGTTGTGTTAGTTTCTGCTGTACAATGAAGTGAATCAGCTATATGCATATCTATATCCCCTCCCTCTTGGACCTCCCTCTCCCCACCCCTCCCCACCATCCCACCCATTTAAATCTACAAACAATAAATGCTGGAGAGGGTGTGGAGAAAAGGGAACCCTCTTGCACTGTTGGTGGGAATGTAAATTGATACAGCTACTATGGAGAACAGTAAGGAGGTTCCTTAAAAAACTAAAAATAGAATTACCATATGACCCAGCAATCCCACTACTGGGCATATACCCTGAGAAAACCATAATTCAAAAGGACACATGCACCCCAGTGTTCATTGCAGCACTATTTACAAGAGCCAGGACATGGAAACAACCTAAATGTCCAACGATAGATGAATGGATAAAGAAGATGTGGTACATATATACAACGACACCTCTGCTTTTTAACATCTTATTTTAACCACAGCAAATTGATTTGAGAGACATGAGCCGGTGTGCCTCTTGTCCTCTCTTATGGCCTCCAGAAGGCCTCCTTCATCTTGAAATTGCAAGGAGGAGTTAGGCTAGATGTGGGTCAAGGGTAGGGAGAAACATATCAGTTGACAACAGGGATGTTGCCTACCAGTTGCAGCTGTCTGACTTTTTTCTTTGGATTTATGGTGAGTTGGGGGTGCTCCACTTCCTTGAGCCAAGACTCCTTAGGCAATTTATACACATCCAGCCAAATATCCCCAGCTCCTGCATTGGGAAACCAAGGAACCATTGAGCAACTGAAAGCAGGCAACAAGTTTCCCCTGAGAAACGGCCCGTCTTCACAGCACCTCTGTGAAGGTTGGCACAGAGACCAGCGGGCACCCTCAAAACCGCAACTTTGACAAACGGAAGGAGATGTAGTTCTGCAATGGTTATTGCCAGTCCTCACTCACGGAGAGCTGCAGAACTCCTCCCCTCAGGCCACTGTCTCTAAAGGAGACGGGCCTCTCATTCACAGCACTGAGGTAACAGTTTTTAACCAAACTGTCTGTGCTGCCTGGTCTCCATGTTTTCTAGATTCCAATGGTAAATTCCACTGATGTTTTGTCTCACAGCTATTCCCGTCTGGGGAGGAAAGTGGCATATAGAGAATCAGTAACTGAGAGGGGTATGGCTGAGAAAGGGTTAGAATTGTGAGAGATGCCCCAGAGAATTCTTCTGACCAATATTTGAGGAGATGACAACCCATGGGGTGGTTGTGAGACTATCTCATCAAAGAAACATGCTCAGCTTCTATACTGAACTCCTGCCAACCTGGAAAAGGTTACTTTCCTATGATGGGATTCTGGCTAAATGTTTCCTTAAAAAAGTAATCTATATAGACACCTTGATTTCAGACTTCCGACCTCCAGAGCTGTGAGAGAAAAAATATCTGTTATTTTAGGCCACCCAGTTTGTGGTACTTTGTTATGGCAGCCCTAGGAAACTACTACAGATAGTATATAAGTTTCCTTTGATGCAGAAAGCATTATAAAATATGTATCCTCCTCCAGCACCTAACATATGAGGGGCCTGGGGCAAGAATATACATGGAGGCCCATACACTGCATGTCTAAATATTTAAACATTAAAAATCAAGCTAACAATCACTTGAATAAAATATGTTCTATCACCACAGGAATAATTGCAAGAGGCAAGATCCAACATTGAATACTAAAAATGGTGGGCAAAAGTTTAAGGAGAGCATAGTCTCCTTAGAGACTAAAGTTTAGAGACTAAACTTTAATGCTGGGCATCGTCTCAAAGAATCTCCCCCCAATTGTTTATCAATCACTGTGGAGATTTCAACATGTCTTAAAATTCTTTGATCCTCCTACAACCAGGAAATGGTGATTACATCCTCTCCCCTTGAGTGTGGTCTGGACTTAAGAGTATGGAAAGGCAAAAACAGTAGCTCAACAGTGGAGGAAGCTGGCAGATCACTTTAACTAAATGATCACGGTTAACATCAGCAGTAGTGCTATCACATACACCCCTGATATAATACAACAAAAAGTTCCTTTATGGGACTTTCCCCCAAATCCTTAACCCTGGTTGAATCATGAGAAAAAATTCAGACAAACTGAAATTCAGGGACATTGCACAAAATATCTGACTGGTACTCTTCAAAAGTGTCAAGGTCATGAAAAACAAGGCAAGGTCAAGACATCACAAATAGGTATAGACTAATATGACGATGACTAAATGCAATATGATATCCTGGATTGCACCTTGGAGCAAAAAACTTAGATTAGAAGAAAAACTGGCAAAACGTGAAAAAAAAACTGTAGTTAATAGTATTATACCAATGTTATTTGCTTAATTCTGACAACTGTACCATGGTTTTGTTAAATGTTGGCATTAGGGAAACTTGGTGAAGGGTATAAGGGAACTCTGTCGTATCTTTGCAACTCTTCCGTAAATTATTTCTAAATAAAATGTTTGGGACTTCACTGGTAGTACGGTGGGTAAGACTCCGTGCTCCCAATGCAGGGGGCCTGGTCCGATGAATGGTTGGGGAATTAGATCCCACATGCTGCAACTAAGAGTCCACATGCCACAACTAAGAAACCCACATTCCGCAACAAAGATCCCGCGTGCCGCAAGTAAGACCCCGCACAGCCTAAATAAATAAATAAATGAAGTCTAAAAGGTTTTGGAGAAAAGTGATTATCTGGAAGAGACTGCAAATCTGAATCTTCTTAAGAGCCTTTGGTTAATCTTACCTTGTAGGAGGAAGGCTGCAAAGTCCCCTCCTTCAGAAATCTCCATCTTTATACAGGTGGTTTGCTTGCTGGTATCATCCTGAAAAGAAGAGAGATACTGAGAGGAAGTTCAGCCTGATGACAGAAGAGAATGTATTTCAGGGCTTTTTGTAGTTCACACCAGGAAAATAAATCCTTTTAAAACTTGAGGCATAAAAAGATGCCTCAAACTGCTTCAAACTTTCCATTTTTGCACAGGAATTAGACAAGGTTGTAAGTAAAGAAGTGGAACTCAGTTTTCTGTCTAAAGGGTTTTGGACTTATTTCCTGGTTTCTTAAGTACTCCTGATGATTTGTAGTGATTTCATACTATCTGATCTCCTGGTCAGGTTTGCAAACCCTACAGACCTATGCCAACACTCAGGTATTCAAAATGAGCTGAAACAAGTTCTACATGACACTGAAAACTCTGGTCAGTTGCTTGAAAAAAGGCTCTGTCTAGGCTACTGTAGTGTCAGAGTCTGATTGGGCTGCTAAAACAAAATACCATAGACTGGGTGGCTCATAAACAATTAACATTTATTTCTCACAGTCCTGGAGGTTGGGAATCCAAGATTTCCAAGGATTTCTGGCAGATTCAGTGTCTGGTAAGACCTAGCTTCCTGGCTCATAGACCGCCTGCCACCTGTGGCTGTGTCCTCACATGGTGGAAGGGTTGAGGGAGCTCTCTTGGTCTTATAAGGGCACTAATCCCATTTATGAGGACTCTGCCCTCGTGACCTAATCACCTCCCACATTGGGGATTAGGATTTCAACATGAATTTTAGGGGGACACAAACATTCAGTCCATATTAAGTAGAAACTAAATGTAACCCTAGAATGAAACCTGCTCAAACTTTGGGCCAGGTGAAAAAGACTCAATGTGTACGGTTGTGCTATACCTTTAAGGAGCTCTAAGACTAGCAACATAAGGTGGCTAGACAAATTAGGCTGGTGTGCCCCCTAAATTATTTAAGGAGAATGAGTTTTAAATATTTAAAATTTTTGTTTTTCTTTCATTTTATTTTTATTTCATTTATTTATTTGGCTGCACCAGGTCTTAGTTGTGGCACGCAGGATCTTTAGTTGTGGCATATGGGATCTTTAGTTGCTGCACGTGAACTCTTAGTTGTGGGATGTGGGATCTAGTTCCCTGACCAGGGATTGAACCCGGGTCCCCTGCATTGGGAGCACGGAGTCTCAGCCACTGGACCACCAGGGAAGTCCCTCACTTTCTTTTTTAAAAAATTGGAGTATATTTGACGTACAATATAGTTATTAACAATTTTAAAAGTTTATACTCCATTTATAGTTATTATAAAATATTGGCTATATTCCTCATATTGTACAATATATCCTTGTAGTTTATTTTATATGTAATAGCTTGTACCTCTTAATCCCGTACCCCTATATTGCTCCTCCCCACTTCCCTCTCCCCACTGGTAAGCATTAGTTTGTTCTCTGTAACTGTGAGTCTGCTTCTTTTTTGTTATATTTACTGGTTTGTTATATTTTTTAGATTCCACATATTAGTGATATCAAACAGGATTTGTCTTTCTCTGTCTGACTTTTTTCACTTAGCATAATACCCTCCAAGTCCATCCATGTTGCTGCAAATGGCAAAATATCATTCTTTTTTATGGCTTAGTAGTATTCCATTGTGTGTGTGTGTGTGTGTGTGTGTGTGTGTGTGTGTGTGTGTGTGTTCCTTATCCATTCATCTGTTGATGGACTCGTAGGTTGCTTCCATATCTTGGCAATTGTAAATAATGCTGCTAAGAACATTGGGATGCATGTATCTTTCCGAATTAGGGTTTTGGGGTTTTTTTTCCATTATATATCCAGGAGTGGAATTGCTGGGTCATACAGTAGTTCTATTTTTAGTTTTATGAGAAACCTCCACACTGTTTTCCACGGTGACTCCACTAATTTACATTCCCACCAACAGTGTATGAGGGTTCCCTTTTCTTTACACTTTCACCAACATTTGTTGTTTGTGTTCTTTTTTTTTTAAAGGGCTTTTGTTTTTTGTTTTTTTAAATATTTATTTATTTTGGATGTGCTGGGTCTTAGTTGTGGCACACAGGATTTTTATTGCGGCATGTTTAGTTGCAGCATGTGGACTTCGTAGTTGCGGCATGCATGCAGGATCTAGTTCCCCGACAAGGGATTGAACTCAGGCCCCCTGCACTGGGAGCGCAGAGTCTTACTCACTGGACCACCAGGGAGGTCCCTGCGTTCTTTTTGATAATAGTCATTCTGACAGGTGTGAGGTGATATCTTTGTGTGGTTTTGATTTGCATTTCTCTGATGATTAGTGATGTTAAGCATCTTTGCATGTGCTTGTTGGCCATCTGCATTTCCTCTTTGGAAAAATGTCTGTTCAATTGTTCTGCCCATTTTTAAATCAGGTTGTTTGTCTTTTTGATGTTGAGTTGTATGAGCTATTTATATATTTTGGAAATAATCCCTTGGTTGCATCATTTGCAAATATTTTCTCCCATTCTTTTCATTTTGTTTATGGTTTCCTTTGCTGTGCAAAAGCCTTCAAGTTTAATTAGGTCCCATTTGTTTATTTTTGCTTTTATTTCCATTACCCCAGGAGACAGATCCAAAAAAAATACTGCTGCGATTTATGTCAAAGAGTGTTCTGCCTATGTTTTCCTCTAGGAGTTTTATAGTATCCGGTCTTACATTTAGGTCTTTAATCCATTTTGAGTTTATTTTTTTGTATGATGTTAAAGAATGTTCTAATTTCATTCTTTTACATGTAGCTGTCCAATTTTCCCAGCACCACTTATTGAAGATACTGTCTTTTCTCCGTTGTACAGTCTTGCCTCCTTTATCATAGATTAATTGAGCATACATGCATGGGTTTATTTCTGGGCTTTCTATCCTGTTCCACTGATCTATGTGTCTGTTTTTGTGCCAATACCTACTATTTTGATTACTATAGCTTTGTAGTATAGTCTAAAGTCAGGAATTGTGATTCCTCCAGCTCTGTTCTTTCTCAAAATTGCTTTGACTATCCGGGGTCTTTTGTATTTCCATACAAATTTTAAAATTATTTGTTCTAGTTCTGTGAAAAATGCCATTGGTATTTTGATAGGGATTGCATTGAATCTGTAGACTGCCTTGGGTAGTATGGTCATTTAAAATATTTTTATTTATGTATTTTAATATCAATTTGTATGTTATAGAAATTTCAAATGCACATGAAGACAAAAAATAGTATAATGAACCCCAGGTATCCATTACTCAACTTCACCAGTTATCAATATATGACAAATCTTGTTTTATTGTCTCCCAACTTCATTAAATATTTCTATTTAATTAATCCTAGTTCCTTAATACCACTTACTATCCAGTCTGTTTTCAAATTTCCTCAATTGTCTAATAAATACCTCTCCACAACTGGTTTGTTCAAATCAGAATTCATGTGTAACTGATTCACTTTGCTGTACACCTGAAACTAACACAACATTGTAAATCAACTATACTCCAATAAAATTTTTTTTAAGTCACTATCAAAACTGAGAAATCAGAATTCAAATGAAGTCCATGTATTGTATTGAGTTGGCCAAAAAGTTCATTCGGGTTTTTTGTAACATCTTAAGAAAAACCTAAATGAACTTTTTGGCCAACCCAATATTTCGTTAATTTATCTCTTAAGTCTCTTTTAATTTATAACTGTTACCCTATTTGTTTTTCTTTTCACCATTTTTTTGTTGACTAAACCAGGTCATTTGTCCTGTGGAATTTTTCACTTTCTGGATTGGACTGATTGCATCCCATGGCATTGTTTACATGTATTTCCTGTAAACCAGCAACCAGTTCTAGAGGTTTGATTAGAATTAGGCTCAATTAAAACAAACGGCCAGAATACTCCACAGGTGTTTGGTGTTTCCCTCCGGCATCACATGAGAAGGCTCATAATAGCTAGCTGTTCTTTCTTTTAATAATGTTCATGGTGATCATTGACAAGAGGTGTCATCCTGGCTCATCAATTATAAAGTCTCCCATCAGCACTGATGGTCGTTACCTAGACCATTACTCTGCAAAATGCCTACAAAACTGATATCCCCCAATTCTATCATTCCTTCTGCTTTTGTTAGAATTCTTCTATAAAGAAAATCTTTCCATTTTTCCATCATCAACTATTTGATTACCCTGAAATACAGCCTATATGGGAAAGTCAAGATAAATGCTTGATGCTCTCCCTAATCAGTTTTCAGAATACTGAGTTTGTACCCTAGCAACTTCCAGAGGTAATAATGAACTCCTTAAAAAAATATATGTAATGAATTAACTTTTTTTTTTTAACACTTTTGGTGTGTTCTAATCCACCAACACTACTTTCTTTTTAAAGTCCCTGTCAAGTTTGGATATCACAGTTTTGCTGGTCTCCTAAAATCAGTTGATGAGTATTCCCTGTATTTTTTTTAGAGAGATTTCTTTTTACATAAAATTTAAAAACAGTTTAAGGGACTTCCCTGGCGGCACAGTGGTTAAGAACCCACCTGCCAATGCAGGGGACACGGGTTCGACCCCTGGTCCAGGAAGATCCCACATGTCGCGGATCAACTAAGCCCATGCGCCACAATTATTGAGCCTGCACTTTAGAGCCCACGAGCCACAACTACTGAAGCCTGCATGCCACAACTACTGAAGCCCACGTACCTAGAGCCTGTGCTCCGCAACAAGAGAAGCCACCACAATGAGAAGCCTGCGCATTGCAACAAAGAGTAGCTCCCATTTGCTGCAACTAGAGAAAGCCTGCATGCAGCAACAAAGACCCAACGCAGCCAAAAATTAATAAATAAAATAAATAAATTTTTAAAAAAAGAATAAAGTACTTTGTTAAATAAAATAAGTAAAAAATAAAAACAGTTAAAGGCACAGATATTAAATGTACAACTTGATGGGTTTGGACGTATGTATACACCCATGTAACTAACACACAGTCAAGGTATAAGTCCCTTAGTACCCTGTTTCAGTCAATTACACCTCTATAGGCAACCAAAGTTCTGCTCTTCCTCACCAACATAGCTTGGTTTCAACTGTTCTTAAATTTAATGTAACTGGAATCATACAGGGCCTGTAACATCGGCGGGCTCTGCACCCTTTCTCCTTCAACAACATCACACTCCATGGTCTATCTCCTACACGGCAAAGGCACTTTCTGGGTTATTCTTTATGGCAGTCTGTTGTCCAAGTACATCTTCCTTGGTGTCCTTACTGGTGGTGAAACCGTATCTGTTGTTCACAGGAACCATCTGACTGTTCCCCAAACCTTTGTTGCCATAATCTCCTTGTCCCCACCAGCAGGCGCAGCTCCTTGCATGGGTGGTGCAGGTGTGGGCAGTGTGGAGGGCTGTGGGCTGCTGGGTCTCCACCTCCTTGCTCAGGGTTGTGGTCATGGTGACTGGGGCCGGCTGTGACAGCTGTGGCTCCTCCTGGGGTGTGAGGGCCACTAGGCAGGGCGGCGGTGGGGTTTCTCAGAGCTCTCTGGGGTCTGCTCTCTGCCCCTGATACTGATCGAACTCTAATAGCATCTATTTTTCTAAAAATTAATTAATTAATTAATTAATTTTGGCTGTGTTGGGTCTTCCTTGCTGCACGCGGGCTTTCTCTAGTTGTAGCGAGTGGGGGCTACTCTTTGTTGGTGTGCGTAGGCTTCTCATTGCAGTGGCTTCTCTTGTTGAGGAGCATGGGCTCTAGGTGCACGGGCTTCAGTAGTTGTGGCATGCAGGCTCAGTAGTTGTGGCACACAGGCTTAGTTGCTCCACGGCATGTGGGATCTTCCTGGACCAGGGCTCAAACCCGTGTCCCCTGCATTGGCAGATGGATTCTTAACCACTGTGCCACCAGGGAAGTCCCTAATAGCATCTTTTGACGAGCATAAGTTTTAAATTTTTTAGCAGCTTTATTAGGGATGTGATAACATAATAAACTGCATGTTTAAAGTGTACAATTTGATTAGTGTAGACATGTATATCCCTTGAAACCAGCACCACAATCAAGAAAGTGGACATATCCATCACTGCCAAAAGTTCCTCCTGCCCCTTTGTAAGCTTTCCCTCCACCCCTCTCCCAACTCACCCCAGGCAAAAACTGGTGTTTCCTGTCACTAGATTAGTTTGTATTTTCTAGAATTTTACATAAATGCAATCGTACAGTATGTATGTATTCTTTTTTGTTTCTTTTCTTTCACTCAGCCTATTTATTCAGAGATGTAGCCATGTTGTTATGTGCACCCTTTTTACTGCTGAGCAGTATGTACCATGATTTGCTTATCCATTCACCTGTTGATGGGTGTTGAGTGGTATCTTGTTTCTGGCTGTTACAAAGAAAGCTGCTGTGAACATTCATGTACATGTCTTTGTATGGAGATATGCTTTCATTTCTCCTGGGTAAATGTCTAGGAGTGGAACGGCCACATCATATGGTAGGTGTATGTTTAACTTTTTTTAAAAACTGCCAAAGTGGTGTGGCACTGCTTTACCACCAGCAGTGAATGAGAGTTCCAGCTCTTCCATAGCTCTGCCAACACTTGGTATGGTCAGTCTTTTCAATTTTAGGCATTCTAATACACGTGCAGTGATAGCTCATGACTTTAATATGCATTTCCCTAATGACTAATGATGATGAACATCTTATTTACCCTCTCTATATATTCTTTAGTAAACTGTCCTTTTTTCCCCAAGACATTTGCTCATTTTAAAAAACTGGGTTGTTTTCTTACTTTTGAGTTTTGAGTTTTAAGAGTTCTTCATATGCTCTGGATACAAGTCCTTTATCAGATATGTGACTTGCAATTATTTGCTCCCAGTCTATGACTTGCCTTTTTATTCTTTTAACAATGTCTTTTGCAAAACAGAAGGTTTTAGGGGTTTAAAAAAATAAATTTATTTATTTTATTTATTTATTTTTGGCTGCGTGGGGTCTTTGTTGCTGTGTGTGGGCTTTCTCTAGTTGCGGTGAGTGTGGGCTACTCTTCGTTGAGGTGCGCAGGCTTCTCGTTGAGGTGGATTCTCGTTGTGGAGCACAGGCTCTAGGCGTGGGACTTCATTAGTTGCAACATGCAGGCTCATTAGTTGTGGCGCACCGACTTAGCTGCTCCGTGGCATGTGGGATCTTCCCGGACCAGGGGTCGAACCTGTGTCCCCTGCATTGGCAGGTGGGTTCTTGACCACTGTGCCACCAGGGAAGCCCAGAAGGTTTTAGTTTTGATGAAGTCTAATCTATCAATTTTTTTCTTATATGGAATGTGGTTTTGGTGTTGTAGTTAAAAAATCTTTGCCTAACTCAAGGTCACAAAGACTTCCTCCTATGTTTTCTTCTAGAGGTTTTATAGTTTTAGATTTTTCATATAGATATATGACCATTTTGAGTTAATTTTTGTATATGGCATGAGGAATTAAAAGTATCTAATTTCGATGAAGTCCAATTTCAGTTTTTTTCTTTTATGGATAGTGCCTTTTATGTTCTAAGAAATCTTTGCCTGCCCCAAGGTTGCCAAAAACATTTCCTGTGCTTTCTTCAAAAAGGATAATGTTTTTAGCCTTTACATTTAGGTCTATAATCCATCTCAAATTAATTTTTATATATGATGTGAGGTAGGGTTGAGGTTCATTTTCCTCCATTTGTTTATCCAGCATTCCAGCATCATTTGTTGAAAATTCTTTCTTTTTCCCACTGAATTGCTTTGGTACCCATCAATAGTATTTTTTATAAAACAAACTACAACTAAAAATATACTCTGAGCAATACCGCCTCTTTTTTGGATTAATTATTTTTTTTAAAAAAAGACACTTTCTAAGAACCTATAGTATGCAGGTTATGTACTAGGAACAAGAAATATACGGTGAATAAGCCATGTCCTCTGCCCTCAAGGAACTTACATCCAGGAGAAGAAGCAGTCATATAAACAAATAAGTGTGGAGGGTAGAGAAAACACTGTGATAGAAATTCTTTCCTATATGGTGGTGGCACAGAGGAGGGAGGGATCAACTTCTCTTGGGTATATCAGGGAAAGCATCTCAGAAGAGGGGATATTTGAGCTGGTCTTGAAGAATGAGAGAAATTTAAGAGGTACACACAGTAGGTAGGGAGACAAGGAGAGCCTTCTATGCAAAGGGAACAGCATGGACAAGGGAACAGGATGTGAAGCAGCCTGGAAAATTTAGGGACTTGTAAGTAGTTATTAGACATGTTGGTCTGGTGCTCAATCTGGACCAGAGTTCCTTAGTAATTTTCTTCTCTTGACAACCAGGAAAATGAATCCAAGGCATTCAGTATGTACCCTCTGATGGTGAGGGATCTTTTAATTGGATATTTTGGAGGAGGCTCTTTGGCCAGGGAGGTCTCTATTTCTTTCTACTCTAGGATGGCTGTCATTGCCTCCATGTTAAAAGTAAACTTGATTTGCTACAGCTTTTGGCCCAGCTACAGATGAAAGAACATGAGCTTACCACTTCATTGATGGCTTTGATGAGGTAAAGACCATCCTTATAAAAATAAAATAGTCTAATGATACCTGAAACAGAAAAATAAGTAAGAATGAAAGACAGGCAGGTGAACCGAAGAAAAGTTGAAATTTTATATTTGACTTTCTGAGATATCATGATAAACTCATGCATTATTAGGCTTCTTCCCTGGCCCCTCCACTGCCCATGATCATCTTGGACTCCTTGCCTTCTTCCACCCCTCACTTGAAATGTTCAAGTTATTCTCCGTCTTGGGTCATCTCGGTCTACACTGGCCCTACCCTCTTCTTCTAGAATCCTCTTGTAAGCACTTCGGCCACACCAATCCACTCGTGATTTCTATTCATCTGTTTTAGCACATCATCCCATAGTGTTTCACATTGTTATCCAACTGCTTCCTGTGAGTGTTTTTTACTCCTCGAGTGAGTTCACAGATTCTCTGAGGAAAAGGATCACATCTTACTCTTCTATGTGCCTCATTTCTCACAGCCCAACAAGCTCCTCATGCAGTTAATTTTGTTGATACAATAAGTAATTTTGTCATTCTCATTCTCATTTAACCTAAGGGCTCTAGTATGTGATCATCATCCACCATGACTTCTTGCCTCTTTCTTTAGGTGCCTCCCAGACACTCATAACCTGCCCCTACAGCCATAATACCGACCTTGCAGAGGTATCTGGATCACTGTGGGTGAAAGTCTAACTCAACCCAATAAACATTCATGGGATATCTGCTCCATGACCACAAATGTGCTAGGGACAACCAAGGCAGTCTCTGCCCTCAAATTCATCACATTGAGAATCACACAGACAGGAAACTAACTAGATATAATGCAGTGTGATAAATGCAGTCCTATCTTTACACCAAACTCCTCCTGAGTATCAACATTCCCACTCCAGGTGCCTCAAAGATGTGCATGCTCAAATGGAATTTCTCAACTCACAGACTCCTGAAATCTTATTCTCCTAAAATTTCTTAACAAGTAATAGCATCATCATCCACCCCATTATCTAAGGAGGAAAGGAGTAATTTTTCTTCACTTACCCTCACATACCACCCTACTCCCTGACCCCATACATACATTCCATCACTCACCAAGTTTTTCCACTATATTTTCCTTTTCATTTTTTTAAGCTTTTTATTTTGAACTAATTTTAGACTTAGAGAAAAATTGCAAAAATAGTACAGAGTTCCCTTATAATCCCTCACCTCATTTCCCCTAATGTTAACATCTTACAGAACTACAGTACAATTTTCTTTTCATTTTAACAGCCCCTGCCTTGGTTCAAACCTTCATAATTTCTCTCCTAAATGAATGCACTAGCTCTTCCTGGTCTCTCTACCTCTCCATTTGACTTTTGCAAACTCCTATCAGGGTGCTCTTCCTAAAATGCCAGTTGGGTCAGGTCACTCTCCTGCAGATACGTATCTTCCAGGACACTGTCCATAGTTCTCTATACTATGGTCCCCATGTCTGAGTCATCCTCAGGCTGAGGAAGAAAAGCAAGCCTGGCTTAAATGAGCAGCAGGATTGCTGAGTGCTGGAAAGGAGTCCACTCTGCCTGGTTCAGATCCTGCCTGTACCACTTACTTTCTGCGTTACCTCAAGTAGGTTATTTAACCTCCATGCCTCAGTTGCCTCTTCTGAAAAACAAGAATAATAAACTGTATTTACCTACTAAGGCTGTTGTGATGGTGAAATGGGCCAACATGTGTGAAATGTTAGAATAGTGCCTGGCACACCATACTGTCCTGCAGATGTTAGTCAACACTGCATGACCAGGGAGAACTCTCCAGGTCTGGCCCCTCCCATGCCTGGAAAGGAGATTAAGTTGAATGCCTGGAAAGGAGATTAAGTTGAACAACAGTCTACAGGTACCTATAAATTAGGCTAAAAAGGAAGATGAAGAACGTGTACCCATTTCATCCACAGAAGCAATAAGTATTTCACTCCCCAAATCTGTGGCCCAGATGTAAGTGACATCAACCTTAAGTTTCTCCCAAACATATATTCGTTTAGCATTGTACAGATTATAGATGGAGAATCCTTTGGTTCCTCCAATAAACACATAGTCTTGGGAAATAGCCATACAATTTGGCATTTTGTTGAGCTGGGAAAACAAAAACATAGAAAAAAGGAATGATTTTTCAGTTATCACCATCGGCAAGTAATATGAGCTAACTTTTCAAAGAGGAAAGCAGGTCTCTCCTAGTTATAGTATCATGTCCAAACACAGTGCCCATCTAAATATCTTGCCAAAACATCAAGAAAGTCATAGCATTCTACTCTTAGGGGAAAGGGGCCAGAGAAAACAAAGAAGTTGAGAATAAATGCTCATTCACAACACTAAGTGACCACAGGCCCTGTGGTGAGTGGAACAGTGGCCCCATTCCCTGTACTTTATTCATCTAGAACACTGGTAAGAGCTGTAACTGACACACTGGCAGATTTTCAACCAGCAAGCAAGGGAGTGATTAATACACTCTGAAAGATTTTTAAATAACAATAGGATGTAAAAGATACATCTGTATAATCTTCAATTAACCAGAACACCCATTTCCCCAGGCAATTACTAGATCTATTTTAATCAACACCAGCATGCCTGTAATCTTTCAAAAATGCACTGTCCTATTGAATGAAGGTTCCTGGTAGTAATTCCTTCCCTGGATCAGGTGTTATCATTTATTAACACTCAGTTCAGAAACAAGTCCGCCTTGTCAGCTGCTCCATACCTTGCTTTCTAGAAGTGGAGGGTAGATGGTGGGCTGGATGCGGCTGAGCTCAGCTTTCCTCAATGCGTCCCTCTCCTCAATAATTTCCCACGAGTGGTCAAACAGAAAGTTCACTAGCTTGTTGATCATTCGATAAGGCTGAGGTAGGGAATCCTGCTCTTGATCTGGACCCTTGAAGACCCAATCCTCTTCATCATCCTTAGACCAGTCCTTCTCTGTAGGGGACGGCACCTCCAGTGTCCCCTTTCGTGTTAAAGTGGGCAGCTTCAGCTTCTGGGCTCGACTTCCTTTGGGAGATGTCATCACAGAAGGTGGTGCTGGAAATATCTATGAAATTCTGAAAAACTGATCAAGGAAGTCGAGGTATTTTGCGAAAAAGGGGAAGTTATCATAAGACAGCTGATCATCCTCCTTAGCGTATTAGCCTATGGGAACTATTTATTCTAGAGATTGGCATCTTCCTTATTGCCACATTTCTAAGATATGCTCTTCATATTAATAAGGGTATTAGCAGAGAGAGGTATTGACTATTCACATCTTCCAGACCAGCTCAAGATGATGTGCCCTATGACAAAAGGAAAGGAATTTGGCACCCTGTTGCCTTTCTTCACCTCCTGATAAGAGAGTGGCTGTCTTTCTGTCCCAAATAGAATACACCCTTTCTCCTACAGCTTGTGCCTTCCCCTGGCTCTTCCATCTCTGCAAATGGTTGTGCTGAAGCTAGCTGTGTAGGGAGCAACAACTTCTCCAGTTCTTTTTCCCTCCCCTCCAATCAGATGCAGCTCAAGTATTATCCAATCCTTGCTGTCCAATTTGTTCCTTCCTCTCTACTCCCCCTGCTCCCATCCAGGAGCTCTGTAGGCACAGTGCCCAGAGCCTATGAGATTTTTCAAGGGCCTGCAGAAATGTTTGAGACTTGCAAAAATATTGACTAAAAAAAGCCCCCCACAAAATCAAGATAATTAAATATTTACAACTTATCAACTCCACTCTGTGCGTGCATAATGTTTAAGTCTATAAGAAAAGAACAAGCAACCTATACTTTATAAAACTAAAAACGGTACAAATTATAAAATGACTTTCAAATGTTACAGTTTAAAAAAGGCATTTAATGTCGAACATGGGGTACATTTTAAGATGCTTAGTAGGTAGTGGCATAGGGTCTTACACTGTCGGAGTACCCTGGGGCCATGGAAGTCTTATAAAGGCCCTGCTGCCACCATCTTTTCTCACCTGCTAGAGTACATTTGTGATGTTTCCAGTGCAAAGTGAGGAGAGACTACCTGGGTCTGAGTCTGAAAAGAAAGAATCACCTGAAATCATCAGTGGGAACAGTAAGCTGAGCTCACACAGGGCCAGGAATAATGCCTGTTTCCATCAGTGAGAACGGAAAACCTCATAATTCACAAATATCGGGTTAGAGTACTCCGAAGAGCATAGCCAAGTAGTGGGAAAAATTAACCCTAGAATAAACGCTGCTCTAGTGTTGCCCACCAAATCTTAGAAGTCAGAAGATCAAACTTACTACGTAACTTAACTACATACCAGAACAAACTCAAGAATATTTATAGGAATACAAATATGAAACCGAGCCCCCCTAAAACCAAGTTCCCTTACTGAGTTTGTGATTAATCTAGCCAAAACTTTATTCCCTTGCTTGTCTCCTCTGACCTCAATCCCTTTCTTGTCCTCTCTGACCTCAATCTTGTGCTAATTGGACACTAATAAACCAGAACAGATGACTAAGATTGCACTTGTTGACAACATCGTAAATGTACTAAAATTGCTGTTATAGATATCATCATTAACATATAAACTCAGCTTGTTTCTCTAGGGCAAGATGAACTCACAGACCCCCGAGTCATGGACCACCTGGCCAGAGAATCATAAACCAGAGACATCCTGACTCCCGAAACCCTGATTAAGAAATGTCAGAAGATGTGATTAAACCCAGTTTCCTTGTTCTTCCGCTTTAAAATATCCCTATCCCAAAGACCACTCCCTTGCTTGGTGCCCTGCAATAAACCCTTACTTTGCTGCAAACATCCACTGTCAGAGTTTGACTTTCTGTGCCGCAGGCACATAAGCTCTTGCTCGGTTACAAAAATATCCAGCATCCAATGAAGTAAAATTCACAATGTCTAACGTCCAATTTAAAAAATTACCTCAAATGCAGAAAGGCAAGAAGACACAAGCCATAATAAAAACTCAAGCAATTGAAGCTGACTCATAATCAACACAGAACATTAGAATTAGCAGATATATAATTCTAGTATATATCTAGATTAGTATATTCCACATGTTCAAAAATCAAGAGGAAGTGCTGAACATGTTACGTAGAGATGTGGAAGATGTTTTAAAAAAAAACCCAAACTGAACTTTTAAGGATGAAAACTATTGATATAATGTCTGCAATGAAAATATACACTGGATTAGATTAATAACAAGATTTCAGAGCAACACAGATTAGATGGGCCAAAAAAAAGAATAGTGAATTTGAAAACATAGCAATAGAAAGAAAATGAAAGAAAGAGAAAAATTTTTTGAAAAAATATGAAGACAGTGAGGTGTAGGATAACTTGAAGTAGCCTAGTATAAGTGTGATTGAAATCCCCAAAGGAGGGAAGAGACCAAAAAAAGCTGTAGAAATAATGAACAAAAATTTTCAAATTTTGATGAAAACTATAAGCCAACAGATTTAAGAAGAAAAATCCTAGCAAATTAAACATGAAGAAATTTATACCAAGGCACATCATGATCAAACTGCTCAAAACTAGTGATAAAGACAAAATCTGAAATGCAGCCAGAGATAGAAAGGCATGCATAGAGGAACAAAGTAAAGGACAAGAGATTTCCTGAAAGAAACAGCAGAAGCAAGAAGACAGTGAAGCAACATCTTAAAAGTACTGACAGCAAAAAATTTGTCAATTAAGAATTCCAGGCCAAAAAACATATCTTTCAATAAATGAAGGTGAAGGAATTCCCTGGCGGTCCAGTGGTTAGGACTCTGCGCTGTCACTGCCGAGGGCCTGGGTTCAATCCCTGGTTGGGGAACTAAGATCCTGCAAGCTGCGAGGCCAAACAAACAAACAAACAAACACAAATAAATAAATAAAGGTGAAATAAAGAATATTTAGACATACAAAACCTGAAAGAATTCATCAGCAGCAGTCCAGCATTATAAGAAATAATGTTAAAGGAAGGCCTTCAGGCAGAAGAAAAATGGCATCAGAGAGAAATGTGAATCTACACAAAGGAGTGAAAAGCACTGGATGATAGCTATGTAGGTAAATATAAAAGACTTTCTCTTACTATTTAAATTCCTTTAAAAGATATCGAAAATGTTTAAACAAAAATAATAATGTAGTGTGGGGTTAATAACAAATGTAGAAGAAAAATATATGACAATAATAGTACAAAGGCTAGGAGGGGAGAAACAGAAGTATACCGATATCACTTGAAGGTAGAATATGATAAGTTAAAGATGCATACTATAAACCCTAAAGCAACCGCTAAAGTAATAAAACAAAGAGTTATAGCTAATAAGCCAACTAGAGGAAAAATGGAGTCACAAAAATACTCAATTAAAAATGTAAAAAAGAGGAAAAAGGGCAAAAAACTGATGAGACAAATAGGAAACCCTAACCATATCAATAATCATATCAAATGTAAATATTCTAAAGACTCCAATCAAAAAACAGAAATTGTCAGATTAGATAAAGGAGAAAGACTCATATATGCTGCCCACCAAAAATCCACTTTAAATGTAAAGACACATACAGGTTAAAACTAAAAGAGTAGAAATAGATGTACCACGCTAACACTAAAGAAAGCTGGAGTGGCTATATTAATATCATATGTAGAACATTTCAGAGCAAAGAATATTACCTGGGATAAAGAGGTATGTTTTATAATAATAAAGGGGTCGATTCATCAAGAAGACATAACAGTCCTAAATGTTAATGAACCTAATAACAGAGCTTTGAAATCCATGAAGCTAAATGATAGAATTTCAATGAGAAATAGACAAATCCACAATTACAGTCAGAGATTTCAATACCCTCTCTCAGTAATTTATAGAACATGTAGACAAATCAGCAAGGATACAGAAAACTTGAACTCTATTAACGAATTTGGATCTGACTGACAGTTGTAGAACACTCTACCCAACAACAGCAGGATACAAATTATTTTCTAAGTACACTTGAGACATTTATCAAGAAAAATCATATTCTGGGCCATAAACAAGTCTTAATAAATTTATAAGTACTCAAGTCATACAAATTATGTTCTCTGATCATACAGAAATTATTTTAGAAATCAATAACAGATAGATATTTAGAAGTATACATAACCTCAAAATATTAGGAAATATTTCTTAATAACTTATCAATCACTACTACATACCTATTACAATGGCTCAAATTTTAAAAAAAATATTGACAGTATGAAATACTTGTGAAGATGCAGAGCAATCGGATTCTCATACATGGATGGCTGTTAGGAATGCAAAGTGATACCACCACTCTGGAAAAGGGTTTGGCAGTGTCTTATAAAGTTGAACATATATTAATCATATGACCCAGCAATACCACCCCTGAGTATCTACTCTAAGAGTATGAAAACTTGTGGGCACAAAAAAGCCTGTACACAAAGTGTTTATTGCAGTTCTATTTATAATTACCCCAAATGGGAAACAATCCAAATGTCCTTCACCAGGTGAATAGACAAACCAACTGTGTTATATCCACATAATGGAATACTACTCAGTAATAATAATACTACTAGTATTATAATAATAGTAATAATTATAATAAATAATATAATAGTAATAATAATAATACTGATACATACAAAAACATGGATGAATCTCAAAGGCATTATGCTGAATAAAAGAAACCAGTCTAAAACTTTATGTGCAGTGATTCCATTTATAAGGCATTCTTGAAAATCAAAATGAGTAATGGAGAACAGATCAGTGGTTGGCAGGAGTTATAAGTGGAGGGATGATGTTATTTAACGTTATTTAAAAGGATGAGGGATTTTTTTTGGGTGGTATGGGACTGTTTTATCCAGACTGGAAAGAACTATGTAAAGCTGTCTTTATTTATAATCAGACAATATGATTATCTATAGAGAAAACCTGATATAATCTTTTTAAAAAAATCTACTAGAACTAATAAATGAGGTTAGCAAGGCTGCAGGATAAAAGTTCAATATACAAAAACCGCCTATATTTCTACATACTGACAACAAGCAATAAAAAATTGAAATTAAAAATGCTATTTATTATACTATTTATAATAGTATAAAAATATGAAATACTTAAGGTTAAATTTGACAAAAGATGTACAAGGCCTGTACCCTGAAAGCTGTAAAATACCGCTAAGAGAAGATCTAAATAAATGGAGAGAGAGAGACCTTACTCATGGGTTGGAAAATTCAACTTTTTTAGGATGTCAGTTCTCCCCAAACTGATTTATAAAATCAAAGCGGTCCCTATGATAATCCCAGTTGCATTTTTTTTTAGAAATTAAGAAGCTGATGTTATACTTCATATGAAAATGCAAAGTACCTAGAATAGCCAAGATAACTTAGAAAAAGAAAGAATTAGAGGACCATCACTACCTACTTCAAGACTTACAAAGCCAGAGTAATCAAGACAGTGTTGTATTGGCATCAAAAAAGACAAAAAGACAACAAATAACAAGTGCTGGTGAGGATGTGGAGAAAAGGGAACCCTCATGCACTGTTGGTGGGAATGTAAATTGGTGAAGTCACTACAGAAAATCGTATAGAAGTTCCTCAAAAAATTAAAAATAGAACTACCATATGATCCAGTAATTCCACTTCTGGATATTTTCCCAAAGAAAACAAAACAAAACAAAAACTATTTTGAAAAGATATATGCACCCTATGTTCATTGCAGCATTATTCACAATAGCCAAGATACAGAAGCAACCTAAGTCCCCACCGATAGATGAATGGATAAAGAAGATGTGATATACACAATGGAATATTAGTTAGCCATAAAAAAGAATAAAACCTTGCCATTTGCAATAACAGGTATGGACCTAGAGGGTACTATGCTAAGTGAAGTAAGTCAGACACAGAAAGACAAATACTGTGTGATTTCACTTATATGTAGAATCTAAAAAACAAGACAAGTGAACAAACAAAACAAAACAAAAAACAAAAAAAGAGTCATAGATACAGAGAACAAACAGGTGGTTGCCAGAAGGGCCGGGGGTGGGAGGATAAGTGAAATAGGTGATGGAAATGAAGAGGTACAAAAAAAAAAGATAAATAGATCAATGAAACTGAATAGAGAATACAGAATTAGACCCACACAGATATGGACAGTTTATTTTTGACAAAGGTGCAAAGATAATTCAGTGGAAAAAGGATAATCCTTTCAATAAATAATGCTGCCTCAGTTAGATATCCATATGGGAAAAAAAGAACTCCACTCCATACCTTGCACTATATACAAAAATTAATTCAAAGCAGATCACAGGCCTAAATACAAAACTTAAAACTATGAAACTTCTAGATGAAAACTCAGGAGAAAACCTTTGCAATCTTCAGTTAGACAAAGATTCCTTAGATATGACATTAAAGCACAATCTATAAGAACAAATTGATAATTTAAACCTTTCAAAAATAAACTTATGCTCTTCAAAAGACACTTAAGAGAATAAAAAGTAGCCCAAAGACTGGGAGAAAATATTTGTAGGTCATATATATGATAAAGTGCTTGTGTTCAGAATATTTTGAAAACTCTTAAAACTCAGTAATAAGAAAATGATGCAATTTTTAAAAATGGAAAAAAGATTTGCATTGACACTTAACCAAAGAAGATACACATAAGGCAAACAGGCATATTAAAAGATGTTCAACATGGTTAATCGTCAGAGAAATGCAAATTATAATTACACATGTATTAGAGAGCCTGAAGTTAGAAAGATAGACCATACTACTACTACACATGTATTAAAAAGCCTGAAGTTAGAAAGATAGACCATACCAAGTGTTGTCGAGAATGAGGAGAAGCTGGAACTCTTCTACCTGCTGCTGGGAAAGTAAAATAGTACAGTGTAGAAAACAGTTTAGCAATTTCTTAAAAAGTTAAGTTTATTCCTACCACAATAGCCAGTCATTCTACTCCTACGTGTGATACAAGGGAACTGAAATCACATGTCCATACATAGACTTGTAAATGAACATTCATTACAGCTCTACTTGTAGGAGCTCCAAACTGGAAACAACCCAAATGTTTATCGTAGGTGAATAGATAAATTCCTACATATTCACATCCCATAATCCTCGGGAACACAAAATAGTAGAGTCACTTTGGAAAACAGCTTGGCAGTTTCTTACAAAGCTGAATATACACTTAACGTGATTCTGCAGTCCCATTCCTACCTATTTATTCAAGAAAAATTAAAACATGTTTCATATGAAAATCTGTGCTTAAATATTTATAGCAGCTTTATAATTGCCTCAAACTGGAAACAACACAAATGTATTTCAGTGGATAAAGAGATAACAAAGTATGGTACATCCATACAATGCAATACCACTCAGCAATAAAAATGTACAAACTACTGACATACACAACATAGATGAAACTCAAATGCATTATGCTAAGTGAAAGAAATCAGATAGAAAATGCTATATACTAAATGATTCAATTTATGATACAGTGGAAAAGGCAGAATTGTAGGTATAGAAAACAAACTATATAAATCTGTGTTTAGGAGCACCCTGTTCTCATCTCTATCATCTAATGCATCACTGTGTTGTACTTTCCCATTTTTCTTGTGTCCCTCATTAATCTATTGCCCTAGGCCTAGAGCTTAGCACTGTGGTTGGTACAGTGCTAGCACTGAAATTCTTATTGCTTGCAGTATTGCCCTGCTCTGGGACATGAATTAAGAGAATACTTCTGGCTCTCTTCCAGGCACTCCCCTCTGCAAAGGATGAGTAATCCGTGGGGTAAAGAGGCTATCCCCACCCAAAGCCTAGACTGCCCCTCTTCTGGAGTCTAGACCATGTTCAGGGTAACTGTACCCCTGGAATTTACTGCCCAAACGATGCCAGGTTCTGCATGAGCCTCTTTCCCAGCTTTCTCTGGAGGGCAGAGAAATGGGTGCTAATATGGGCACCCCTAGACCTGAAAGGTGGACACGGCATGGCGCTTTGCAGGATAATGGGCAGAACTTGCATGTGGCTTGGAGTATCCACACTATGTATGCAAGGCCCCTCTCAGTGATATAAGTGGGAGCCAGAAATGGGGTGGAAAGGGTTGGGAAAGGACTGGAGATCAGCTCTCCCCACAGTACCATATTCTAGCCATGTTTCCAGGTATTCCAAGGAGTCCAAGAATCCTGAATGTGAAACTCGACTTCTTGATCATTATGACGGTACATTTGTCCAGGTAGGAGAAAAGAACGTAGCTTATTCAACAATTTGTTACCTTGATTTAAAAATTTAAACATATGGTTTGTGGGTCTCTATTTGTACTTTTACCCAGGGCCTGCAAATGTTAGGGGCAGGCCTGACCACGGGAATAAAGATTACAAAAATAGATGATCTTACTTTGTGACTATAGGTTGTACATTTTATAAAATTACTGCTATGGAATGAGTGGGGCTTCATGTTTTCAGCCCTCACAGAAGGAACGTTCAGTGGTGCAATTTCATTTTAATCTCTTTTTGCCCCCACTTTGTTCACGTTAACCCTTTTAGAATTTCCTCAAGTAGCAATCTTCTTTCAGTGTTAATAATCCTAACAGAAAATTCTCTCACTTTACCCAGCTCTCCTGCTAAAATACACTCCATGAATTGGCTTATTTCTGCTCTAACCATTTCCTTCCCCAGATCTGGAGCTGGTGTCGCTCAAGGGAAACGGAGGCACAGAGCTGGGAAATGATTAGGATCCTCAGTTCCCAAGCAAAAGTTCAGAGGAATCTCCATTCGGGATTCCGCTGGGGGTCCCTGGGTACCCGGGATCTGCGGGGAGGCGCGGGGCGTCCCGGGGAAGCCGACGCTGAGGAGACGGGCTCCCTCAGATCCCCCTCTAGGAGATCTAGAGATAGAGGAGAGTCCTGGAACAAGTGAGGAGCCGCTGCACCCGAGGGCAAAAGCCGAGGTTTCGCTCACCTGGGCCGGCAGCTTGACGTCGCCTTAGTAACCACAACTTCCGGCCCCAAACCGGAAGCCCGAGCAGTTGCTCCTCGGAAAGTGCACCCGCCCCCACGGAGGTGGGGAGACTCGGCTCTTCGGGGTGGCAGAGACCGACAGTTCCGTGGGGACCCGTCGGCAGCCCCTGAGGACTCGCAAAAGAACCCAGTGCGACTCTTGTCTTTGGGCTGGGTGCCATGGACGCCTTCATCCGCTTCACCAACCAGACCCAGGGCCGGGACCGACTCTTCAGGTGAGTCCGGTGCCCAAGGCCTCTAGCCCTTCCCCGTCCCTCAACCCGGTACAAGGTTCCCTGTTCTCCGGCATCCGGAGAAGGAGGTAGTAGCCCAGTGGACGAAAGCAGGAAGGACGGCTGCCGGCTCCCGGAGGGAGTGTGGTCCTGGAGCCCCTCCTCACCCTAAATTCAGTAGGGCTGGGCCGAACGCACCGCGTCCGGTCCCGAGCCTCGTGCTCCAAAGTCCCGCAGCCGCTTCGGGGGCGCTGGCAGTGTTAAAGCAGCCGACGAACGCTCCTCTCCTAACCTGAGAAAGACTGGGTTTTCTCCGCCCAACATTCTTCTGAGGATTTACTTAAGAGAAACTCTGCGTTGACATTTATGACCAGCGAAGCCAACACTTGTATTTATCTTCCATTCTTGTCCCGTATATCTCATTGAGATAGCGCATGTGAAATAGTTTTGTGAACTGTAAAATAGTGTGGAGAGCCTCAGAAGGAACTGACTGCACCTCTAAGGTACACGAAAATATTAAAGAGATTGCGGCTTTAATACTAATTCATGATGTTTCTTTTAGGAATTTGGTTGAGTCTTGCTCAATAATAAGAAATTAGTCACAGTTGCAGTTTTATTTAACAGCTTTTCCTTCTTCTGGGTGCACAAGTGCTAATACACACAGATCAATAGTAGCCCCAATAATTATGAGACTTTTGGAAGCGGACTTAATGCCAGACGTTGTTCTCAGTGTGTTACAATTATTAACCCATTTAACCCTCAACACAGCCCTATTAGGTTAAATTCTCTAAATCATCCCCATTTCTGTGAGATGGGGAAACTGAAGCAGAAGGAGGTTAATAGGGACTAAGTGACTGAATTGAGAGATTTAAAACCACACAGTTGACTCGGGGCCCACTTCTTTAACTACCACGCCATACTATCTTTCTAATTAATTTGATAGATTTTCAAAATGGTTGCATTATATACAAACTTCATTAAAATAGAAGCCTACAAATCCAATGTACTTAGAATGTACCCTGCAAATTTTATCAGTGAGGTTGGTTAATAAATAATTGTTTAGGGGAATTCCCTGGCGTTCCAGTGGTTAGGACTCCACACTTCCACTGCAGAGGGCACAGGTTCCATCCCTAGCCAGGGAACTAGGATCCCACCTGTTGTGTGGTGTGGCAAATAATAATAATAATAAATAATTGTTTAAGATATACTTATTTAGCAAGATGTGAGATCTCTAGTATTCATTTCCTAATCCCCTTGGTGACCTATAGCTTCTTTGAACACACTGGCATTCAGAAAATAATGCCTTGTGTTTGGACGCATTACTATTATTAGACCAGATCTGAAAGAGGGGGATTAATTGACCTGACCAGCTTGAGCCCCCTATCCAGGAATCATACTTAAAAGAGAAGGAGAGATTATTTCTTTTTACTTCATTCACAGTAACAAGTTCACCATTTTGGAAAATGTGCTATATTTTTATTGAGAATAATATTTATAGCATAAAGGGATTCAAATGCGGTTACAGGACAGTAGGAAACAGGCATCTACCTACTTTATTTACTAGACTGCCAAATGCATTTAGATGTTTATGTGATATAAAATTTTTTATTTGTTATGTTTCTGTTGGTAAGGCATTGCTATTTGTACTCATGACAATAATCACTTTATTGAATATTTAGTATTATTAGACAGGAGTCTGTATTTTATATAAAATACTAATTAGTTTTGAAAGACAAATCTGTACTTATTTATGTATTGGTGTGTATTTGGTCCTTTTATAAAAAGTTAAGCAATATGCAAATGGTGGACTTTTCATTTGGCTCTGGTTTGAGTGTGTGACCTGTCACATAAGTAGTTGGTAAAAAAATTTCCTTTTAGAAATCTGAAAATATTTTAGAAATTTACACTGGAAGAAATAAAGAATATGGATCTTTGCAGACTTAACATGAGGTAGATTTTTGTGCAGTTTACTGCTTTGACTATATCCATTTCTCTGTGCTAGCAAGAGGCCTTCTGAGGAGCTGTTCACTGTATTATTGCAGAGTTTTCTTTCATTACCTTTGTGTTGCATTTCCATGACATGTTCTACCCTTTAGCCCTGTGGAGTGACTGTTGCAGAATTTTGCTCTTGTAAGAGCTGCTACGTGAGAAATTGTCTTGGAAACTTTGCTTTTAGCAGGACATGTTTCTCCTTCCCCTACTTCATGAGTCAAAGTTTATTTTGTTTGTAAATCGTTCTCCTCATTTTTTTTCCATTTCAGAGCCACTCAGTACACATGCATGTTGCTTAGATATTTGTTAGAGCCTAAAGCTGACAAAGAGGAGGTTGTTATGAAGCTCAAGAAACTGGAGTCCAGTGTGAGCACTGGCCGTAAATGTAAGTACCCTGTCCCTTGAGGGACAGTGGCTCCTGGTTTAGAATCCTTAGACCTTGTAATTCACAAAATATTTCCTAGGCCATGATTTTCTAGTCAATCAACTTTATTGATGAAGTTCACCAGTAAGGCTGCCCTAATGGAACGGCAGGCCAAAAGGATTGAATGTTTTGCTGCACACCATTCACAAACACCCTCCTATGTTCACATTTGGTGCTACATCATATCTTTCTGCTTAATCACAACCAGTGGGACATGCACTGTGTTAGTTCACCTTTAGTTCTTAGAATCACAAAATGTTCTGGCAATCTTTGACATGAGCTTCTGGCTCCTGGGAACCCTCAAAGAATAGAATAGCTATATCCTTGACCCCCTGCCTTTTTCCCTTCTCTTAAGGGATTGCTAGAGGAAATGGATGGATACATTTCTTTCATTTGTGGGATTGTTTCATGTTAAAGCCAAAAAGTGGTCAGTGTTTTGTACTCATTTAATTCACTTTGAGTACCTGCTTCGTATAGATATAGTCCTGAGCTTTATGGGAGAACTAAGATCACATGGTATAACGATCTAAGATTTAGTACCAAATATGTTGGTTGGGGTAGAGAAAAAGAAAGATGTTTGGAGGAGGTGGAACTTGAGGTGTGGCAAGAGAGAGCAGGATTAGGAGAACATTCCTGAAGGGTGGTTTCCTCTAGTGGAGGCTCAGGACTGTTCTGGGCAAACCATTGTATTGAGGATCAATGAGAAAACTAGTTTGATGGAGACAAGACTTAGATTGTCAAGCAGAGGGATGGGAAGGAGCTTTTCTGGATGGCTTGGAAAGCCAAGATTAGAAGTTCTCAGGCTCTTTGGAATGTTGGAGCTCAAAGGCCCTTTAAAGATCACTAGTCTCTGAAGTCTAGAAGGGACTTACCCAAGGTCACTAAGTTAGTGCAACAGCCGGAACTGGAACCCAGGATTATTCATTACATATTTTGTGTTATTTTTGATAAAATAATACAAAACATTTTTCTGAGATCATAAGTTTCCTGAGGGTAGCTACTTCTGAGCGTTTGCTGAGTCTAAGATACAGTCACTTAGGGAAAGTAGTTCTTTTGTATCCTCCGTAATGTTTAGGACTATAACTTATTCTGAGAAGGTGCTCAGTAAATATTTATTGATTGATGCATCCCTGATTAATTGAGTTACATGCTCAGATAAAGGACATGCCCTTGCAATGGTTGATTTAATTGAACTAGGAGTCACATATGACAGTATTATTAGTTGTGTTATCCACTAAATCCTACCATCTCTACTTTGTCTTTTTGACAGTAGGGAGCCAAAGGGGCTTTGGACCAGAGAAATGGCAGTATGATAATGGTATTTTTTTTTAAAGCAATCTTTTAACTGGAAAGTAAGTACAGTGTAAGGTATCAGACTCTCCAAAAGAATGTTGCATCTGGAGTTCATGTAATTTGCAGTACCTTCCTTCTAAAGAAGTGTAGCTGATGATATTCATATGTAACAATCCACACTTATGATTGACCTTTGCCTAAAGTGTGTAGTAAGTCATTGTTAATGAAGTCATTGAAATGGAGGCAATAAGTTTAAAGAGTCACTGTCTTTTTTACGTTCCAGGATCATTTTAGGTGTCCTTAACATACTGTACAGTCCTCCTTTCCTGAGCAAAGACTGAGCCCAGAGGACGGTCAGTTGTTAAAAAAAACAGTGCTGACCTCTCACCCTGATACAGGGATTCTGCCTGTAAAATCCTATTACATACTGATTAAATAACTTTTAAATCTTGTGGGTTCTTCTTGCAGGGTTCAGACTAGGCAATGTGGTACATGCTGTACAGACGATTCAGCAGAGCATTCATGCCACTGACCTAGTGCCCCGCATCTGCCTAATATTAGCCAGCCTGAACCGTGTGATTTATTTCATCTGTGATACCATCCTTTTTGTGAGGAGTGTAGGGCTCGCCTCTGGCATTAACAAAGAGAAATGGCGAATGTGTGCTGCACGCCATTACTACTATTCTCTTCTGCTGAGCCTGGTCAGGGATCTGTATGAAATCTCCCTGCAGATGGAACAGGTTGCACACGACAGAGCAAAGAAGGAGAAATCACCATCCCAGGATCCTCTTGTGTATAGCGTGGCTGATGAGGAAACAGAATGGCTCCAATCCTTTCTTCTTCTCTTATTCCGATCTCTGAAGAAGCATCCTCCCTTGCTCCTGGACACAGTGAAGAACTTCTGTGATATCCTGAACCCTTTGGACCAGCTGGGGATCTATAAGTCCAATCCTGGCATTATAGGCCTTGGAGGTCTCGTGTCCTCTATAGCAGGCATCATCATTGTGGCGTATCCTCAGATGAAACTGAAGACCCGCTGAGGTGGTTTCAGGCTGAAGACTAGTACCTGCTTTGAAGACAACCTGTTACTGAAATGGACATTTGCATTAGGCACAGCCATGTCATACTATGCTTACAGACTTAGTCACATGAGCACTGAGTGACCTGTGATGTGAACAGAGGTGGGGCCAAGAACGGTGGAGGGAATAACGTGAAGATTTATGTGTTTTCTAGAGCGCTGGAGTGACTTCTGAATTTCTGAGTATTTTTTCCTTCATCTAACATTTATCGAGCGTCTTTTATGTGCATATTAGGAACTTAGTGGTTGCTGAATGGATAAAAATTAAGAGAAAAATTGAAAAAGATCCAAACTAGCAAGTGGACACTAATATAACTAACTTTTGGGCCATGTGCCTCACTACTTTTGCCCAACTACAGTAGGTCTGATACACACCCTCTCTCAGATTTAGTGGAGGCCCCTTATTCTCAGATCAGTTATCCCACTTCCTCCATAGCTGCCAGTGCCAGGATGGAGGAGAGCTGGGTTTATAGCCTCTTAACTTGGCTTTTACATCACTGCGCTCCTGTCTTTCCTCTGTCCAGTAGTAAAATCAGAAGTGCATCAGGCACCTTCATGGTATAAATTGTGTCTTTAGGTAGCGCAGTAAGGAAACAAAAAATCAGAAGCAGATAGAAAGGACTTGAGGTAAAAATAATGTGGAAAGTTACAGTTGGTGCCTGCAGGTTTCCCTGTGACAGATGAGGAGACTTGAGGTTAAAACTGAGGACAGAACCTCATTTCTCTGACTGCCAATCCAGTGCTCTTTCCATATTTCACTGCCTTCCTGATTGAGTGGAAGTGAAAGACTCTCCAGAATCCTGTGCGAAAAGCCTTTTTTAGAACCTTTGTTGGTCAGTGGTTTATATTCTGTTCTACAAAAATTAAAACTATATCTAGGTCCACCAGCAGGATTGTTTTATTTAAAACCATATAACATTTTGGGCACTTACACGTTAATTTTCATCAAAATTTGTGCAGTTAAGAAATTTCACGAATATGATGAAATTCTACTATATTCGACAATAAATCAGAGTTCATATTTGTAGGGTGGTTGGGGGAGGTGGAGAAGAGCAGTGAGGGGCAAGAGAAGAGGACAGAACGATGAGTCGATGCCACTTGCTCGTGTTCCTACTTCTCATCTTGGATGTTGGGTTCTTATTTGTGATTACAGATCCTCTTAATTTGAGGCAAGTGAGGTAGAGAAATAGGGTACCGTCAGGTAAGAGGTCAGTGTCAGTCCTGCCAGTAAAGCCGTCTGACAGGACTGGATGGAAAGGAGAAAAGAATTGTGCACTAAGTAAATTTCCCATAAATGTGAGCCGTCTGACAGGACTGGATGGAAAGGAGAAAAGAATTGTGCACTAAGTAAATTTCCCATAAATGTGATTGAGATTCTTAAAAAGTAGACTCAGGTCCTTGGTCTCTATTTTTTTTTTTTTTTTTTTTTTCGGTACACGGGCCTCTCACTGTTGTGGCCTCTCCCGTTGCGGAGCACAGGCTCCGGATACGCAGGCTCAGTGGCCATGGCTCACGGGCCCTGCCGCTCAGCGGCATATGGGATCCTCCCGGACCAGGGCACGAACCCACGTTCCCTGCATCGGCAGGCGGATTCTCAACCACTGCGCCACCAGGGAAGCCCTGGCTCTCTATTTTTAAAGTGACCAATCAAGATATGGGATTTGAGAAAGAACATTTCGGGAATTTTAAGAGAAATAAAAGCTGCTAGATCAGGGCAAATAAAAAATTTAACTATTTTTACTTTGTCCAGATCTTCTACTGTAATAAATTATGTCTAATAAATTTATAGACAAAATTTATTCATGTATCTGTGAATGTGTTCTGGGAATGGAGAAGAGTTAACAATAAGGTGATCCAAAGATAATCAGAATGTACACAGTTGGTAGAGTGAGTTCTGGTAAAATAAGCTCTTGGCTGGAAGATCCAAGCTCAGGAAAAGGATGAAGGAAGATTTAAATGTAGAACGTCCAGGTTGAAACAGACCTCTAAGACAATCTCATCCAGACTGCTAGCCAGGAGGGGGTCCTCTATATCATCCCTGTCAGTGGTGCTTTTGATTCTGCCTGGAGAAGTTGGCCTTGAATCTGTGATGGCATTTTACAGTGGTGTCCATCTTGGTATTTTTGTCCTCTGCAAGTTAGGGTGGGTGGTGGAGAGCTTGGGAAATGCCATCCCTTCCAGAATTTGTGAAAACCTTAATGGTGCCCTGCTACCTCCTTCCCTGTGCATCTTTGTCCTTTATAACTAACCATCCCCACCTCCAGGCCTCCACATTCATTCATGAGGGATCCTAAAAACCAAGGACATTTCTTTTTTTTTCTTCCAGTTTTACTGAGATATAATTGACACAGTACTGTGTAAGTTCAAGTTGTACAGCATAATGATTTGACTTAATACATCATGAAATGATTACCACAATAAGTTTAGTGAACATCGATTATCTCATATGATACAAAAGTAAAGGAATAGAAAAAATTTTTTTTACTTGTGATGAGAACGCTTAGGGTTTACTCTCTTAACAACTTCCATAAATAACATAAAGCAGTGTTAATTATATTTATCATGTTGTACATTACATCCCTAGTACTTATTTGTCTTATAACTGGCAGTTTGTACTTTTTGACTGCCTTCATCTAATTTCCCCTCTCCCCACCCCCTGCCTCTGGTAACCACAAATTTCATCTCTTTTTCTATGAGTTTGTTTTTGAAGTAAAGGTGACCTACAGCACAATGTTAGTTCCTGGTGCACGACATAGTAATTCAATATTTCTGTACATTTCAAAATGATCACCATGATAAATCTAGGTACCAGCTGTCAACAGACAAAGATATTATATATTTATTATATTCCCCATGCTGTACATTTCATACCTGTGACACATTTATTTTGTAACTGTAAGAAGTTTGTACCTCTTAATCTCCCTCACCTATTTCCCTCCTCCCCGCACATCCCCACCCCAAATGGTAGGTATTCTTACTAAGTGTATTTTTTTTAAGTGAGATATAGTTGATTTACAATACTGTGTTAGTTTCAGGTGTACAGCAAAGTGATTCAGTGATATATATGTATTTTTTTAGATTATTTTCCATTTTAGGTTATTACAAACCTAATATTTTTGTAGTTATTACAAAAGATATTGAATATAGTTCCCTGTGCTCTACAGTAAATCTTTGTTTATCTATTTTATGTATAGTAAATTGTATCTGTTAATCCCATGCTCCTAATTTATCCCTACCCCCCCCTTCCCCTTTGGTAATCATAAGTTTGTTTTCTATGTTTGTGAGTCTGTTTCTGTTTTGTATATAGATTTGTTTGTATTATTTTTTAGATTCCACATGTAAGTGATATCATATAATATTTGTCCAGAGACATTTCTAATAGATGTATGGGCCAGCACATTGACAACTGAACATTGTTGCCTGAGAATTTGTTTATTCAACAATGAATGTTTGAGTGCCATTCTTAGATTTGTTTGGGATCCATTTGTGCACAAGATGACCAAGGTCCCTGTGCTCATGTGGTAGTTAGACAGGGTTGGGAGGGCCATGTAGGGATGGGGAAGAAAACAAAGTAACTATGTCCTTCAAGCTGCTGCTGGAAAGTGGACCCTTCCTGAGGGACTCCCTTAGACCTTTTCACTACTTCTCACCTCTCACCCACATCCTGGACGCCCAGCTGAAGCGGCCAAAGAACGAGCTTTGTCAGCAGAGCTTTCAGGCACAGAGCCCTGTATGCCCTCTGGCCCAAAGCCACGGCTTCAGTATCTTAACATTGCCCTTTGGCCCGGGGTACTCTCTCGACACAACCTCATAGATAATTTATCCTGAACCTTGAAGTGAGGTGAGGGCTGAGGCCACTTTTTTTAGATACTTCTCTTCCTCTCCATTATTGTCTTATATTTTAAAAGCCCAGGTTGGATCAATAAGTATTAAATGTATCACATATTTATTACTCCTTTTGGAGACTCTGCTTGACCCTTTCCTCCCTCTCCTGCTTTATCAGTATCCTAGATACAGGATTGATACAAAGGATCTACCACAAATAGATCCTTTGGGGACTTCCCTGGTGGTGCAGTGGTTAAGAATCTGCCTGCCTATGCAGGGGACACAGGTTTGAGCCCTGGTCCGGGAAGATCTCACATGCCGTGAAGCAACTAAGCCCGCGTGCCACAACTCTCAGCCTGCGCTCTAGAGCCCCCGAGCCACAACTACTGAGCCTGCACGCCACAACTACTGAAGCCTGCCCACCTAGAGCCTGAGCTCCACAACAAGAGAAGCCACCGCAATGAGAAGCACACGCACTGCAACAAAGAGGAGCCCCCGCTCAACACAACTAGAGAAAGCCCATGCACAGCAGCGAAGACCCAATGCAGCCAAAAATAAAAACAAAAACAAAAAAACCCCAAATAGATCCTTTGTATCAGTCTCCCCACTCCCTGCCTCTTTCTCCTATTGCCCACAGTATACAACTTAGCAGAGAGTCAACACTAGATATGATTCTACAAAAAATAAGGAAAAAAAGTTTTGTCCTATTACCCATTTTAATTAAAAAGCCCTTATTAGACAATCTGAAAACGATGGCTGAAAACCACAGCCTCCATCATCTTTGAAGCCAGGAATTAGCACCTGGGCTCCTGCCTGATTCATCACTAAGGAAGGGATGAGAGGTGATAGGTGGTTGTCTGGATGCTGTTGATCAGTAACAGAACCTTGGTCAACATTGTCACTTTTCCAAACTTGACAAAATTCAGTTGGCTTTCGCACTGCATATTCTGGTGGCATCTTAGACCAGGTAGAGTTCAATAAACTCTTGAAATCCAGGATTTTGCAGAGATTGAAATTGCTCCCTCAAAGCCTAGATTGTCAAGGAGTAAACCACAGCTCTGGTTCTCTTCTTCACTGAGAGCAATTCATCTTCATAATCAAAGACTAATACATTCAGGTAAACTGTGTTCCTGTGTGGGTTTAAATCTTACTGTTCAAAATTCGTTCTTGATAGTAAAAAATAAGGATGAGGGAAATGGGTTGAAAACGGTTCCGTAGGACCCTCTAATGGAAAAGGAGCCAAAGATTATAAAACTTTAGAGCTTATGAGTTTAATGACACATATCCCAACATCTTCTTTCTGGAAAACAGTTTCTTGAGAACTGGCGTCCAGAAATATGTTACAGAACAGCTATCTCATGGAATAATAACTCCTTTGAGTCCGGTTTCCTACAGCTGTGCAATCTAACTCCTAGTTGGCTAATCCTCCTTAAAGAAGTTAAGATATGCCCAGGGGACGCTGGGTCAAATAACCATGACCCAGCTTTCTCTTCCTCTCTGCCCTCCTCTAGCTGGGAGGTGTTAGTAGCTTTTCTCAAGACTCCCCAGAGCAACTGGAATTGTTTCCACCGGAGGAGACGCTCCGCAGCCCGGGCTCCGTGGGACCGAGGTGGCATCAGCTGGAGTGAGTGTGGGGATCCTGGGACAACCTTACCTGGTTTATTTCTGAGAATTAAAGAAGTTGAGGGTAAAGGGGTCTTCTGGGAATTTTACTGAGGATGAAGAGGCCTGCAGGGAAACCACTAAGGGAGAGATTATTCAGGGTGAATGACCAAGAGTGTAGAGTAGATATTCTGGGGCCACTAGTTTTCCAGAACAGAGCTGAAATTGCTGGTTTTAAGAATGACTACTTTCTCCTCTGGTTGAGCACAGAGGGAATGACTGGCAAATTTGCTTGTTTAATAAGAGAGGAATTAATGCAGAACTTTTTCATTAAAAAAAAAAAGAGACTAAATCTGAAACTTTGTTCATCTCTTTTGGACCCTCATCTAAGAGCTCCTAAACATCTGCAACCTCTTATCTCTTAAAGCTACTTTCATTTTTTATTTCTTAACCTGAATCCTTATAAGAAACTACGGTCTTGACAAGTAGGCTGGGGGACAACTCATCCCTATGGGACTCTAAGGACTGGCCACTTGTCTGTGACATTCATCCTCCAAATACCTTCTCTTCAGGGAACTTGAGTTTCCAAACAGCCTGGGCCCCCCCTGATGGCCATGAGAGGTAGGGGACTGACCCTGTGGATCTCAGGCTGAGGACTTTCTCATGGACCTGGAACCCTCTGCTTTGCAGCTTGAAGAGCTCCAATGGCAGTTAACAAGGGTCCAACCTTGCTGGATGAAGACCGCCCTGTAAGTAACTTGGGCTCATATGAGACAGTGGACAACTCTGTGGGGAGGAAGGAGGTGGGAGGAGAAGTTCAGGGGGCTTAGAGCAAGATATGTCTAGATTATATTCATAACTCATTGACCATTATGTCTTAGTTATTCTTGCCCTCGCTACCTTTTGCAGAAGGCTGTTAGAGAATGTGAGGGGGAAAAAAGATGTCTCTTAAAAACTAAGTACCTTGGAGAAAAAGCACAGAAAAATTGGCTGGGAGGGAAAGGAGAGGAAGGGAACTACTATTTTCTAAAGTCTGAAACAGAAGCCCATGCTTTGTCCACCCAGGTGAAATGTATATTCGGGACGGAGCCTCGGCATTTTGTAACTCCAGAGGCTTCTTGTATGGTGCAGTCTATGTAAATGGCACCTCTTAGAGTTACATGGTGCACATTATGTATGTGGGAAGGGGTTAGAGGGGCAGTGTGTCCAGTTTGTGTGTCTGACCTGGTTTTCAGTGTGACTCAGAGTAGTTTGACACGTTTAGGTGTACTGATGCCTCCTGGCAAGGCCTCCCTAATTTAGGTACAGTTCAAATAGTGAAACTTAAAAATTGTGAACCCGTATAATACCCATCTTGTCCCAAGTTAGGCTTTAACTAACCTCTGTACTAGGAATCGCCATGTTAAGTTTTTTATTGGATCATAGAACACAGAGAGGCATAAAATGGTCAAGAGCATAGTTAAGAGGTATCGATAGTTTATTGTCGTCCCAGGACCTCTCTCCTTCTTTGGCTTTGCCTAAAACAACTCCTGAAGGTTCTGTCCAAAATGTTAAAGAAATGTTTTCTTGTTTACAGTCATGATCTTTTTCTGGTTCAAATTTCAAACTCACCTGCAAGACCAAAAGCTGAAATATTGTAGCTTGCTGTCTAGTGTACATCAGGTCTCCTTGACGGGTCTTCTAACTCAGCCGCCTACAAACAGAAGAAGCTAGGTCCTCACCTTTAGAGCAGAACTATGCAACAGTGCCTATTCAAAGCTACAGAAAGAGCTCGAACATCTGAGTCAGACCTGGGATGTTTATGTGGAGAATTCTTAATATTCCTAAGAACAGACAGAAAAATATAATACCCTTCACTAGCCCCAGCAACCATAATCCGTGGACAATTGTGCCTTATCCTCACCCCATTCATTCCCCAACCTTGTGTTATTTTGAAGCAAATCTCAGACATGCTGTTTCAGGCCTGAGTTGGCCTGGTAGTGCCACTTACTAGCTGTGTGATCTTGGGTAAGTCACTTCACATCTCTGAGTCTTTGTCTCATTGGCAAAGTGCTGGTGATAATGCTGACCTCAGAGTGTCGCTGTTAGAATTAAATGAGGTCATATCACGAAAGCACCCCAGTCAGTGCCTGGAGCATAATGGCACTGAGTAAATGTTGTTTCCCTCTGCAGGATTAGAATCCACTTTTTTTTTTTTTTTTTTTTTACCTCAAAGATCAGTGTTTCTCCACTAAGATTCTTAGGTGATCTAAAGTTTAATTAAGTGCCTCATGTTGAGGTTAGAATGCATTAATAAGAGCACAGCACCCCAATAACGAGAGGTGATGGTTTCACTATACCCCACACACTCAGACCACACCTGGAACGCTGTCTTCAAGTCTGAGTGCTATATTTTTCAGAAAGGTGATGTCAAACTGTAGTGTGTGCAGAGGAGGGAATCAGCAGATCAGGGCGCTGAGCCGTTTGTAAGCTAAGTAAGGAACTAGAGCTATTTAGAATGGAGAAGGGACTGCTAAAGGGAGAAATATTTGTCTTTAAGTGTGTGAAAGGCCAGCCCATGAATGATGAAACAGATTTCCTCAGTATTGTTCCACAGGGCAGAGAGTGGAGCGTATTTCAGCTCAGCCATGCTGTCCAACAAGGGGCATAGGCCACTCTATGAGGGGTGAGCTCCATGCAAGGAGACGTCCAAATACAAGCCTCCCAGGGGGACTGTGGGAAGCACTCTTGCTACAGAGGCCCCTGGAGGCCTAAGATTCTGTGATTCTGTACGGTTGGGCAGATCTAAACTTAACACCTTAGGTGCAGCCCTGATTGTGATTCACCTATTCAACTAACATTACTGTGCAGGCTTTAGGTTAGGCCCTGGAGGTACAGAGATGACAGTCTCCTGGGAGAGAGCCAAGTACAGACATGATCAAGACGAGCACCATGTATGAGTACGGAAACAACCCAGGGAGGGAAGTGGTGGCTTCTGATATGAAGGAGGAGAGTCAGGAAGCTTCACACAAGAAGCGATGCTCAAACCGTGTCTTGAAGGAGTGACATTTTGCCATACGGAAGGGACTGTGGGAGGGAAGGGGAGCATCCTAGGCAGTGGGACAAGCACTGGAGGCAGGGAGGCAGTCTCCCCAAAAGACCAGAAAGATGTTCAGATGAAGCTACCAATCCAAGGTGGACTAAAACCCTAGGCAGTTGCGCCGACACACTTGCTCCTACGATTAAGTTTAAGTGGGGTGGCCCCTGGAGGCCAGAGTTTGCCCAGTAGCTCTCCAGAGCCAGGATTGTGACCAGGAGAGCATGGCAGCCTGGCTCTTGTTTTCCCTGTGGGGCCTCCAGAGACCTCTCTAGTCTAGGCTCCTCCTAGGTCACTTGGACCCAGGCCAGCCCTAATGGGCTCCATGGCCCTGGGGCTGCCTCCCCAGGAGGTGGGAGGAGGAGGTGGGATGACTTCCACACCTGCTTTCCTTCCACTCCAGGAGCAGGAGAACGTGCTGCAGCGGGTCCTGCAGCTGCCGGTGGTGAGCAGCACCTGTGAGTGCTTCCAGAAGACCTACACCAGCACCAAGGAAGCCCACCCCCTGGTGACCTCTGTATGCAGTGCGTACGAGAAGGGCGTGCAGAGCGCCACCAGCTTGGCAGCCTGGAGCATGGAGCCGGTGGTCCGAAGGCTGTCCACCCAGTGTGAGTCCTTGTGGCCCTCGGAGGCTGTCTGCCTGTTCACTGATGCTCACTGCCTGCCTGCCAGTCTTTTGTCCGTCTATCAGTCTGTTTGATAGCTTGCTTGTCTGTCTGCCTTTTTGTTTGTCTGACTGCCTTCCTGACTATCTACATCCCATTACATAGTCTTTTCATCTACAGATATAGATGATACAAATATAGATGTAGATATAGATATAGGTCTCTTCTCATCTATAGATGCCTCATCTGTAGCCCAGCTGGCATTTTCCTAGGATGACAATGATGGGCCACATAATTGGCAGGAGAAGAGGTGGGCAGAGCTATGAGGGCGGTGGTGGGAGTGGGGGCCCATGGCAGACCAGACACCCACTTTGGCTCCAAATCCAGCAGCAGCAGCAGGAACTAGCAGAGTCTGGCACAGAGGCAGAGGCAGTGGGCACTAGGGCTAGCCTGGCAGGGATGCGGGGAGAGGAGGGGGAGGGGACGCCCTCTGGGTCCAGCAGCTGATGGTACTGGCCCCATGACAGGCTGGGGCAGCAGAGGGCTACCAGTCAGGGCCCTGAAGGTGAGGACAACTTACCAGACCTGCCCCTGTTCAAATTGTTCTGCCCCGTCGGAAACTATGGTCTCCACGGCACGGCTCTTGACAAGGCTGAGGGAAATTCCAGAAGTCCAGGACCTGCCACAGTCCTGATTACAGAGTTATGGGTATCTGAGGATTTGGCACAGCAAACGGGAGAGGACAGATGTAAAGAAGACCTGGGCCTGGGTCCACCTCCCTGCCTGCAAACTCCTTAAATAATTTCCCTGGGTCTCATTTTGCCCAGTCGGAAGTCAGCCAAGTCATCTGGGCTCTCTGCTGCTTGAGAATTTTGTAAAGAAACCTGGGATATCTGGAGAAAGAAAATATGAAAGAGAATATATAGATATCCTTTAAAACTGTGATCTCCATGGTCATGTCTGCAGAGCTGATGTCCTCGGCAGCCCCTGGGCAGTATCTCCCGGGAACATTTGCAGCCTCTGGCACTTGCCCCTTTCTCTTCCCTGTGACCCTCTTCCCAGTGTTGATCATCTCACTCCTAGAGGTTAAAAGGAGGGGCCATGGACTATCTGGAACTCTAGAACAGCCTTTCACCTCTAGAATTAAGCAGTGCCAGCCCTGCTCCCACCCTAGGGCCCGGCTGCCCCTCCACCCTGACACCTCTACTCTCCCCTCTCGTGTTCACCCAGTGCTCACCCAAAGAGGGGTTGTCGGAGGAGGAGAGACCAGGATCTGTTGGTGATTCACAAAGGTTCTGTCACTTCCTCCTCACGACAACCCTGCAAGGCTTGTCTACATTAATCCACATTTTACAAGTGAGGAACTTGAGGCTCAGCCAGGTTGTGACCTGCCTGAAGCTACACTGCAGATGCAGGTGCTGGGCTTTGAGTGCAGATCTGCATGACTCCAGAGCTCCTGCTCAGAGGGGAAACATCCTGCTCTCAAGGAGTCTCAGTGGATGGTGGCTAAAGGTGGCAGAGGGCCTCAGGTTCCCAGATGCTTTGGGGGTAGCAGGGCTGGGGGTTTTGAGGGCTCCAAGGTGCCTTCCTTGGCACAGAGGCCCCTGCTGGGCTCTCACAGTGGGGGCAGGGCTCACCCAACCATGGCCTTTTGCTTCCAGTCGTGGCTGCCAACGAGCTGGCCTGCCGAGGCCTGGACCACCTGGAGGAAAAGATCCCAGCCCTCCAGTATCCTCCTGAAAAGGTGAGCCCCTCCCCTCTTCTCTAAGGCTCCCCACATTCTGTTGTCACTGCCTCCCAGTTGAGGAGAGGGCACGAGCCCACGATGCATAAATGTGAGTCTTTTATTTCTGTGGCAAATGCCTTCCAAGGCTGGTGGCAGCTGCCTGTCCCTAAGACCACACGATGGGCTTCTTCCTCTCCCTGTGGGGCCAGATGAAGGCAGGCTTTCTGAAACCAGCAGGCACAGCCCAGAGGCAAACTCAAACAGGAGCTTGGGGTAGGGCCCACTGCTTCTGATTCCCTGCTCTTTGGCCTACATTGGACCGTTTGGTGACTACAGCCACCTAAGATCATGGGTCACACTCGTCAGATCCCAGGATTGCAGTCCCATGTCCTCAAGATCCAACACTTTATGGACCATGAGACTGAAAATGTCACTTCACCTGGATAGCTATTCATTGGGCATTTGCCATGGTAAGGGCCATGTCTGGTACTTTGGGGGAATAAGTTGCACTCTCAGACGCCATCCATCTCGCTGACAAACTACCACCCATCTCACAAACATTTACTGAGCCCTACCCTATGACAGGGGTCATGACATATGATTTATAGAGCCCTCTCATTTAATCCTCTTGTCAACCCTCTGGTATAGGGGTGGGTATCCCCATTTTACAGATGAGAAAACTAGTGACTTCCCCCTGAGCACACAGCCTTAAGTGGAGGCCACATGAGAGCAGGTCTATTTGGCTCCGAGGCCAATGCTCTTCATTATTTTTCCAGATAAACGGCAACGTCTTTGTCACAGAGGAGCTCCTAAGGCAAAGGAGAGAAAGACATTATTTCAATGCAGAACCTGTAGGAAGATCAACCACATCTATAAGTCCACATAAGTGCAGATAGGAATGTGAGCAATGTTCTGAGGGCAAGACAGAGCAGACAGCAGAGGAATTTGGAAGAGGAGATGCCTTGTGTGCATGAGGTGTTATCAAGGAGGTGGACTTTGGGGGGCATTCTTTTTTTTTTTTTTTTTTTTTGCACGGTACGCGGACCTTTCACCGTGTGTGCATGAGGTGTTATCAAGGAGGTGGACTTTGGGGGGCATTCTTTTTTTTTTTTTTTTTTTGCGCGGTACGCGGGCCTTTCACCGCTATGGCCTCTCCTGTTGCAGAGCACAGGCTCCGGATGCGCAGGCTCAGCGGCCATGGCTCACGGGCCCAGCCGCTCCGCGGCATGTGGGATCTTCCCGG
>NC_041224.1:43752124-43753915 GCF_002837175.3 Physeter macrocephalus
CTTCCCGGACCGGGGCACGAACCCGTGTCCCCTGCATCGGCAGGCGGACTCTCAACCACTGCGCCACCAGGGAAGCCCCGGGGGGGCATTTTGGAGGATGGCTAGGATCTTGACAGGTAGAAATGGGGTGCAAAGAAGCCAGGAGATCTAAGTGGTTGGCACAGGAAGGACTGGAGCCCTTTTCCTTTTAAGTTCAGCTTAATCAAGCTGCCCAAATATTGGTGCCAGTCCCCTTTAAATGAGGCTTTCCTGAAGCTGGGCTCAGGGTCTGCCAGATCCACATGCCTGACTCCCCTCCCCACTTCCTCCAGATCGCTTCTGAGCTGAAGGACACCATCTCTACCCGCCTTCGCAGTGCCAGGAACAGCATCAGTGTGCCCATCGCCAGCACTTCAGACAAAGTCCTAGGGGCCGCTCTGGCTGGCTGTGAGCTCGCCTGGGGGATGGTCAAAGACACTGCCGAATTTGCTGCCAACACCCGAGCTGGCCAGCTAGCCTCTGGAGGGGCCGACTTGGCCTTGAGTGGTGTTGAGAAGGTGGTAGAGTTCCTCCTCCCTCCAGCCAAGGAAGAGACAGGTATCTGCCATTAGGGGGCCTGGGGAGTGAGTTGGCCACCCATGCTGCTTGGGAATTAGGAAGAGGCAGCCAGGGCTCATCTAGCCCCTGCTCTGGAACAGAGATGGCCCAGCAAGATTTTCAGATGGATCCATCCTCACCTAGCCCTCTCTCCCCATTTTTAAGTGGAGAAAGTGAGTTGCCCAAATCACCCGCGAGCTTGTGGTGGAGCTAGGATGACCACTTTCCAACCCTAGACACAACCCAGCTTTGCCCAGCGCCTTTCTGATCAGCTTTCCTTTCCTTCCCCTCACAAACTCCTACCTAGCCCCTGCTCCAGGACACCAGCATGCCCAGAAACCTCCCCAGGCCAAGCCGGGCCTCGTGAGCAGGGTTGGGGCCCTGGCCAACACTCTCTCTCAACACACCTTCCAGACCACAGCCCGGGCGCTGAAACAGGGCCAGGACCTGGCCTTGTGGATCCCAGGTGTGGCGCCCCTGGTGAGTGTCTGCCCTGAGCTCTGACTGACCCATGGCCTGGGAACCCTGTCTGTGGGCCTCCTGGTCCCTCCCATCCCCTACCCAATTCTGCCTCCTGTCCTAGGAACTTCCTCTCTTCCAGCCTGGGTGGGGACTTTAGGTCTAAGGACAAGAGGCCTTAGGTGGGGTGGTGGGCTAGTCCTCTAGGATGCAAGGGGAGAGGGCAGGCCTGCTTGTTAGGGTGGTCCTGCCCCCCACCCTCTTCTGTCTCTCCCATTCTCCCTCTGAGTCCCCCCACCCCCCCCAAGCCTTCCTCCTCCCAAGTGGGCCCTCCCACTTGTGAGGACGCAGAGACCCCCTCACCTGCCCTCTAGGCACTAGGGAGTGTCATCTGTAAATAAGCAAGGCACAAAACCCATTCTGTTGGGAAGAGAGCCCCAGCTGGGCTGTGTCTCTGACTGCCCCCAGGGTTCTGGTTTCCCTTCTAGAGGCTTCTAATTTTCATCCCACTGCACCCAAGGTAAAGCTGCCTTTTCTAGGCCCAGATAGGGCTTACTCCCCACCACACCCCACCTCCACCTCTCTGTGTATTTTAGCAGAGATAGCCTGGATTATTTTCATAGGAACTTTAGTGAGAAACTAAGCCCCCCCTCCCCCTGCAAAAAAAGGAAATAAAAGCATTAACGCATAAATGTCAGCAAACAAGATAACCACTTTTCAGCCATCAAGAGGGTAGTACTTTTTTTTTTTTTTTTT
>NC_041224.1:43754151-43784993 GCF_002837175.3 Physeter macrocephalus
TGGCTCACGGGCCCAGCCGCTCCGCGGCACGTGGGATCCTCCCAGACCGGGGCGCGAACCCGGTTCCCCTGCATCGGCAGGCGGACGCGCAACCGCTGCGCCACCAGGGAAGCCCAAGAGGGTAGTACTTTTAAGAGCATCCTCAGGCCTGGCTCATTCATTCAAGCAAATGTTTGCTGAGAACCTACATTGTGCCAGGTTCTGTAGCTCCAGTAGGGATAAGGAGTAGTAGTTCTCCTCTGTCACCTGCACTGGGGGGCCACTTCCCCACGGGGGCTAGACTAACTCCTGCGCCCTGGCCTAGCCCCTAGTGGGCGGGGGCCACTGTATGGCACAGCCTCAGACACTACTGTTCATATAGAAAATAATGGTGTCCCAGGGACTTCCCTGGCGGTCCAGTGGTTAGGACCTTGCCTTCCAATGCAGTGGGTGTGGGTTCAATCCCTGGTCAGGGAGCTAAGATCCCACATGGCTTGCAGCCAAAGGACCAAACATAAAACAGAAGCAATATTGCAACAAATTCAATAAAGACTTAAAAAATGCTCCACATCAAAAAAAAAATCTTAAAAAGAAAATAATGGTGTCCCCTAAGGATGTATAACAAGGAGACCCTGTTTGTGGGGTTCTCTAGGGGTTTGAAATGAGCCAGGCTGTGCCCCAGGGGACACCAGCCCACCTACCCAGGTCAGTTTCCTCCCATGGGATCCTCTGGCCCACTTGATTTTTTTCACTCTCTAAAAGATCTGCAAGGAGTATGTACTAAAGCTAAACATACATATCCCCTATGACTCAGCAATTCCACCTGACAGAAATAAGAGCTTATGTCCCCCAAAGACACACCAGAAATGTTCCTATCAGCTTTATCCTTAGCCAAGAACTGGAAATAACACAAATGTCCATCAACATTAGAATGGGTATATTGTGGTGTGTTTATTCAGTGGAATATGACACAAATGAAAAAGGAGGAACTACTCTGACACTCAGGAATGTGGATGAATCTCACAACACAACGTTGAACAAAAGCTATTCATGAAAGAAAACACGTTGTGTGAGTCCATTCACAAATGAGAAAAATCAATGCATGGTGACAGAGGCCAGAATGTGGTCCCCCTTAGGTGGTACTGACTGGGTGAGGGGCACAGGAAGTCTTCTGGGGTGTCGGAAATGGTCTATATCTTGATCTGTAATGGTCACACAGGTGTGTGTTTCTAAAAATTCCCAGAGCTGTATACTAAAGCTTGTGCACCTTAGTGGGTGTAAATTACCACTCCATCAAAAGTTTGAAGAACAGTCTGCTGAGGCCAGGCCCTGCTTGCCTCCCCCAACCCTGACCCTGGGGGTGAGGGGCTTTGCCTGCTGGGGCTGCCCAGCCTCTGGCAGGGGCTGGGAAACCAGCAGCCCGCCACCTTCCCGCCCTCAGAGCAGCCTGGCCCAGTGGGGCACATCGGCGGCCGTACAGGTGGTGTCCCGGCAGTCGAGCGAGGTGCAGGTGCCCTGGCTGCGCAACCTCACTGCCACCCGGGACGAGGACCACAATGACCAGATGGACACAGAGGGGGAGGAGACAGAGGTGGAGGAGGAGGAATCAGAGACGGAGGAGAACAAGCTCAGTGAGGTAAGGGAGAGAGCAGAAGCCGGGTGGGATGCAGGAACCTGGAGGTCCCACAGCCCACCGAGGGAGTGAGAAGCAGAGGCCCCGGGTGAAACAAGGGTCTTTGCCCCCAGGCCCAGGAATGCAGTACATGGGTGCAGTGCTCTTCACCTCACCCCCAAACGCCCAGCTAACAAAGTTCTCTCAGAGGATCCTCACAACAACCCCATAAAATAGGCAGGACAGAGATTGTCATCCCCATTTTTCAGGTGAAGAAACTGAGGTTCAGAGAGCAGAAGTGACCTGCCCAAGAGCCAGGCTAATAGTTTTCTCAGTTTGGTGTCCACTTTCTTTCCCCTCTAGCTCTGGGGATGGTGAGGAGAGGGGAAGGGTCAGGGGAGTTGCTCAGGAGGCACTGACCTTGCTCTGGCCCCCAGGGAGCAGCCCTGCCTGGCCCACAAGGCGTTCTGGGCGGTTTGGCGCACACCCTGCAGAAGGCCCTCCAGAGCACCATCTCGGTCGTGACGTGGGCACCTGCGGCTGTGCTGGGCATCGCAGAGAGGTTGCTGGATCTCATGCCAGCCCATGCTGTCTCCTCTACCAAGGGCAGGGCCATGTCCCTGTCTGATGCCCTGAAGGGCGTTACTGACAACGTCGTGGACACGGTGGTGCATTATGTGCCGGTGAGACCCCCTACCCTTCTGGCTAACCCTCCCCCTCCCCCCCACCCCCGAAAGGACAGATAAAGCAGATTTGACTGAAGGGGCTGCAGCTGCCCTCCCTTCCCCAGTCTGTGATCCTCAGTGCCCCAGAAACATTTTGACATCCTATGGCCTTGACTGGGGGCCTTCGCAGCCCCCAAAGTACAGAGACCTGTGGCCTTGGCCTGAGACCTTTCCCCACATCTGTCCTTCTCACCTGCTGCTGGGGAGGTCACCCACCATTAATCTGGGGGTCCCAGTGGCCAAGTCGTCACCCCTCAGCTCCCAACTGAAGGACCTGGCAGGTTTGCATGCTGCTCCCTGGGAAAGGGTTGCAGGGAGGCTTCTAGGGCACCCTGCGGGGTCGGCTATGTTCCAGGGGACAGCAGCTGCCCCCATGCCAATTCCAACACCTGTCACCAACAGGAAAACCCCAAGGAGTGCCAGTACTATCACTTTGGGGGTCCCTGGGTCCCTTTCCAGAGCAAGTTACAGGTCGAGCAGTCAGTAGGAGCTGGTCAGGGCAGGAGGCCCCTTAGAGCTGAGGGCTGAGGTGGGCTGTGAGGGTAGCGGGGGAATGGGTTACTCAGCCACTTACTCTCACCAAGAGGCATGGCAGGGGTCTTGGCAGCCAGCTTGTTCACCTTGGGCCCAAAACAGAGCCAGGCGTGGGTACCCTGACCCAGGCCGGGGCAAGATGCGGGTCCGAGGAAGGGTCAGGAAAGCCACTGACCTCCCACTGAGGAACCTCCGAGGGAGACCCGAGGGGTCCAGAAACTTCAGAGGGTGGCTGTCTGCCTTGCCTTGGGGGTCTGGACTGTGCACACTGTCAGGGAGGGCAGGACCTAAGCGGTCTCCCCCGCGCCCTCCATCCCTGTCCCACACCCCGGCCTCTGCCCTCCGGACGGCCGCTCCCGGGAGGCGTGACCGCGAGGGCCGCAGAGGAGGCGGTGGTGGGAGGCGCAGGGACGAGGGCCGAGGCGGGGCCTAACGTGGTTGCCGGCCCCCAGCTCCCCAGGCTGTCGCTGATGGAGCCCGAGAGCGAATTCCGGGAGATCGACAACCCGCCTGCCGAGGCCGAGAGCCCAGAGGCGGAGCGCAGGGGGTCCGGGGCGCCGCCCGCCGGCTCGGAGCCCGCGTCGCGCCCCGCGCAGTCCCGCGGCAGCCTGCGCAGCGCTCGGGGCCCGGGCGCGGAGGACCGGGTGGACACGGCCGCCGCGCCGCGCGCCGCCTTGCCGGCCATGCCCCGCGAGAAGCCCGCGCGCAGGGTCAGCGACAGCTTCTTCCGGCCCAGCGTCATGGAGCCCATCCTGGGCCGCACGCAGTACAGCCAGCTGCGCAAGAAGAGCTGAGCCCGCTGCCCCCATCGCCTTCCCGGCTCGGCCCGCGGCCCCGCCCCGGCCGTGGGCTGGGGCCGCTGTCTCCTGCAAACAGAACCTACACGTCCAAATGCGCGTTGACTTCTTCCAAGTAGTCCCCTTGGGTCCCGAGCCTCGTTCCAAGGATGCTGCCAAGGCACACATCATCTTCTGAGCATCCTTTTTGGGCTTAGCTGTCAGAGCCCATTTTTGAGAAGCATCAGACTAGCAGTCTGCTTTAATTCTATGCCTTGTTATTTTTACCAAAAGATTAATTGCCCAACTTGATCTCTCCCTTCTTTCACCAAATGTGTGGCCAAGTGACGTTTAACTGTTTCCAGTATTTACATCCATCCTCTGTGGACAAATACTTGTCACCAGTGAACGTGTCACCACCCTAAAGGTTCAAGCAGTAGATCCTGGCACATTTTTAAGTCCTGAATGCAGAGATTCCTCTGAGTATACAGGCTCTCAGAAGACTACTTTGAGGGGAACAGCAATCAGGTGCAAAAGCTCTTCAGTGTTTATATACATATGAGCATTACTTTCTGAGTACGCCGCACTCTTCACAGGCTGAGTCCTGGCCTGTGCTCTGTAGCGCCACCTTCCTGTTCACAGCTACATTTCCATTTGCACCCTTACTGCTTTCCACCTGCAGGTTCACCCTTCCGTCCACCTCTCAATGCTGGCGCCCCCAGTGCTGGGAGACAGTGGTGATCGTTTGTTATACAGTATAGACCATATATTTGGACTCTATAGCCACAGTTCATTCCAAGCCCTATTTTTGAAAATGTTAATATTTGGTACATTTGGAAATGCATACATATAAGTTAAAAATTCAAACCCTGCCAAAGGATGTGTGCGTTCCTCCCTGAGTTCCCTGGTTTCTCTTCCCCAAAGCAATCATGGTGCCAGTCTCTTCTGTATCTTTCCGATTACGGACTGTGCATGCGCAGGCACATGTGTATATACTCCCCACTGTTTACATAAGCTGTGGGAGGTTATACTCAGTGCTTTTTTCACTCAGCAATACATCTTAGAAATCTTTTTTGTATCAGTATCATAAATCCTCCTTGCTCTTTTTAACAGCCACACAGTAAGTGCTGCATAATATAGATGTGCTATGTTTGATTAAACTAGTGCCTTAATCATGAACTTTTAGGTTGTTTCCAATTGTTTGCTCCTTCGAACAGTGCTACAATAAATGTCTTTATACAAATGTTTCATGTGGATGTGTGCATATATCTATAGGGTAAATTTATAACTTGGAACCATGACATGTCGAGTGAAAGGGTATGTTCATTTTAAATATTGATAGATAATGCCAAGTAGTCTTCCAAACCAAACTCAGTTTTTCTTGTCATCTGAAGCTGCACAGATAATTCTGACACTTCCGTCAGTCCTTTTAGACATCTATATATACACACTCACCCCCGATAGGTCCCCCTCAGATCCATGAGCACCCTCTTGGCCTCCACTCTGTGGCACACCTAAGAGTCCAGCTCCCTGTAACTGACTCTGGGCCCTGGGAGATCTTTGGTGTAACGAGTCCTTGGCCTTTATCCGTGGTTTTGGAATCTGAGGATGCCCAGGATGAGGAGAGGGGAGTGCTGATGGACATGCACATGTAGACATGGTCATGACCTTGAACTAGCTTTGGGCTCCCCACCCAACCCTCACAATCCACACCACACTCAGCAGTTTCCTGGGGAGGGGGTATGGATCTGGCAAGAGGGGCCCTCAGAAGGTGATATGACATGGCTAAGAAGACAGTACCAGCCTAGTCCTGGCAGGGTTCCTGTGGGCAGCTGCTGGAGAACTGGCCTCAGGCCTCGTTGCGTAGAGAGAAACACACAGCTATCCTGGGCCTCACCTGCCCATGCTGCTTTCTTCCTGGAGCTCCAGAAACCACACTCCTGACTGTCTACTCCTCCATAGTCCTGTGGCTCCTCCTGCCAGGAGCAACCCAGGAGAACTGTAGAAGTCAACACACCCATTGGCCAGACACAGACCCCTCACCCTGTCCTGGACCTCAGCCAGGGTGCTGGGAACCAGTACAGGACAGCCCAGAAAGCAAACAGCTTGCCATATAAGTCTCTTTTTATTATTAAATATATGGCAAAGTGCTCTGAGCCTGGCCCTCAGTATTTCTGAATACTTTTTGGTGAGAAATGAGAGCAAATCCTCTCCTCTAAATGGCAGAAATTTGCCTCATTGGCTCCAGGTTGGATGTGGGACTTTTCTCTGTTCTGAGAACAGAACATGTTCTTGCTCATGTGGATGTGAGGGCTCATCCACACTCATCTTTGGTAGCTCTGGACCTCAGGAAGACTTCCCCTTCACACTGGGATGCCAAGGTCCCTCTCCAGAGAAATACTCTGTCCCCTCTCTTCTATTCCAGCTCATAAAATGCACCTCCAACTCAATCACAGCTTTTAGAGATGGAAAAACAACCATTACAGACATACATTTATCCATGCAATTATTTACCACTTTTTTCTTCCATACTTATCTGGGATCTTAATATCCAAAGGACTGCTGAGCCTGGAGAGAGATATCTCTGCAACTTGGGTTTTAATACTCATTGTATTAGCCATAGTTTTCCTAAACATTTAAGCACTTTTTACTTAATCAAACTTATAAAATGCATTAATCAAATTATTTTAAATATTTAAATGTTGATACAAACTAAAAAGTCATCAGCTCCATATTCCAGCCACAGAAAAGAGCAAGGGGGTAGAAGAAATTAAACTTCTGCTTATAACTCACTAGAAAAAACTTAGAGTCACATGGCCACATCTGGCTGAAAGGGAGGATGGGAAATATAGTCTTTATTTGGGGTGGCTATGCATCTAGTTAAAAATTTGAGGTCTTAAAAGGAGGGGAAGTGGATTCTAGGGGTGGGGGGCAACTTGCAATCTCTGCCACACCACTCTCCTGTCAACAGACATTTGGGTTGTTCCTCTATTTTTACTATTACATACTTTTGGCAGTAAACATTGTTATGAGTTGCTTAGGGAATATGATGAAGTGTGGGATTGCTAAGTCATAGAGCATGTGTATTGTTAACTAGATATTGCCAAACTGTCCTCCAACTTTGTTGTTCTGATTTACATTCTCACCAGAAGTATATGAGTCCTCTTATTCAACATTCTTACCAACACTTGATATTGTCTGGTTTTATCATTTTTGCAAATCTGAAGTGTGTATAATGGCATTTCTTTGTGGACTTAATTCCGTGAATCACAATGATATTGAACATTGTTTATTATGTTTATCGAATGTTTGTATTTCCCCTCTGTGAAGTGTCTGTCAAAACTTTTGTGCAGTTTTCTATTGGTCGTTTTTCTTTTTCTCATTGAATTTTAGAAGACTTTAATATTTTTTGGATACTAATCCTTTATCAGCTCTACGCATCACAAATATCTTCTTCCAGTGTGTGGCTTTTCATTTTCTTTATGGTTTCTTTCAATGAACAAAAGTTCTTAATTTTTACTTAGTCAAAATTATAATTCTTTTCCTTTATGTTTTGCAATTTTGAGTAGTTTTTAAAGCTCTCCCTACCATGAAGTCATGAAGATATTCCCCTGTATTTTCTTCAAATATTTTCATAGTTTTGCCTTTTACATTTAATTAATTTTTAGGTATGGTTTAAGTAGGAATCTGATTTTTTTTCCATATGGATAACTGATTATCCTATACTTTTCCTAATTTCTTGAATTTTTAGTTTCTCCTTAATTGAATTGTACACTGTGGGAAGGCTAAGAGTTTCTCATAGAAGTCAGCTGGAAGCTTCTGACCTGTTGATGTCTGATGCCTGGATGATGCTTTCTGGCATCTAGGTGGAACAGAGGGACCAGGTTCTGCCTCATGTATGGAATAGTCTGGCTTCCCCCCACTCTCAGTTCCATCGTAGATCAAGTTTCCAAATGTGTTCTATTTATCTATTCCTGTGGCATTAGCACATTGTCTGACTTACAACGGTTTAAAATCTGTTTTCATATCTGGTTGGGCAAGCCCCCCACATTGCCCTTCTGTAGGAGGGCTTTACAACTTCGGGCTCTTTGCTTTTCCATACAAATAATAAAGTCAGCTTGTCTAATTCTACAAAAGGAAAATTTACAGACTCAGCTTGTTTCAATTAACTATAATTATTATTTGCTCTTTTGATGCTCAAATTGTCCCAATTTGGCCCCTTTAAGTTGGGGCCTTTGTCCTTTAGGCTGACAACAGACATTCTAAAAGCAAGTTTTTTCTGACCACAAAAAAAATTATTCCTGTTCTTGACCTAATCCGTGGGATCAGCTACTTTTAAAGAGGAATAGTGGTAGCACAATTTGGACCCTGGGTATGCATATCTGATTGTTCCATGTGAATATTGGTGATAGACAGAAAAACATTGCACACCCACTAGTGACAGCTAGAAAAAAGGCATTTCTTTCCAAGGTCATCAATTCACATTGATAGTTCCAGTGAACTCTAACGTCACAAAAATCTTTAAAATTACTGTAACAAAAGTTTCAATTTTCTTTTCTCTAAACTTAAGTACTAGAAAATTGTAATTATACCAAGGTTTCATTGATCATGATCACCTTTTGTTACATTTACATACATAAAGATCCAAGTTTAGTTTTAGGCTTCTTCACATTGAGTCTAAATGAATCTTTTTTGACTGTGTGGTAACAGGCTGCTCCGAATCATTCCAGCTGAGGACCCCAACTTCTTCAGAATATTTCAGACCAACAGTGTAGTTCTATAGCATATCAGAGAACACTGGGGTTTCATCTACTTTTCCCACATGCTTGAATTTTTTGTTTCTCCTAAACTGAATTATGTATTGTAGGGAGGGTCATAGCTTCTGGCAGCTTCTAACAGATGAATGTTTGGTACCAGAATGATGGTCCTTCATGATACATGAATCAGTTGACCAGCCTCTCTTAGCTTTGAAAATCCTAGGAGGTGGTTGTGGATATTATGGATGACTTCCTGTATTAGGGTTCTACAGACAAACAGAACCAAAAGGAAGTATATAAATTTATACCAGTAGGAAATATATATACAATTGACCCTTGGACACTGCATAGGTTAGGGGTGCCGACCCTCTGCATAGCTGAAAATCCGAGGGAGTTTCCCTGGTGGTCTAGTTGTTAGTGTTCTGGTCTGCGATTCGGCGCTTTAACTGCCATGGCCTGGGTTCAATCCCTGGTTGGCCATGGGGCCAAAAAAAAAAAAAAGAAATGAAAATCCGAGTATAACTTTACAGTCAGCCCTCTGTACCTGCAGTTCTGCATCTGCGGATTCAACCAACAGGGATTGTGTAGTAATAAAGTATGTATTTATTGAAAAATATATGAGTATAAGCCGACCTGCACAATTCAAACCTTTGTTGTTCAAAGGTCAACTGTATATATAACTATATATACATATATATATTTTATATTTATATATATATAAAGAGATTCATTAAAACGAATTAGCTCACAAGATTATGGAGGCTGGCAAGTCCCGAGAACTACAGGCTGAATCAGCAAGCATGGAGACACAGGAGAGCCAGTGGTTTAGTTCCAGTCCAAAGACTGGCAGGCTCAAGACCCAGGAAGAGCCGATATTTCAGTTTGAGTCTGAAGGCAGGAAAAAAGCCAAAGTCTCAGTTAAAAGACAGGCAGGAAAACTCTCTCTTATTTGGAGCAGGGGCAGCCTTTTTATTCTATTCAGGCCTTCAATTGATTGGATGAGGGCCACCCACGATGGGGAGCACAATCGGCTCTACTCAAATTTATATGTTAATCTCATCCAAAAACACCCTCACAGAAACATTCAGAATAATGTTTGACCAAATATTTGGGCACCCCACAGCCCAGTCAAGTTGACACATAAAATTAACCATCACACTTCCCAACATCCATGCTTACTCATCTCATGTGCATATTCCAAGCCAACCATAGTTATTCTGTCTCCTTGTCAGTGATGACTTCAGGGGTGGACAGGCCTCAGCCATGATGTGAGGGAAAGCTGACGGTAGGGCTCCTAGGAAAAGTTCCCTTGATCCAAAGACAGTGCTGCATGACACAATGCTCTCTTCCCCCTCTGGATGTTTTATGGTTGATGGTGATGGCGGAGGGGAGAAATGGAAAAACCAGGTCCCTTGTCACTGACTCAACCTGCCCCAGAGCCCTCCTCCCTCTGGTCTCTTGGTTCACTGAGATAACAAATGGCCTATTGTTCAAGCCACTTCAAAGTGTGGTTTCTGCTCCTTGAGGCTGAGGATTTCCTAATATAGATCTATCCTGAGACTTGGCAGTTTCTACAGCCTTTAATTACAATGCCTGTTTGTGACAGGCAATCTTCTGTATATATAATAAATTGTTTCGTCACTACCTCAGAGTATGATTTTTCTAATGACATTTTAAGTCACAAAGATGTTTCTAGATTTTCATTAAAATTCAACCATGCGTGATGCTCCCAATGCAACCAATCCATCAGAGGTCACAGAGGTGAAGAGACCATCTCTTTCAGGCAGCACGTGGACATTCCTATATCATCTGTCCTGGTGCCAGGTTTCCCTTGGCAATGACTGCAAGATGCAACTCAATTTCAGAAATGTTAAAATGAGCTTCTTAAAACTGAGGAAGCATTTTTGGATGTAGGGAGATGCAAGTTTCTGCTGGTTTTGGGCGGAGGAGGGGTTTAGGGCTGAGAGTGAAAACAGGGATGAGTGGAGAAAGGACTCTGAGGACAGGATCGTCTGTTATCCAGTTTGGAGGCTTGACGTAAGGAGATGCCATCATGAGGATACTTCCTCATTCTCCAAAGATGTTCTACATACCACTCTGTCGTTTGTGCCTACAAAATGAAAATATGAGCCATATTGATCCACATCCATATTTCTGTTAATGCAAAGACAGTTTTTCCTTCCTTTCTAAAATAACTTGACCAAAAACCTTCATGGAGTGACTATGCCAGGTCTTGGGCCAAGGGAGAGAGACTTGGAAATAAATAAAGCACACTCCATTCAAGGACCTCACAGTTTAGTAAGACAAGTTATAATATGTATAACATACTTGTATATATCATATATGTATGCACATGCTTGTATATCGTAGTGCTATAGTCTGAATGTTTGTGTCTCCCAAGTTCATATGTTGAAATCCTAACCCCCAGTATGATAGTATTTGAAGGCTCGCCTTTGGGAGGTGATTAGGTCATGAGGGTGGAGCCCTCAAGATTGAGATCAGTGCCCTTATAAAAGATAAAAGAGACCCCAGAGAGCTAGCTTGTCCCATCTGCCATGTGGGATACTGTAAAAAGATGGCCATCTAGGAAGTGGGGCCTCACCTGACACTGAATCTGCCATCACCAGGATCTTGGACTTCCCAGCCCTCAGAACTGTGAGAAATAAATATTTGTTGTTTATGAGCCACCCAGTCTGTGGTATTTTGTTATAGCAGCCTGAGTGGACTAAGCAACATGGAGAGTAATAGTTGGAAGGGTACCCTCGAAAACACGACTGTGCTTACCTGTCTCCTGTACTTTTGTGCTTTTTAAAAACATTTTTTAAAAATTGGCATGCGTTACTAGGGCAGAGGAGTACCAGTGATAAGGCTTTGCAGTGGCCCAGGCAAGAGATAGCAGTGGCTTGGGCAGCAAGGTTGTGGAGGATGAAAAGACTTGCCTGGACTGGAAGCTACTGAGGAGGGGGAATCAGGGCTTGGTGGTAGATAGGAGAACAGAGGAGTCAAAGATGGCTTGAGCGATGGGGTGGATGGTGGGGGCATGCTGGAAGAGATGTTTGGGGGCAGTTTCCTGGTCAGCACCTGCCCAGGTAGATGCAGGATGAATACCTCTGCAGGATTTCCACTGGCTGTTCACCCACAAAATTGCCTCCCCAACCGGAGAGGTTGGCTAAGAACTCTACAGCAGCCCCCAACTCCCAGTGGCCTCTTCTAGGAGCAGTTGTCCATCCAGGAACCCAAGGCTGGGTGGCAGTGTAATCCACCAGCGGGCCAGTGGATCCCATGCCCATTCCCAACTGGGGGCTTACAAGCCAGAACTGTGAGGCCAGACTTTGTCAGGGTTTACCCTGGGGTGAGGCTGCCCTCAGGAGGGGGCAGCAGCCATCCTGCTCTCTGCCCAGAATGCTAGAAGGCCTGAATAGGAGCTCCCTCGTGGTTTCATCCATCCACCCCCTGCCTGGTGTGAGTGCCCAGGGTGCAGCCAGGGCCTTGGCCACACCGCTGGGAGTGGGCCCCCATCCCAACCCCGAATATCTCAGGGGGGATGAATCCTTCTCAGCTTTAGAAGGGGTAGTGAAATCAGATTAAAAAAAGGGGTGGAGGCTTTGCTGACCTTTGACGGGGCGTGGGGCGTGCTGCGGTAGAAGGGTAGCAATGGCGGGAAGGAGGGAAGGTCTGCACTTGAATGAACAAACGAACTAACGAACCAAGAGTCATTGATTTTTAGGCCACTTTAACCGGAGTCTCAGGGTTAGAAAATCCACCCTCCCCTCCCGGAACGAAAATGTCTCCTAGTTAGTTTTCATTCTCTCACTTGTTACAACTTGCATTACAAAACTTAGGCTCCCCGCTCCGTGAGCTGGTGGGCTTCTCCAGCTCGGAAATCCGGGCGGCCTTGTTGGTCGCTGCGTCCCCAGAATTCGGCGAGTAGTGCTCGCCACTCCGGGCGGTGCTGGGGGCCCCCACACGGTGCTGGTGGCCCAGGGTCGAGGGGCCCCGCACTTCAGCCCCGGCCACGCCCAATCCCCCACCCCTCCTGTCCCCGCCCCGCCCTGTCTGCCGACAGACTCCGCGGCGCCGCTCAGCCCGCGCCGCTACCCACGAGCGCCCAGGTGGGCGGAGTTGCGGATGAGGGGCGGGATGTTTTGGTGGGCGGGGGTCCTGGTGACGACATCCGCGCGCGCCGCGCTGGGGCTCAGAGCCTGACTGTTCTGCGGGCGGCTAGCTCACTCCCGAGCAGGTGGGTGTGGGCCGGGGAGGGGTGGAGGTCGAGGACCGGGGTGGGAAGGAGGAGGCGCGCGCTTGCCCCCTTCCTGGGCAGGCCTGGACCGGGTGGCACGGTGTCTGCACGCCTGGGGAGCCCTGACCGAGCACGGGGACCTCCCCCATCCTTGCTTCTCAGTCTCCTAGAGGTCCGTGTCTGGGAGGGTGGGAGTCTCCCCTTTCCTAAGTCGGGGGCCTGAGGCCGGCCTTCCGGGCCTGGCCAGGAGGAGCTAGCGCCCACGCTGCGAGAGTTGGATTCGCATTTGTAATCACTTCTCCGAACTTTCCACGAGCTCCTATCCCGTGCCTGGCGCTTCCGACTCCGGTTCCCCTACCCCGGGCACCCGCCCCGCCCCGGTGTTGTCCGGGCGTCTTCGGTGCGCGGAGCACAGTGCCCCGAGCCGGGGTGCGGAGAAGCCGGGACCGCACGGGGCTGCAAAAGCTTTGGGTGAGGGGTGCGCGAAGGCGCCCACAGTATCGCGTGGCAATTACCGCTGTGGCCCCAGGGCCGGGCACCCAGCTGGGGCTGATGATTGAATGAACGAACGAACGGTTACAGCTGCTGAGAGACGTTAAGTAGTGAAAAATAAAGTGCTGTGACCTGGAGGTGGGGTTAGGGAGTGGTGAGGACTGCGATAAGAAAAGGGAGGAAGGCGATGGGGAAGGTTGCTTGGATGAAGATTATTCATCACTATTGGGCAGCTACTAAGCGTCGGACCTTGTGCTGGGTGCTGAAGATGCAGCACGAAGGGGACAGGAGGGTCCCTGCCTCCCAGCTCCCAGATTGGGACGTGGCGGGGGCGGGGGGGGAACGACGGGTAATCTGTCTTTTGCAAGGGAAGGGAGTGGTCAGTGGCTGATGGGAGAACCACAGGGCATTGTGTGTGTGTGTGTGTGTGTGTGTGTGTGCGTGCGCGCGCGCGTGTGTGTGTGTAGTGGTGGGGGCACAGAGCAGAGGCCCCTCCCTGGCTCCCTGAAGGTGGGACCAGCCTAAGCCTGGAGGGATGAGGAGTCTTGGGCAACACTGAGTGTGCTGCAGGCGGAGAAAGGTGAGGGAGGGTGGGGTATAGGGGGTAAGTAGTCAAGGTAGGCAGGGCCCATTAAAAGTTTTTTTTCCTGTTAAGGTTTTGAATCTCAAGAGCATTAGGGAGTCTCTTTGGGGGGGAGTTTAAGCAGGAGAGTGATGTGAGCACATTTGCATTTCTGAAAAATGCCCTGGTTGCTGCATAGGAAGGTACAAGGAGGCTGAGGCCAGTGAGGAGGCTGGTAAATGTCATTCCGTCGAGATGTCGGTGGGCAGGATCAGGGCTTTGGTAATAGGATGGAAAGAAGCAGGTGTACTTGATATTTAGAAGATGGGATTGGCAGTATTTGATGGTGGGGGCTTGGTCTCAAAGGATTTGCTTTTTTAAAAACATCTTTATTGGAGTATAATTGCTTTACAATGGTGTGTTAGTTTCTGCTGTATAACAAAGTGAATCAGCTATATGTGTACATATATCCCCATATCTCCTCCCTCTTGCGTCTCCCTCCTACCCTCCCTATCCCACCCCTCTAGGTGGTCACAAAGCACTGAGCTGATCTCCCTGTGCTATGCAGCTGCTTCCCACGGGCTATCTATTTTACATTTGGTAGTGCATATATGTCCTTGCCACTCTCTCACTTCGTCCCAGCTTCTCCTTCCGCCTCCCTGTGTCCTCAAGTCCATTCTCTACGTCTGCAATTTTATTCCTGTCCTGTGCTGACTTTTTAAGAAGGTGGAGCAGGGGATGTGAGATGACAAAGGCAGAGACTATGGAAAACCCAGTGGGTGTTAGGGAAAAGAGATCCCTGATGTGGTGCTGCTTGTGTGTGTGTCTTTGTGTCTTCCTTCTAGGGGATAGGGTCCCAGGGGAAGGATGCAGCTGGAACACAGAAACCCTTGGATGTCAGGTGGAGGAGTTAGGGCCTTATTTTGCCAGTGATGGGAGCCATGAAATGTTACTGTGTAGGATTTTATCGTGGCCCTTGCAGCATCTGGGCATTAGGTTGGGGCACGGAGGATGTTCCGAGTTTTGACCACCCTCCCTTTTAATCCCTGCAAGGTCAGGAGCTGCAGGATCTGGCTCCAGGTCACCTGCAAGGTGAGTCCAGGTGCTGATGGCAGGGGCCTCTTCCTCTCTTCACAGGGCAGGGAACAGCCTTCCCTCAACATGGGGCTGGAGGCCCAGAGGCTGCCAGGGGCTGAGGAGGCCCCAGTGAGGGTGGCCCTTCGAGTCCGCCCATTGCTGCCCAAGGAGCTGCTGCATGGGCACCAGAGCTGCCTGAGGGTGGAGCCGGGGCACGGCCGAGTCACTTTGGGCCGGGACCGCCACTTTAGCTTCCACGTATTGCTGGACGAGAACGCCGGGCAGGAGGCTGTGTACCAGGCCTGCGTGCAACCCCTCCTCGAGGCTTTTTTTGAGGGCTTCAATGCCACCGTCTTTGCCTACGGTCAGACAGGCTCCGGGAAGACATACACCATGGGGGAGGCCAGTGTGGGTGAGTGACCCTGCTTTAGGCCCCCTGCCCTTGTTGAGGGTCCTCAGTGTCTCCTGAATTTCTGCCCCTGCCTTCTTGCTGCCATTCCCTGTTGAAGATGAGGATGCTGGTGGAGGGGGGAGGGGCAGGTTTCCTAAACAGATCTGCAGCCTGGAGTGGGACCAGCTGTGTCAGTGGGCTGGGTCGAGCAGGCAGGAAGAGTCCTCGGAGGTGAGTGACCTTCTCAACTCCATAGATATGGGACCATGCTGTCTGGCTCTGGGCACCTCACAGGGAGGAAGGGCATGGGAAGTTGGCTTGTCTCTGGAGGTTGTTAGGATGGCTGCTGGGGGTCAGGAATCCATGTTCTAGTCAGAGTGGTTGGAAGGGGAACTGTCCTGGAAGAGATATGCTTTGGCTGCTGCATAGCAGGGAAGCAGGCTGGTTCCATGAGGCTCTGGAGCAGAGTTTTGGGAGAGATGCTTTGGGCCAACTGAAGGAACTGCCCCCTCTTAAGGAGCATGAACTGCTTTATCCTTGGTTTTAAAAGTGTATGTGTTTGTTGTGGAAAATTAGGAAAATACAGAAAACACATACACAAAATAAAACTTACTTGATAATTGCCTTTCAGAAATCACTCACCCTGTTAGCATTTCAGTCCTTCTGGGTGAAAATTAGCATACGTTAAAAAATGGTATTATAGTGTACCCATTCTTTTGTATCCTGTTTTATTTTCTTAACAATATATCGTGAACATTTCTCTGTATCATTAAATATTCTTCAATCAAAAATTTTAATGGCTGCCTGGCATGCCATTGTGAGTATAAGGTTACTTATTTAACCAGATCCCCTGTTTGGATGTTAGGATGGACACTTAGGATGTTTACATTTTTATTGAGTTATGAGGAAGAATGTGTTCCGAACGTCCTCTTATTACTTCCTTGGGATAAATTTAGGAAGTCCTAAATTTAACTGAGCATAGACTATGGTAATGAGTCTCCAGGAGTTATCAAGCAAAGGGTATCTGACCGCCTGGCAGGGATGTAGTGGAGGGGATGCTTACATCATGAAAGGGATTGGTTGAACCTTGAGAAGTTGCTTCCAACTCTGAAATTCTGCCTGACCACCCTGGGGCATGGCCTGGCTCAGGCTGCCCAGCCCATCCTGGCCTCTGCTGCCGCCTTCTCCACACTGGAGCCCCATCCTCCAGCTGCTGCTAGGGGCCTCTGGGCCTTGTGGGCGCCATGTCCAGCTGAAAGCATAGTGGCAGGAGGCCCTGCGGTGTCTCCTCAGCCTCCCTTCACGAGGACGAGCAGGGCATCATCCCACGGGCCATGGCTGAGGCCTTTAAGCTGATTGATGAGAATGACCTGCTTGACTGTCTGGTGCACGTGTCCTACCTGGAAGTGTACAAGGAGGAGTTCCGAGACCTGCTGGAGGTGGGCACCGCCAGTCGTGACATCCAGCTTCGGGAAGATGATCGTGGGAATGTTGGTGAGGAACTCCTGGGTCTTCCACTGGCTGGGAGCGGGATACCTGGCTTGGGGAGGCTTTACCTGCTTAGGGTGGCTTACCTGTCTGTTGGGGGTACCTCCTAACTGGGAAACCAAGCTCTGGAAAGTTTTGCTTTCGCTTCCCGTCTCTACTGAGTTCAGTATACATTGGTGTGCCCAGAGTAAGAGGCATTGAGGTGAACGTGGGGAAGCTGGAGCCCCCTCAAGCCCCAGCCAGTATGGGCAGGAACCCCTGGGCATGGGGAAGGGACCCCTGAGTCAGGAAGAGCTGTAGAGGACCAGCCGTGCTCTGCCTGCTCTCCTGGCTGTCAGTCTCAGGCTGCCCCTGCCCTGGGCTCATGGCCTTCTGTGCCCGCAGTGCTGTGTGGAGTGAAGGAGGTGGACGTGGAGGGCCTGGATGAGGTGCTGAGCCTCCTGGAGATGGGCAATGCAGCGCGGCACACGGGGGCCACACACCTCAACCGCCTCTCCAGCCGCTCACACACTGTGTTCACCGTGACCCTGGAGCAGCGGGGGCGCGCCCCCAGCCGCCTCCCCCGACCTGCCGCAGGCCAGCTGCTCATCTCCAAGTTCCACTTCGTGGACTTGGCGGGCTCAGAGAGGGTGCTCAAGACAGGCAGCACAGGTGAGCGGCTCAAGGAGAGCATCCAGATCAACAGCAGCCTCTTGGCGCTGGGCAACGTCATCAGCGCCCTGGGTGACCCCCAGCGCCGCGGCAGCCACATCCCCTACCGGGACTCCAAGATCACCCGGTGAGTCGCCGATGGCCGCAGGCCCACGGAGAAGGGGCCCCAAGAGCCACGCTAGTTTGTTCTAGCTACTGTCTGGCCTCTGGGGTTGGGGGAGGCGACTAGGAGATGGGTCCCCCTCAGGCTTCGGGGGCATGTCGTCCACGCGGTTCGAGGTATCCGGCCCATGGGGAAGCAGGCCGAGGATCGGACCCGGTTTGGGGTCTGGACCTCTGGCCCTGGCACGTTGGGTCCCCTAACGCGTCTCGCCTGGCGCCCTCAGGATCCTCAAAGACTCCCTGGGCGGGAATGCCAAGACAGTGATGATCGCCTGCGTCAGCCCTTCCTCCTCAGACTTCGATGAGACTCTCAACACCCTCAACTACGCCAGCCGCGCCCAGAACATCCGCAACCGCGCCACTGTCAACTGGCGGCCCGAGGCCGAGAGGGCGCCCGAGGAGGCACCCGCTGGCCCGCGGGGGCCGCCTAGACACCGCTCGGAGACGCGCATCATCCACCGCGGTCGGCGCGCCCCTGGCCCCACCGCAGCCTCCGCCGCGGCCGCCGCCCGCCTGGGCGCCGAGTGCGCTCGCTACCGGGCCCGCACCGACGCCGCTTACAGCCTCCTGCGCGAGCTACAGGCCGAGCCTGGGCTGCCTGGCGCCGCTGCCCGCAAGGTGCGCGACTGGCTGTGCGCCGTTGAGGGCGAGCGCAGCGCCCTGAGCTCCGCCTCTGGGCCCGACAGCGGCATCGAGAGCGCCTCCGCCGAGGAGCAGGCCATGCAGGGACCCGGCGGACAAAAGGTGGCCAAGGGTCGGGTGTGGCCTAGGGGTGGGGAGGGGATGGGGAAGGAAGAAAGTCTGCATACAGCTAGCTGTATCCCTGCCCCTTGCTCATTAGCAGAGCACATTTGGGATTCAGAGGCACTTCTGCTGGTGACCTTGATGACTTTCCAATCCTCAGGGTCTCTATCTGTAAAATAGGGATTGCATTAGTTTCTACCTCCTGGTGATGTAAGGACTGAAGGTGTCACAAGTGCAGGTGAAGGCTAGTTGTTCCTAATAATAGTGATGTTATTGTTAATGAAAATATGATTAATAATTACAAGAGCTGGCCCAATGGCTTGTGGAGGGGACCTGCAGGCCAGGTGGGGTCTTGAACCCCTGTTGCAGGCGGGGCTTGGAGCAGAGTAGCAAGCCCTGCTAGGGGAACCTCTGGCGCGGCAGGGAGAGGGCTGAGGTGTCTCAGGGACAGGCAGGCTTGTCTTGACAGCTCCTGCCCCTGAAGCTTCTCTCCTGGCCCCATAGGAAGATGAGGGGGCACTGCAGCTGCTGGCCCTGCAGAGCCAGGTGGTCCGGCTGGAGGAGGAGAACCGAGACTTTCTGGCTGCGCTGGAGGACGCCATGGAGCAGTACAAACTGCAGGTGGGGCACCCCCTTCCACAGTGGTGGCGGGGGGCACTTCTGCTGGGAGGTGAAACTGAGCTGAGCCTGTCAGGATGAGAGGAAGTTAGCCAGGTGGGGGGTTCTGGCACGATGGGTAGAAATACGGGGTGCACAGTATGAGCAAAAGTGTGGAGGTGAGGAACACATTGGCGCGGGTGGGTGTGCAGGGTGGTCATGAGGATGGATAGGAAGTGGGCCTGGAGGGGTAGCAGGATGAGACTCCAGAGCTGGGCTTTTCCTTTTGTCCCAGGGTAACTGGGTCAGCATTGCTCCTGGCGCCCTCTGGTGGCAGTGAATGGCATGGATATGGAGGGAGTGATAGGATGTGGCAGGGTGGGTGAGTTTGAACCCGAACTAATGCAGTGTGTGTGCGCGGGAGGGACACCAAGAGGTGGTCAGAGGTATTTGGCCCTCCTCCATTTTAGCACAGAGAGGGCAGGGTGGCCTCAGACATGCTCTTCAGTTTCCTGCGCTTCTGCCTCTCAGCATCCCTGCACCCCACCTTTCGCACATCCGTGTTGCCCCATCAGCACCTTGACTGTGTCTTGCAGAGCGACCGTCTTCGTGAGCAGCAGGAGGAGATGGCAGAGCTGCGGCTGCGGCTGGAGCTGGTGCGGCCTGGCTGGGGGCCCCCAGGGCTCTTGCAGGGCTTGTCTCCTGAGTCCTTTATGCCCCGGCCTCACACGGCCCCCCTGGGGGGTGCCCACACCTGTGTGCTGGGCATGGTGCCCCCTGCCTGCCTTCCTGGAGATGAAGTTGGCCCTGAGAATTGGGGAGAGGTGAGGAGGTGGCGAGGCTGGGTGTCTGCTGGGCCTCTTGACCTGGGCAGGCTCTGGCAGGGGAAGGTCATGCTGGGGAATGTGTCCCTCACCCCATGCTTTCATTGGACCAGCTATGAGATGCCCCTTTCTGGTGTTCCTAGAGGAATGCCCAAAATTTGGGTAGGGCTTCTCAGAAGGATCTGGTGCCGTTGAGCATCCCTGGAGTACCTGGAGATTGCTCGGAGTGAGGAGGTTATAGAGGGGGTTCTGGCTTCCAGTATGGAATGGAAAGCTCACATACCTCCAGGGATGGGGAGCTCATCACCTCCGAGGCCACACCCTCTCCATATTTGGATGCGTTTCTTTGCAAGTTCACTTTTCCGTGAGCTCTAATCTGCTCCTCAAGCCTGGTCTCTTGTTTCTAGTTCTGTCACTTGGGGCCTTTTGGACAAAGGCTGCTCCTGCATCTGCCTGAGAGCTCTGGGTCTTCTCAGCTCTAAAGGCCTGAGGGACTGAGGAAAGGGAGGACGTGGGTTTGGCAGAAGCCTGTTATGCAGCCCCCCTACTCTAGCAGGGCGTTGTTGGTGAGATAAAACTTGGTGCAGATGACCTGTATACAAGATAGAAAGGACCAGTTATCCCCCGAGGAGTGCCAGGTTTGCTATGGGAGCCGGAGCAGGGGTGGCGAGGGGGAAGAGAAGACGGGGAGAAGAGGAAGGAGTGAGCGAAGAGGGAGGAAGCTTCTGCTCTGACTTGAGACTGGAAAGCCTTCCCAGAGCTGTCATTTGAGGTAGATCCTGAAGGTAAGGTAGGGCTGGAAGAGGTAGAGATGTGAGGAGCATGCAAGGTGGGGTGTAGGTAGGAGCAAAGACTTGGTGGTGGGAGATGGGTGATGGAGAATGCCCTAGAAGTTTCCTATCCTGAAACCTGGCATTCCCCTAGCAGGTGACAAATGGCGGGGAGGCTGGAGCCAAGTTGCTGGCAGAGGCAGAGAGGCTGGGAAGTGGCTCTTCAGCTGCATCAGAGGAAGAGGAGGAGAGGGGCGAGGAGGAGCCACCCCGACGGATCCTGCACCCACGCAGGTGAGTGGGACCCATGGCCCCCCTGACAAGGACCGGCTCAGGGCCCTGGCTGGGCAGGAGGAGGATCCCACTGGGGTCTCAGGGTGCCGTTACCTGCGTCGCCCTGGCTAGCCCTCGGGGGAGAGCAGGCAGGGACTGGGCTCTGAATCAAGAGTTCTCGCTGGGGTGAGTGTGCTGAGGGGATGGGCCCAGACCTCCTGGTTCTCAGCCTCCAAGGTGACCCTCGGTTACCCCAGCTGCCTTGCACCCTCTCAGCTCAGCTGCTGGCCTCAGAATTCTGCCAGACTGACATCGTGGGGTCACAGTGACCCTGGTGGCCTCTCTTCCCCTCCTGGGCCCAGGAGGTAGCTGGGCTGGGGCTGGGGAGGGGTACAGGCTCACACTTCTGCCCTCCAGGAATGGGATCAGTAAGGGGAGCCAGAGGACGGGGGCCCGCCCAGGGAGTCCACTCAACAGGAAGGGCCCAGAGCTTTGCCTGGAGGAGCTGGGTGCAACCGTCCAGGGGCCCAGAGGTGAGCTGGGTAAGGCACAGAGAGGGTCCTGACCCCTTTTCCCCTTCATGGTCCTGGACTGGCCACCCCGGACAGTCCACACACAACCCCTGGCTGCCCCTGGCCAGGGCATGCCCCTCCCCCCCTCCCCCTCCCCTCCCCTCCCCCTCCCCTCCCCCTCCCCTCCCCCACCCCTCCCTGTCAGCGGCCCTGACAGTCAGCCTATTACAGTGGTTGGTGGGAGCCAGGCCCTGGTTCGGCCTCTCCAGGCCCCCACTGCCATGGCCTCTGAGTGGCGGCTGGCCCAAGCCCAGCAGAAGATCCGTGAGCTGGCCATCAACATACGCATGAAGGAGGAGCTCATAGGCGAGCTGGTCCGCACAGGTGAGGGGGAGGGCTTTTGGGCTGGCCTTCCACCTGAGGGTGGTTAGGAGCGGGGTCCAGGTGGCATAGGTTTGGTAAACCAGCTCAGTCTCTTCCAGATATGTGACCTTGAGCAGGTAGGATAACGCCTCTGTGCTTCAGTTTTCTCCTCTCTGAAATGGAGATAGTAACTGAACCTGCTTTATAGGTTGTTGAAATGAGCTAATTCAAGTGAAGTGCTTAGGCTGGCTTTCAGGAAGCATTAGTTCTTATTATTGGGTTGGCCGAAAAGTTCGTTTGGGTTTTCAAACGAACTTTTTGGCCAACCCAGTATTATTAATCAATTGCTGTGTGTCAGGCATCGCACTGGGCACAGAATCTCCCGGTCCTCGGGAGCAATCAGCGTCCCCAAATCATCTACGTCTACTACTGATGATACCGGTGAACGAGCAGGGGATGATTTTCGGTGGTGACTAGTTGAGCTTTTTAACTTTAATAGTTATAAATTTATTTATTCCAAAATGCACTGGGAACAATTTCAAACAGACATATGAGAGTCCCTATCACCAGATTTAGCATTTCCAAGCTTTGCTCGCATTTGTTTCATCTCTCCCTTTTTTCTTTGCTGAAATATTTTGAAGCAAATCCAGGACAGCATGTCATTTCATCCCTACACCCTTCAGTATGCCTCTTTTTCAACATTTTAACCAAAATGCCATTAGCACATCTATAACAGAACTGATGCCCTCTCAATGCCCAGAGCAGAAGCAGCTCTTCAGCAGTGTCTGTGTGCAGCTCCGGGCTTGTCCACACATTATATTTGCACGTTAGTTCTCTGAAGTCTCCCTTCTCTCACCTTTTCACAGTCATCCTATAGAATGTTCCAAACCCCAAATGTTCTGGGTTTGTGTGTTAGCTTCCTGTGGTGTCATTTAGCTTGTCGCTCTGTCCTCCATATTTCCTACAAATGGAAGTTAGTTCCAGAGGCTTAGTTGCATGCAGGCTTAAGTTACATATTTACTTTAGCGTGTGTTAGTTAAAAGTAAAACAAGTAAACCCATATTTTCCCTGGGTCACTGCTATGGATAAGGCTATTTTTAAAAATGTGTCAATTTAAAGAAAAATATTAAGTAAATCACAGTTCTAGGGGTACAGAGTCGTGGCACAATCCATGTAGGTGTCTAGGGCTGACAGAGGTCTGGAAAAGCTCCCAGGAGAACGAACTACGATGCTCTTCAGGCAGAGGGGCTGTGCTGACACGACCCTTGCCTTTTCTTCCAGGGAAGGCGGCCCAGGCCCTGAACCGCCAGCACAGCCAGCGCATCCGGGAGCTGGAGCAGGAGGCAGAGCGGGTGCGGGCTGAGCTGAGTGAAGGCCAGAGGCAGCTGCGGGAGCTTGAGGGCAAGGAGCCCCAGGACGCCAGCGAGTGTTCGCAGCTCCAGGAGTTCCGCAAGAGGGTTGCTGCCGCTCAGAGCCAAGTGCAGGTACTGACCTGTCCGGACCCTGGGGGTGGTGGTTGCAGCCTCCCAGGCCGGGGTCCTGGGATCAAGACATGTGAGCCCTGGAGCCCAAGCTCACTGTGGAACCTGTGGGTGCTCAGGCCCTCGCGCCCCAGCCCCAGCTGGTGGCACTAACGCCCTCCTGGTCTCTCAGGGTGAGGCTGGCATTAGATAGAAGCTGGCGGTGCTGGGAGTCGGCTCAGCTTTAAACACAGCAGAGGCAGGGAGGTGGGGCCTGCCCGAAGACCATCTAGGAGCCCAGTGAGGGTGAGGGGTGGGGGCGTCGTCCTGCTCCCCCCGCCTCCCTCCGTCCTGCTCCCCACGTCCTGCAGCCCCCGCCTCCCTCCGTCTGTCTACCCTTCCAGTTCTCCGTTTACCCACCTCTCCAAACCATCGTCCCTCTGTCCGTCCACCCGTCAGTCCATGCGTCTGTCTAATCCATCCGTCCGATTGTCCTTTCATCAGCTAACTGTCCATTTATGTGTCTATTCATTTGTCTTTCTGTTCCCCTTGATCAACCCTTGCATTATCTGTCCATCCTGTTTTTTACCTTTATATGATCCCATCATCTGTCTGTCCACCCACCCTGCCATCCATTCTTCTTTGCAGCTGTCCCCCCATTATTCATTCCTTCTTTTCTCAGTTCAGGTGTCCAAGAGACCGTACAGTAGAGTGATTAAGAGCACAGGTTCTGGAGCCTTGACTGCTTGGGTTTGAATCCCAGCTCTGCCATTTACTACCTGTGTGTCTTTGGTCAAGTTTCCTAACCTCTCTGTGCCTCAGTTTCCTAATCTGTTAAGTAGGAAGCCTTTAAAACCTTTTCATCAGATTGTTAGGATCATTTAGTATACTGAGAGCACTTGATGTAGCGCTTGGTACATAGTAAGCGTCGTAGTATTTTGACGTTCTTATAATTTTGATATTTTTATTAGTCCATCATCCATCTGCCTGTTTTCCCTTCTGTCTGTCCCTCTATGCGCCGTTCTGCTGTCCTGCCTGCCCTTGTTGAGTGCCCGGCACCATGCCAGGCTCTCGGCAGCCCCCACACGTGGCCCAGCAGAGGCTGTGTTGGTCCTAGGTGCTGAAGGAGAAGAAGCAGGTGACAGAGCGGCTGGTGTCGCTGTCGGCCCAGAGCGAGAAGCGGCTGCAGGAGCTGGAGAGGAATGTGCAGCTCATGCGGCAGCAGCAGGGGCAGCTGCAAAGGCGGCTTCGTGAGGAGACAGAGCAGAAGCGGCGCCTGGAGACAGAGATGAACAAGCGGCAGCACCGTGTCAAGGTCGGGCACTTGGGCGGTGGGGTGCCTGTGTCCCAGCCAGGAGGCCAGGCGGGGCACACAGCCAGGGGAGCACTTACAGCCACGTGACCTTATAAAGCAGCTCACTTGGCTTCCCTGAGTTTGGTTTTTTACTTGAAAATGAGGAGAGTTATGGGAAACTCAGGGCTAGGGTGAGAATTCAGTAGGATGAATTATATAAGGGGACTGGCGTCTTGCAAGTGTTTGCTTCTGTTTGCGGGTCCCCAGCGAGACTTGGGGGTGGCGAGGCTGAGGGTTGCTGCACAGGGCTGTCTTGGGAGCAGGGTAGGCACTCCTTTGGGCTTGGGGGATCACAGGCTCTGGGAGGATGTGGGTACCCCTCACGGCCCTGCCTACTGAGCTTCTCACCCTGCACATCCCCAGGAGCTGGAGCTGAAGCACGAGCAGCAGCAAAAGATCCTGAAGATCAAGACAGAAGAGATTGCGGCATTTCAGAGGAAGCGGCGCAGCGGCAGCAACGGCTCTGTTGTCAGCCTGGAGCAGCAGCAGGTGGGGCCTGGGCTGAGCCTGCACCCCCAGGGGCACCCACAGCCTGGCCAGTTGCTAGAGTCCCCGGGGGCTCAGCTGGTTGGTACACCATTCTCCCCACCTGACCCGGGTGGCCACCCGCACCACCCATGCAGCCAGAGGTGAGAGCTGAGTCCCCTCCCCGTCTCCTCCACTGTCCCTCAGAAGACTGAGGACCAGAAGAAGTGGCTGGACCAGGAGATGGAGAAGGTCCTACGGCAGCGGCGGGCACTGGAGGAGCTGGGGGAGGAGCTCCACAAGCGGGAGGCCATCCTGGCCAAGAAGGAGGCCCTGGTGCAGGAGAAGACGGGGCTGGAGAGCAAGCGCCTGCGGTCCAGCCAGGTGAGGCCCTGCCCGGTGAGGCCCTGCCAGGTGAGGTCCAGCAAGGAGAGAGCCTGCCAGCTGAGTTTCTGCCGGGTGAGGTCCTGCCAGGTGAGATTCCATCAGGTGAGGTCCTTCCAAGTGAGATCTCTCCAATTGATAACACTGCCAGGTGAGTTCTAGACAGGTGTGGTTCTTCTAGGTGATGTCCCTGCCAGGTAAGTTCCAGCCAGGTCAGGCTATATCCTATGGATCGCTCAAGAATTCTAGGGCTTTAGGGTGTCTGTGATACAGGTGCTGCTGTGTGGGTAGAAGAACCTCTCCAAGTATCTATCCCACAATTCATTTTACCTCATTAACCACCTGCTCTGGACTGTGCAGGCAGAACAGGGAACCACAGGTATGGAGAGGTGGTATGGCCAGAGAGGAAGAGCCTTCACTGGCACTGGAGGCAGACGAACCTGGCCCCACCCAGCTCCGCTAGGCTTCATTGCCTCCTCTTGAGCAGGAAGCTTCTGAGCCATACCTTCCTCCTCTGTCAGATGGAATCACAGTGTGGCCATGAGGATCAGAGACGGGGTATGTCACACACAAAGCCCAGAGCATGTTCCAGCAGCGGGTGCTCAGGCTAGATTCCCACAGGGTTCCAGACTCACTTCTGCCCTCATGGAGTCCAAGAGGGTTCAGCTGGATTATCTGGAACTTCCCTCGGCCACTAGAGCCCTTACTTCCTCCCACATCAGGTTCCCAGAAGGGCCTTTGGGATTTGGCCACTGATTCCCCATAATTCCCATCGCAAGCTGGAGTCACGTCATCGTAGTGACAGGCCACCACCATCCTGCTCTGTTTCTGCCCGGGTCATCCCCTCCTTGTCAGGACTGCCCTTTCCTCAGCTTCTCTGTATCCTCCTTCCAGTCCATCTCTGGGGGCCCCTCTTCAGAGGCTCGGGTCCCATAGGCCCCCACTCCCCGGCTTATGCAGAGCTGAGAGTCAGGCCTCCCGCTGAGCAGCACTCCTCCTCAGCATCCCATGGTGGGGCTGGGCCATCCCTGTCGCCCTGGGGAGGATGGGGCCTGCTTCTTCCCTAATCGCTAGCTATGCCGCCCCCAGGCCCTCAACGAGGACATTGTGCGTGTGTCCAGCCGGCTGGAGCACCTGGAGAAGGAGCTCTCTGAGAAGAGCGGGCAGCTGCGGCAGGGCAGCGCCCAGAGCCAGCAGCAGATCCGCGGGGAGATCGACGCCCTGCGCCAGGAGAAGGACGCGCTGCTGAAGCAGCGGCTGGAGATTGACAGCAAGCTGAGGCAGGGCAGCCTGCTATCGCCTGAGGTGCGCCCCCGGGCTGGCCCTGGCCGCCTGCTCCACGCTGAATGCGGGCCTTGCTGCTTTTGGCCACGCATGCGTTCCTCCTGGGTGTTAGCCCACCAAGAGCGCACAGAACTGGCCCTCCCCCCACGCTCCAGCCCCCGTTTCTGGGACACACACGGCTGGGCCTGGCTGCCCTCGGTCCCACCCCAGCTGGACTCTGGACTCGTTCTGCGTCCTGCGGCACACTGACCTCGTGTATGTATCACGTGCTCACACCTCTCATCTCCCTAACGTGGGATGAGAGTTGGGACCATGTCAGCACACCTCATAGCCACACAGGTTTGCCCTCCTGACAGCAGAGAAAGCCCGTGTTAAGAGCAGCGGACCTCAGCAGATCCTGGGTGCCTCTGTGGTCCCAGCACGCCTTCCCTTCAGTGCAGGGTCTCCCGAGTGCAGGCCACGCCAGAGGCCACGTGCTCCAGAGGGCAGTCTCTTGGCGAGCCCCAGCCTCCTGTACCCCCCAAGGCTGAGGCTGAGATGGAAGCGTCCCTGTTCCTGCCATAGTGGCTGGGGGCCCCTCTCTCCATGTGCTGACCCTGCGCTAGGATGAGGGGACACGTACGGGCTGAGTCATGGCTGCATGTGACTGTTGCAAGCCTGCCCAGGACCTGTTCAGGGCGCGGGCGTTCTGTGGAGCAGGAAGCCAGTACTCCACCTCCACACATCCTGTGTCCCCGCAGGAGGAGCGGACACTGTTCCAGCTGGACGAGGCCATCGAGGCCCTGGACGCTGCCATCGAGTACAAGAACGAGGCCATCACGTGCCGCCAGCGGGTGCTGCGGGCCTCGGCCTCCTTGCTGTCCCAGTGCGAGATGAACCTCATGGCCAAGCTCAGCTACCTCTCGTCCTCGGAGACCAGAGCCCTACTCTGCAAGTACTTTGACAAGGTGGGTCACCGGCCCACGAGCCCCTGACTCCTCCTTCTGGAACTTGGTGGGAGAAGGTTGATGGCGTTGGTGGCTAGTCGGCCACATACCTGCTGCCCCGGTTGAGGATTCCCTGGGTGAAGGGAGCCGGCACTGGGGCTGAGCCTGGCTGGGCCCTGGGACAGGTGGTGACGCTCCGAGAGGAGCAGCACCAGCAGCAGATTGCCTTCTCGGAGCTGGAGATGCAGCTGGAGGAGCAGCGGAGGCTGGTGTATTGGCTGGAGGTGGCCCTAGAGCGGCAGCGCCTGGAGATGGACCGCCAGCTGACCCGGCAGCAGAAGGAGCACGAGCAGGATATCCAGCTCCTCCTCCATCAGAGCCGAGGTGAGGCCCAGGCCTGCCCCAAAGGCCGTGCTGCCTGCTGCCTGCCCACAGCCCCTTGCCACCTCTTTCTGCCTTTTCCCTCCAGACCACCTCGGTGAAGGGTTAGCAGACAGCAAGAGGCAGTATGAGACCAGAATTCAAGCTCTGGAGAAGGAGCTGGGCCGCCACATGTGGATCAACCAGGAACTGAAACAGAAGCTCAGTAGTTTGAATGCTGCCGGCCAGAGCAGGGGTAATTGTTATGTGCTGTCACCAGGCTGGCCAATGCTTTGCCCTGACGTCAGGTTTTCTTTGTTTTGGAGAAAGCTTAGAAGCCACTCTAACTTCAGCTCTTGGATCATTTCACATGTTGCTTATTGCACTCGGGCATTGGAAAGCTAGGACTTCAGGAAGGTACTGCTACTCCATTTCTGACAAGGATGTTGTTATTCCCAGTGACAGGTGGGGAGAAGAGGACCCTGTGCCCGGAGAACAGACAAGCCCCTGGAAGTGAAGACGAGCCCCACCCAGCACCTGAGCCTCTGTGGCAGCCCCCCGTCACTGAGGGTGTGCCCCGTGCCCGTGAGGAGATGCGGGACTTGGTCCATGCCCCATTACCGTTGACATGGAAACGCTCGAGCCTGTGCAGCGAGGAGCAGGGTTCCCCCGAGGAGCTACGGCAGCGGGAGGCTGCTGAACCCTTGGTGGGGCGGATGCTACCAGTGGGTGAGATGGGTCTGCCCTGGAACCTCGGGCTCTTGCCCAAGCCCCGGCGGGAACTGCGAAGGACCAGCCCAGGGATGATTGATGTCAGAAAAAACCCCCTGTAGGCTCTTGGGGCAGAGCCGGTCTTGGAGGGAGATTTGGAGCCTGCTGAAAGTTGTGATGTCGATGCTCCCTTCTGTGAAGGAGTTCTTACCTCAAACTCTGAATCAGGTCCTGATCTTTCTAATTGGAGTCAACAAATTTGGGCCACAGCCCAGAACTGTTTAAAAATGATGCAGATTCCTACCATTCATTTCCTTTAAGCTGCAATACCCAATTGCCACCTTTTGGCTTCTTAAAAATTTTTTCTTTCATATTAGAGTATAGGTGATTTACAGTGTTGTGTTAGTTTCAGGTGTCCAGCAAAGTGATTCAGTTATACGTATACATATATCTCAGTTATACATATACATATATCCATTCTTTTTCAGATTCATTTCCCATATAGGTTATTACAGATTATTGAGTAGAGTTCCCTGTGCTATATAGTAGGTCCTTGTTGATTATCTATGTTATATATAGTAGTGTGTATATGTTAATCCCAAACTCCTAATTTATCCCTCCCCTTACCTTTTCCCTTTGGTAACTGTAAATTTGTTTCCAAAGTCTGTGAGTCTGTTTCTGTTTTGTAAATAAGTTCATTTCTATCATTTTTTTAGATTCCACGTATAAGTGATATCGTATGATATTTGTCTTTGTTTCTCAGGGTATATGCCCAGTATTGGGATTGCTGAGTCATATGGTAGTTGTATTTTTAATTTTTTAAGGAACCTTCATGCTGTTCTCCATAGTGGCTGTATCAATTTACATTCCCACCAACAGTGTAGGAGGGTTCCCTTTTCTCCACACCCTCTCCAGCATTTATTGTTTGTAGACTTTTTGATGATGGCCATTCTGACTGGTGTGAGGTGATACCTCATTGTAGTTTTGATTTTTATTTCTCTGAACATCTTTTCATGTGCGTTTTGGCCATCTGTATATCTTCTTTGAAGAAATGTCTATTTAGCTGTTCTGCCCATTTTTTGATTGGGTTGTTTGTTTTTTTTATATAGAGCTGCATGAGCTGTTTGTATATTTTGGAGATTAATCCCTTGGTGGTCACTTCGTTTGCAAATATTTTCTCCCATTCTGTGGGCTGTCTTTTCATTTTGTTTATGGTTTCCTTTGCTGTGCAAAAGCTTTTAAGTTTAATTAGGTCCCATTTGTTTATTTTTGTTTTTATTTTCATTACTCTGGGAGGTGGATCCAAAAAGATATTGCTGTGATTTATGTCAAAGAGTGTTCTGCCTATGTTTTCCTCTAAGAGTTTTATAGTATCCAGTCTTACATTTAGGTCTTTAATCCATTTTGAGTTTGTTTTTGTGTATGGTGTTAGAGAATGTTCTAGTTTCATTCTTTTATTAATGCGTGTATCTGTCCAGTTTTCCCAGCACCACTTATTGAAGAGACTGTCTTTTCTACATTGTATGTTTTTATTTTCATTACTCTGGGAGGTGGATCCAAAAAGATATTGCTGTGATTTATGTCAAAGAGTGTTCTGCCTATGTTTTCCTCTAAGAGTTTTATAGTATCCAGTCTTACATTTAGGTCTTTAATCCATTTTGAGTTTGTTTTTGTGTATGGTGTTAGAGAATGTTCTAGTTTCATTCTTTTATTAATGCGTGTATCTGTCCAGTTTTCCCAGCACCACTTATTGAAGAGACTGTCTTTTCTACATTGTATGTCCTTTCCTCCTTTTTTGTAGATTAATTGACCATAGGTGCGTGGGTTTATTTTGGGGCTTTCTATCCTGTTCCATTGATCTATGTGTCTGTTTTTGTGCCAGGACCATACTGTTTTAATTACTGTAGCTTTGTAGTATAGTGTGAAGTCAGAGTGCCTGATTCCTCCATCTCTGTTTTTCTTTCTCAGGATTGCTGTGGCTATTTGGGGTCTTTTGTGTTTCCATACAAATTAAAAAATTTTTTTGTTCCAGTTCTGTGAAAAATGCCATAGGTAATTTGATAGGGATTGCACTGAATCTGTAGATTGCCTTGGGTAGTACAGTCATTTTGACAGTGTTGATTCTTCCAATCCAAGAACATGGTATATCTTTCCAACTGTTTGTGTCATCTTCAGTTTCTTTCATCAGCATCTTATAGTTTTCAGAGTACAGGTCTTTTGCCTCCTTAGGTAGGTTTATTCCTAGGTATTTTATCCTTTTTGTTGCAATGGTGAATGGGATTGTTTACTTAATTTCTCCTTCTGATCTTTCATTGTTAGTATATAGGAATGCAAGAGATTTCTGTGCATTAATTTTGTATCCTGCAACC